>NC_136261.1:117606950-117849450 GCF_964187855.1 Myxine glutinosa | reverse complement strand
TCTGGGCATAGTCAATGCCAAGGTGGACTGCGTGGGCGACGGACCGGGAAAGGCAATCTGCCACTGGGTTGTCCTTCCCCGCGACGTGCCGGATGTCCGTTGTATATTCGGACATGGCCGAGAGGTGACGCTGCTGCCGGGCCGACCACGGCTCGGCGACCTTGCCCATCACGAAGACCAGTGGCTTGTGGCCGACAAAGGCCGTGAACGCACGGCCCTCGAGCAGATGGCGGAAGTGCCTGACCGCGAGGTGAAGCCCGAGCAACTCGCGGTCGAAGGTACTATAACGGCGTTCGGGCGGGCGAAGCTGCCGGCTGAAGAACGCCAGCGGTTGCCAGGCACCACGCACCCATTGCTCGTGCACCGCGCCCACCGCGTAGTCCGAGGCGTCGGTGGTGAGGGCGATCGGTGCATCGGGCGCCAGGTGCGCGAGCATGGTAGCATTAGCCAAGGCAAGCTTCGCGCCCGCGAACGCCGCGTCCATCTGCTTGGTCCAGGTAACGTCACCTTTGCCCGGCTTCCCTCGGCGGGCCTCGTGCAAGGGGCGCAGGAGCTGGGCGATGCGGGGCAGGAACCGATGGGAAAAGTTTACCATGCCCAGGAACTCCTGGAGCCCCTTGATCGTGCAGGGGCGCGGAAACCCCTTCACCGCCTCCACCTTGGCCGGTAGGGGGACGGCCCCGTGCCTGGTGACGCGGTACACCAAAAAGTCGATGTCGGCGACGCCGAACCGGCACTTGGCAGGGTTCACCATGAGGCCATGCTGGCCCAGACGTTCGAAGAGCGTGCGGAGATGGTGTAGGTGCTCTTCACGGGACGTGCTGGCGACGAGGATGTCGTCTAGGTAGACGTAGACGAAATCCAAGTCACGCAAGACACTGTCCATTAGTCGCTGGAACGCCTGAGCCACATTTTTCAATCCGAAGGGCATCCGAAGAAATTCGAAAAGTCCGAATGGCGTGATGACCGCTGTCTTCGGGATGTCCTCCGGCCTGATGGGGACCTAATGGTAGCCACGTATGAGGTCCACCTTTGAAAAGAAGGACATGCCCGCCAACCGGGCGAAGTCCTGGATGTGGGGGACGGGGTAGCGGTCGGGGGTGGTGGCGTCGTTGAGGCACCGGTAGTCCCCGCACGGTCGCCATCCCCCGCCGGGCTTTGGCACGATGTGGAGCGGCAACGCCCAAGCACTCTCGGAGCGCCGCACGATGCCGAAGAGCTCCAGCGTAGCGAACTCCGCTTTAGCTACTGTGAGCTTTGTCGGCTCGAGGCGGCGTGCCCAGGCGTAGACCAGTGGCCCGGCGGTGGGGATGTGTTGTTCCACCCCATGCTTGATGGCCCCCGCCGAGAAGGTGGGCCACGTAAGGGCCGGGAAGCTGGCGAGGAGGCGGGTGAATTTGTCCGCTGCCGGAAGCATACAAACTAACCTCGCCGGGCCCGAACCGCTCAGCAAGCCGCTTGGCGAGCCGCTCGGTGAGCCGCTCAGTGAGCCGCTCAACGAGCTGCTCAGCGCGCAAGCAAGCGAGCTGAACGTTTCAGCCTGGACAAGGCGTCTGTTCTTCACATCTACCAACAACCCGTTTGCACAGAGGAAGTCCGCACCGAGCAGTGCCATGGGGACACTACCGGTTACGAACGTCCACGTGAAGCGTTGCCTTCCGAACCGCAGGGAGAGGCAGCGCTTCCCGAATGTGCGTATGGGTGTTCCATTCGCGGCAAGCAACGCGGGGCCCCGGCCTGCGGTTCGCTTGTCGGACATAGAGGCAGGGATAACGCTCACCTGTGCACCAGTGTCGCATAGGAAATGGCGCCCGGACAAGGTATCAGTTATAAAACGAAGGCTGCCAGAATGGCCGACGCCCAGGGCCGCTACTGCGCGCCAGCTTTGTAGTTTCCTGACTTGCCGAAGGAGCACGGCGGGCGACAATTCCTCGCCTTGTGGCCAAACCTGGCGTGGAAATGGCACCAGGTTTGCGGCGAAGGCGAAGGCCGCGGTTTTTGCGGTGGTGGTGGGCGTGGCGGCGGCCACGCGGTGTGCATCAGCCTCGAGATCCACAAGGCGTGGTGCATCAGCATCAGGGTCAGCCTCGGGACGCGCGGCGGCCGCGCCAAAACTCGCCTGCATGTCCAAAGCCGCAAAGAACTTGTCGGCATCGGCAGCGAGAGCTCGGGGTTCCGTCGTCGCAGAACCGGCCAACGCGAGGCGTACTCGTGCCGGCAGCTGGCATCGAAATAACGCCCGGAATAGAGCGTTCGGGGTTTCGTCGCCCATCAGCGACAGCATATGGTCCATGCGGACCGACGGTCGCGTGTCACCGAGCTCGGGGAGGTCCAGGAGGCGGTCGGCCCGTGCGTCCACCGTGAGGCCGAACGTGGCGAGGAGGAGACGCTTGATTGCCTCGTACCTGCCGTCGGCCGGTGGGTTCCTCAGGACCGACACGACGCGGGCGGCTGTGCCGGGCCAGAGGGAGGCGACCACATGGCAGTACATGGTCTCATCCACCGTGATGCTTCGAAGTCGGAACTGGGCTTCTGCCTGCAGGAACCATACTTCAGATTGCGCCTCCCAGAACTCGGGGAGTTTGATCTGGACTGTGTTGTTTGCCATTGCGATGGCGTATTCGGTCGGTCAGCGACGGCTGATCCAACGTCGGAGGGTCACCAATGAAGCGCGGTGCTACGCGCACTACTTGCTTAGCAAGGAGGAAGCGGACAACGCGGTAGGTTAAAAGAGTCTTTATTTCAAGAGCTCCACTGTAGCACTGGAGCGCTCTGGGCTGCGCGCCCGGTGTATATCCCACGGCCACGCCTACCCCTTGGGCGTGGCCGCCGCCCACTTGGTGCGCGGAATGATGTCATCACGCCAGTGAGCTTTCATGTCCGCCACAGTATCATTAAATAGAAATGTAATAACTATTTGACACAAAATCCAAGGTTCCTTCATCAATCGATGTCCGGCGTATAGTCATGCATACTCCAAAAATATAAAACACAAACGATACACGAATGCATGGCACTGAACACAGCAAAGAAAAAAGATGACTGGCTCTTCTGTCCACTTCCCTTTTGCTCTGCTACTTATGTATCCAGCTCATGAACATTCTCAAAAGCCTGTCGCTTTAGAAACCATTCGAAAATACGAGACAGGTTTATATCCAGACAAAGCCAGAAATAGCTTTTTATTGCAAGATCGTTCCATATCTGGAAGCAGCCAGAACTTTCTAGAACACCCAAGATCCTGCCACACTCTGTAAGATCTAACTTACTCTGCTCCACATTTACAACTAGAAAGAGCAATCAGAGATTGCAGACCCTCACCTGTAAATGTTTTTAGTGTTTTTTAAGGCTTTTGTCTTAAAACAAATATGGCGGCTGAACCACATGACCGATGACGTCCTCGTTTTTTTTTCTCCACCAATTTATCCCGAGATGACGCTCAACAAATTTCATCTTGATCGGATGAAGTTTTGCACTTGTCGATTTATGACGTCATCATGGAGGACCTATGTATGACATCATCATTAACATATTTTATTCCCCATTTTATTCCCCCAGGTTTCTTTACAATGAGCCATGTGTCAATTTTTTCGATGCAGCACTTTCGAAGATGAAGTTGCAAAGTTTTTCGGTTTTTCCAAGATGGCGCCCATACCATGTGACCTACTACGTCATAATTATCATTAAAATATTCTGCAGGTGGCGGCGCAGCTATGGTGAATATTTCCTGTCAATCGGGCCAACGGTTGCAGAGAAAATCATATTTATTCTGTGCGGACAAACAGACAAACAAAGGGACTCAAATGCAATACCCTCTCCTCTGGCGAGGGTAAATCACATCTGTCCCAGATAAACATTAGTCATATATATATATATATATATATATATATATATATATATATATATATATATATATATATATATATATATATATATATATAAATAATATATCATACTACATATAATTTGAGAAGTGTCTGTTTGTGGGTTAATTTGCTTATTAGTTTGGTTGACCTCTCTGCATTCCTAAACTGCTGGATGGAAAGTGTTGAAAACTAAAGGTTGCGCTCGGGGTGTGCATGAGTAGGTTTTAGAGGACCTAATATTCGGGAAGGTGGGAACCGGGTGGGGGGAGAGGAGGTGGAGGAGAAGAAGCAAATTCTCAATGTAAATGTGTATTGCATATCGCCGCTCCCGGTGTGATGTGGTATTACAAGTTGCTACCAGAATGAACAGTTTACGTTTTGTAGCCCACTGATAGGCCGGTTGTGGATCCAGGCCTGAACCAAAATCGAATCAGCTTGTTTTTGTCACTTACCCAACTCATCCACCAAGATCTGCAATAATTCGGACACAACTTTTTGAAATCTCATGCTATATATTGGTTTTAGCTGTACCTCTTAATGGTTAATGACAAATCACTTAAAAATTCTCGAATCCTGATCTTCACCAAAATCGAATCAATTCGTTCTTGGCACAAACGCAAATGTCCACCAAATTTGTTCTGAATCTGTCCAGAAATTTTTGAGATATCCTGCTCACACACAGACAAACAGACAGACAGACAGACAGCGATGAAAACGTAACCTCCGTCGACTTTCGGTGGCGGAGGTATTAAGCCGATCAGCATTCCGTGACTGAGCCAGAGGGGTCATAGCAACAGCCTCTTGCTAGCTGGATCTGGATCATCCAGTGCCCTAGTTCCTGGTATGTTACACCAACCATCAACTGGTTTATTGCATCCAGTAGCCACTGGGTCTCAGCCATGCCAGTCAAATACAAAGTACCTCCTTCAACCTTGATTTATCAGCCCCTTCTGCACCATATTGTCAATCAACAGCATATAGCTGAACTTCCTGAGATACTGGCCCTACTTCACCAACTCCTTCACCACAAAGTCTGTTGCAAACTGTATCCCTCAAGACCCACAAGTAAAAGTTCCTACCTTCCTCTTCAGCACTGACATCTGCCTCTGACCCCACTCAAGGGTTTGATGCAAGCACTGCTCATCAGAGGCAGCTTCTTGCCATAAACAAGCAATAAATGGTCTTCTTCAATACATAACTCTAATTTGGTATTTAACACCTCTATTGTGGGGACTTGAGTTTAAGTATACCATTCTGTCCTGTCCCTTCCACTGTTATTAGGCAAATGCTCAAACCTCAGCAGGTAGCTGGGTAGTTCATCCTTCCCCTCAACAAAGGCCTGGAGCTTTGGAACTCCAGTCTGCAGAACGTCGTTCGTCACATTTTCCAGGTGACTGCTAACCTGAGCACTCTGGACTTTGAAACACTTCTTCTTCCATTTGACTGCTAACCTTCTCCCATCCATCTCCCTTTCCCTTTCAACATCTAATATTTCACCTTCAGTTTCAAGTCTATTGTCTTCCCTTTCCACCTCAAGCTTTCTATCCTCTCTCTCAACCTCAAGCCATCTATTTTCAGGCTTGTGTCTCCTATCTTCCCTTTCAGCTTAAAGCTTTTTGTACTCGCTTTGATTTGCATGTTCTAAGTTTGTAGAGGAGCTGCAAACTACACACAAATCACACATACACGTGCAGATAAATGCACAAAACACCATAATACGGAGTCGCAAAATCAACACCACGATACAATCAATGCACCACAATATGTACACAAATCACAAACACAGAAAAACACAGCCACTGGGCTTGAGTGGAGTGACATCACTTATTAAAGCACTCTGGGTACCAGTGATGCTCTTGTGGCATCAATTTTATCTCTGCGCCCAGTGTGGCAATTGGCAAGAATTTCCTCCTTCCTATTGTTGGAAATTTCCTCCTTCCTATTGATGGAAATTTCCTCCTTCCTATTGAAAGTTTGTCCATGCTCTATTCTTTAAATGCTGAATGTCTTTAGAAGCAGCACATACGATTTGTGAAGTCGTTGGTATGATTTAGCCAGGGTTTGGTTTGAACTGCTGGCCTTCCCCATTCTGGGCGGACATCTTAACCAAATGCCACTGAGTCTGGCATGACTTGGTGGTAAAATCACTCTTTCCAGGAATCTGTGCTCTTTCGCCAGAGCCTGAAGAGGGAAGGGGTGGAAGTAATGTCACAAATTGCTTCTGATCTTCAACAACTTCTGCATCCTCAACTCGGCACACACTTTCTTGTTTCAATGGGAATCAGCACTTGCACTCGTAACAATGTACCCCTGTTACCTTCGCTTTCCAAAACATTGATAGCTCACGCCACCTTCTGTGACCAGAGTTATGAACACCACAGCAAAGTCACCAGATGCAAGGAACAACATATGGTTCACTCCTTCTCCACTCACTGGCACGAAATAGTAATGGCTCAGTTAAAAATTGCTCCACAGATAGCTGAGAAATCACGCTCCTCTCATCCTCTCTGCGCACAGAGGTCACTTCTCATTGAGGACAAATCCCGCTGAAGGCTCTTTCAGCCTTCGACATGAGCATATTGAACTGAAGCGCCACGAGGAGAAATGAAAGTCTCTGTGATATCAGCACCACCCCCATGCACTCTAGCTCCGCACAAGTACAGTCTGTGCCATAATCGGCACCGCTGGTGGGAAGGTCCATTGCAGATGAGCCCCTAAATGGCACAAAACCAAAATTTATTTGTTCTATCGATATTTCACCAGAAGTCAGGCAGAGTGAAAACTTGAGTTTAGCTGAAAGATAAAACCAAAGTGATAACACAAACACACGATGGTATAACAAAACCACTGCAGTGTGCAATGCATGGCATGGCCTAGCACAGTATGGCATGGTACACACCAAAACGAAAGATGACTGGTTCTTCTCTCAACTGGTTCTTCTTTCCACCTCCAGACCTCTGCCACATTCAGCTCACGGACACTTCCAAAAGTCAGCCCCTCTCAAAATAACTCATCTTACTATAATTCACCAAATGTCCGTCCGTCTGTCTGTTCAAAGGTACCGCAAAAACGGCTGAACCAATTGCAACGATATTTTGGGTGGGTAATCCTGGGACCCCTTGGAGTAAAATAGGCTATATTGTTTTTGCAATTTTTCCAATTTTTCAGTTTTTCCAAATATGATGGTGTGGCGGACACAAAAGCCCACTGGCGTGGTGACATCATTCGGCGCACCAAGTGGGCGGTGGCCACGCCCGAGGGGTAGGCGTGACCTCATGATATACACCGGGCGCCCAGCCCGGAGCGGTACAGTGTTACAGTGAGCTCTTACAATAAAGACGTTTATATGTTACCGCTTGTCCGCTTCCTCCTTGCTCACAAGCAGCGCGCGTAACGCCGCGCTTTACTGGTGACCCTCGACGTTGGATCTGCCGGAGCGATCCTTCCACACGCGACGCCATCGCCATGGCCGACTTCGTCAAACTTCCGGAATTTTGGGAGGCTCAGGCCGAAGTCTGGTTCGTCCAGGCCGAAGCCCAATTTCAGCTTCGGCGCCTCACCGGCGATGACACGCGCTATTGCCACGTCGTCGCCTCCCTCGGGCCCGGCACGGCCGCACGAGTTGTGTCCGTCCTTCGCCACCCACCGGACGGCCACAAGTACGAGGCACTCAAGCGGCTACTCCTAGCCACGTTCGGCCTCACGGACGACGCACGGGCCGACCGCCTCCTGGATCTCCCCGAGCTCGGTGAGACGCGCCCGTCGGTCCGAATGGACCACATGCTGTCACTGTTGGGCGACGAAGCCCCCGGTTCGCTATTCCGGGCGCTTTTCCGGCGCCAACTTCCAGCGCAGGTTCGCCTCGCGTTGGCCGGGACCGAGCTAACGGAACCCCGAGCATTGGCGGCCGAGGCGGACAGGTACTTCGCCGCTTCGGACACGCGGGCGAGAGTCGGCGTGGCCGTCACGGCCCTCGAGGCTGATGTTCAGCAGCATGTTCCACAGCATCAGCTTCGACAGCATACGCAGCATGCTGATACGCACCTCGTGAACGCCGCCACGCCCCGCCCACCGCCGCGGCGAAAACCACCACCGCGGGGAAACCCGCCAACTCCACCGGCCTGGCGGAGCCAGCCGCGCTACTCCAGCTCCACCACCTGGTGCTGGTTCCACGCCAAGTTCGGCCACGAAGCTCGGCAGTGTCATCCGCCATGCTCCTTCAACAGGTCGGGAAACGCCCGGGCCGGCGCTCAATAGTGGCGATGAGCGCCGGCCGTTCGAGCAGCCTGCTGTTCATAACGGACACCTTCTCCGGGCGCCGTTACCTGTGCGACACGGGAGCGCAGGTGAGTGTCATTCCCGCCGGCACGTCATACAAGCACGCCGTGGGTGGGGGCCCCGCGCTGCTTGCCGCGAACGGGACGCCCATCCGTACGTACGGAAAACGCTGCCTCTCTCTGCGGTTTGGAGGGCAGGTTTTCCGATGGACGTTCGTCACCGCCGACGTGCCCATGGCACTGCTTGGCGTGGACTTCCTGTGCGCTAATGGGCTCCTGGTCGACGTCAAGCACAGACGTCTTGTCCAGGCCGAGACGTTCAGCTCGCTCGCTTGTGCGTTGCCCAGCTCAACGAGCGGCTTGCCAAGCGGCTTGCCGAACGGTTCGGTTCCGGCCACGTTGGTCTGTACGCTTCCGGCAGCGGACGCATTCACCCGCCTCCTCGCCGGCTTCCCGGCCCTCACGTGGCCCACCTTCTCGGCGGGGGCCGTCAAGCACGGGGTGGCCCATCACATCCCCACCGTCGGGCCACCGGTCTACGCCCGGGCACGCCACCTCGAGCCGACGAAGCTGGCGGTGGCAAAAGCGGGGTTCGCTACCCTGGAGCGACTCGGCATCGTTCGGCGCTCAGAGAGCGCTTGGGCGTCGCCGCTGCACATCGTGCCGAAGCCCGGCGGGGGATGGCGACCGTGCGGGGACTATCGCCGTCTCAATGACGCCACGACTCCCGACCGCTACCCCGTCCCCCACATTCAGGACTTTTCTGCCCGTTTGGCGGGCAGGTCCTTCTTCTCGAAGGTGGACCTCATACGCGGCTACCATCAGGTCCCTGTCATGCCGGAGGACGTCCCGAAGACGGCGGTCATCACGCCATTCGGACTCTTCGAGTTCCTGCGCATGCCCTTCGGTCTGAAGAATGCGGCTCAGGCATTCCAGCGACTGATGGACAGCATCCTGCGCGACTTGGATTTTGTCTACGTCTACCTGGACGATATCCTCGTCACCAGCGCGTCCCGCGAAGAGCACCTATGCCACCTCCGCACGCTCTTCGAACGCCTGGGCCAGCATGGCCTGATTGTGAACCCCGCAAAGTGCCGGTTCGGCGCCGCCACAATCGATTTTCTGGGGCACCGTGTCACCAGGCACGTAGCCGTCCCCCTGCCGGCCAAGGTGGAGGCGGTGAAGGGGTTTCCGCGCCCCCGCACGATCAGAGGGCTGCAGGAGTTCCTGGGCATGGTGAACTTTTACCATCGGTTCCTGCCCCGTATCGCCCAGCTCCTGCGCCCCCTGCACGAAGCTCTCCGAGGTAAGCTGGGCAAAGGCGACGTTACCTGGACCGAGCAGATGGACACGGCGTTCACGGGCGCGAAGCTCGCCTTGGCTAACGCCACCATGCTCGCGCACCCGGCGCCCGATGCACCGATCGCCCTCACCACCGATGCCTCGGACTACGCGGTGGGCGCGGTGCACGAGCAATGGGTGCGTGGAGCTTGGCAACCGCTGGCGTTCTTTAGCCGGCAGCTTCGCCCGCCCGAACGCCGTTACAGTACCTTCGACCGCGAGTTGCTCGGACTTCACTTGGCGGTCAGGCACTTCCGCCATCTGCTCGAGGGCCGTGCGTTCACTGCCTTCGTCGACCACAAGCCGCTGATCTTTGCGATGGGCAAGGTCACCGAGCCGTGGTCGGCCCGGGAGCAGCAGCGTCACCTCTCGGCCGTGTCCGAGTACACGACGGACATCCAGCACGTCGCGGGGAAGGACAACCCGGTGGCGGATTGCCTTTCCCGGGCCGTCGCCCACGCAGTCCACCTCGGCATCGACTATGCCCGGATGGCAGCGGACCAGGCCGCTGACCCCGACGTCCAGGCCTTGCGGACCGCCATCATGGGCCTCCGCATCACCGAGGTGCCGTTCGACGGCGCGGGCGCGGCCCTCTTGTGCGACGTCTCCCTCGGGCATCCTCGCCCCATCGTGCCCGCGGGCTGGCAGCGCCAGGTGTTTGACGCCATCCACGGCCTGTCCCACCCGGGCGCGAGGGCCTCCCAAAGGCTGATCGCCGACAAGTTCGTCTGGCATGGCCTCCGGAAGGCCATCCGCGGCTGGGCCAGGACGTGCCTCGCGTGCCAGCGCGCCAAGGTGCACCGGCACACCCAGGCCCCGTTGGCCCCGTCCACGGTGCCGGAACGCCGGTTTGACCACGTCCACGTGGACCTGGTGGGACCTCTGCCCCCCTCGCGGGGTTTCACCTACGTCCTCACCATGGTGGACCGCACCACCCGGTGGCCGGAGGCCGTGCCCTTGGCGTCGACAATGGCGGCCGATGTCGCGCAGGCTTTCATCGCCACCTGGGTCGCCCGGTTCGGCGCCCCCTCAGACATCTCATCCGACCGCGACCCCCAGTTCACCTCGGAGCTCTGGGGGGCGGTTGCGCAGGGGCTCGGGGTCCGGCTGCACCGAACCACGGCCTATCACCCCCAGGCTAACGGCCTGTGTGAGCGATTTCACCGCTCATTGAAGGCCGCGCTCCGGGCCACCCTCCGCGACGGCGGCTGGGTCGACAGGCTCCCCTGGGTCCTGCTGGGCCTCCGGACGGCGCCCAAGGAGGACCTGCGCGCATCCGCGGCGGAGTTGGTCTTCGGGCAACCGCTGCGGATGCCGGGCGAGTTCCTCCCCGACTCCATGGCACCATGCTCCGCTCTGCAAGAGACCGCCCAGAGGTTCGCCCCGGTGCCAACGGCATGCCACGGGCACCCACCGACGCACGTCGCCCCGGAGCTTCGCACGGCGGAGTACGTCTTCGTCCGCCACGATGCCCATCGGACACCACTGCGGCCCCCGTACGATGGGCCTTTCCGCGTGCTGGAGACCGGGGCGAAGCACTTCACCCTGGACATCGGCGGTACTCCTGACCGCGTTTCGGTAGACCGCCTCAAGCCGGCCCACCTCGATGTGGACCATCCACCGCCAGTGGCCCGACCCCCACGTCGTGGCCGCCCTCCTGCGGGCGGACCCCCGGCACCGCCCAGCCCCGCTGCCACCCGGTCCTGCACCCATCCCAGGGGCAGCCAGGGGAATCCCTCCTGGCATCCCTGCACCCCGGACGCCGCCGATCGCCAGGGGGCGCTTCGGCCGGGTCATTCGTCTGCCCCGCAAACTGGCCCTCCAGGTGCGCGGGAATTCTGGGGGGGCGCGTGTGGCGGACACAAAAGCCCACTGGCGTGGTGACATCATTCCGCGCACCAAGTGGGCGGTGGCCACGCCCGAGGGGTAGGCGTGGCCTCATGATATACACCGGGCGCCCAGCCCGGAGCGGTACAGTGTTACAGTGAGCTCTTGCAATAAAGACGTTTATATGTTACCGCTTGTCCGCTTCCTCCTTGCTCACAAGCAGCGCGCGTAACGCCGCGCTTTAATGGAATAATATTTACCGATATGAACAGTGACGTGGCTTTTGTTGAAATTCTACGTACCAGGAGAGAGTAGATCGTCTCCTGACGAACTCGTCCCATATAAACGTGCGGCTCCGAAGTAACACGGCAGCGTGTGCAAAGCGACTGAGAAACAGGTGTAGCGGCCGCTTCTGGGTTACAGATTCGGCGCGCACTCTTCACACATAAACGTGCGACTGAGAAAGAGGTGTAGCAGCCGCTTCCGTTTTGCAAAATTCAATCTTTTTTCAAAATGGGCGCCATGTACTGTTTAGATTTTGATGATTTGCGTGTGATATGATTTAACGGATGTTTATATGAATCGTTTAAAATATAAAAAGCCTTCAATTTCTGATATTTGCCTTTTCATTTGGGCTTCCCAATTGAAGCCCCAACCGTAGGGTGGGTACCAGTTGCTAGTAAGAAGCAATCAGAGATTGCAGACCCTCGCCAGGACGTGTTTGTATGGTGTTTATTAGCTGCTGTGTTTGTATGGTTTATTGACGACATAGACGTATGTTCAATCCAACATGGCTGCCGAACCCCATGATCAATGACATCATAAATTTAACTGTCCCATACAAGTTTTGTGTAGATCATGCGCAATGAATTTCAAACTGATGAGATCAAGTGTTCTACTTGTCTAATTACGACGTCATAATGAAGGCACTGATGAATGACATCATCATGAATATATGTTGTTCCTCATGAGGAGAACTTGACAATGAGCCATGCTTCATTTTTTCCATGGAGCTGTTTCGGAGATATAGAGGTGCAAAGTTTTTCGGTTTTGCCACGAGGTGGCCTGTACAACGTGACCTATGATGTCATAATTATCATTTTAAAAATCTACAGGAGGAGGCGCTCCTATAGTGAACATTTCTTGGCAATCGGACCAACAGTTGCAGAGAAAAGCATACTTACGTTCTGTGCAGCCAAACAGACAGGCAGCCAAACAAACAGACAGACAAATGGACCCAAATGTAATACCCTCTCCTCTGATGAGGTTAAATATGAGACAGATCTATAACTAGACAGCCAGAAACTGCTTGTTACCACAAAATAGTTACCTATCTGGAAGTAGCCAAAATTTTCCAGAATACTCATGATCTTTCCACTGGTTTTAAAAGTTATCAACAATAACAAATCATCTTTTTAATCTACCTTAGATTTGCAATTATCATTTCGTCCCAACAAACTTTGCAGTCGTATATATAATTAATAATTTACTCTATATTGTATCATCCAGGCATTAATATGACCACAACATCCAGCATAACAGTCACCCTTCAAAAATTTGTGACACTGCTGAAAAACACAAATCGCCATTTAATTGAAATTAGCACCTAAAATATACAAAAGACCAAATATTATAACTTTACTGTGAACATATATGTATGATTATTATATATTGCTGCGGTTTTGAGATGGGCACATTGAAGGCATTAAAGGTTAAAGGTTTGCCCCTCATAGTTAGTCACATGAGCAACATATAGGCCCATTTGTAGTATAGTTATGTCTTAGTATGTGTAAGAATAGGCCATTTCCCCTCTTAGTGCCTGCGTTGTGTAAAGACAGGAGAGTAGGTCCACCCTCCAATTCTACCTCTATGGGCATAATCCATCCCACACCCCATTTGGCTGTCCCCTAGTTGAGTAACACGAGGTAGGCCTAAAAAGGTGGGGGTGGCGTTGAGGTCGGGAGCGGCAGAGGTGATGATGGTAAGAGCCACCAGCCAATCAGAGCTCTAGCGGAATGGCGTGAGAGGGCGTGGTGAAGCGCGTCTGGTGAGTTCCAGAAGGTTCGCGGGGCGTGCCTATATAACCCGCTGTGAAAAGCCCTCGAAAGGACTTGTACCAGTGGCGAAAGGACTTGAACATGACTAGGACTCGCAAGTGGAGAGCGTTAAAGGACTTGGCCTTGAACAGGACTTGTACCAGTGGCGAAAGGACTTGCAGAGGATACGCGCGTTGCTTGAGGACTTGCAGAGAGGGAGCTTGATAAGAGGACTCGCGTGCACACGGCAGTGGCAAAAGGACCTGCTCGAAAGGATTTGTCTGAGGACTTGCGCAGGGAGAGAGAAGAAGAGGCCTTGAACAGTACAAGTACGCGGGCGCAGCCAGACACGCCGGTAACGCAAATAGCGCTTTTGAGCCACGCGAGTAAGCGCGGCCATCACCGCAAGTGAATAACCGCCAGCCGCGCCAAAGTCCGCTCCCTACCATTCGCCCCGTGATAACCCGCTCCATTCAGACGACACGTGGCGAGCTCCTGCTTTCACCTACTTCCATCTCCAAGGGACATGCCGGGGGTCAGAGAGAGCTGCACGGGAGCCATCCCTGGACGCACTGGTGAACATCAACCTGCCCATCAGCAATCCCCATGTGAGTGTGTGAGACGGGCCCGTTTGTCCTGGGTATTAAGAATAAGACTGTATAAGCTGCTCTGTGTCCCTTTTTCTTCTACCATTGTATAGTGTAAATAAATTCTGTTCTTCCTTCTGATTCGATCGTACCTGTGATTTCTCCATTGGCTAAGCGTGGTACGAATAGATCGCTCCAATCAGGTCTAGTAAATTAATAATAGCGCAGGTCACGTGTACGCAAACCGCTCGGCGTATCACCAACACACGTGGTTCGTGCAGGGCTTATTTCCTCGCTTCCCGGGCAGCGCTGGTACTTAGGTAACAGCGAACTTGGTCCTGAAACCCTAGTTAGCGCAGTCCGGAAGGGACGTAATAGGTCCCGGGTGGCGCCAGGTCAGTCAAGACAAGGGGACTAATCCCCCCTTGGTAAGGGGAGAAGGCCGGCGGCAGATCTGTAACAATATATATATATATATATATATATATATATATATATATGTATATATACACACAAGGCCGAAAGTCACTGAATAATTTTTTTTTTCATAATTTTTTTTTTAATGAATTTTTTGTTACAGATAAAGAAGACCAGGGAGATACATTATGAAGAAAGTCACAACGATTCACACGATTCGGATCTTGATTGCTCGTTTTGAGTCAAAGGGGTCTGTTCATGACCAGCCCGCAGTGGAAGACCACAAACAAGTCGTCCTCCAGCCAACATTGACCGTGTTGGGGAGAGTGTTAATGAAAACCGAGTAACATCAGTTCGTAAACGTACAACTCAGCTCGGAATGGCAAGATCATCATTGCGAAGGATAATGAAGAAAGATTTGTTGCTGTTTCCTTACAAGGTTCAAATGGTGCACAAAATGTCAACTCAATATCCAGCAAATCGACAAACATTAGCAACCAAATTGCAGCAACTCGTAAGGGACGATCCTGATTTTTCCAAGGAAATTGCAGCGATTGATCAAGGAGTTTTGTCCTCTGTAATGGATCACATTTTGGAAAAAGCAAGACTTTGCGAAGAAGCCAATGGGGGCCATTTGCAGGACATTATTTTTCACAATTAATCAAAAAAAAAAATTCCATGAATTAAACTACCATTTGCAATTTATTTCATTGATTAAAAAAAAAAATTGTAAAAAAAAGAAAACCTTCAGTGTCAGTATATATATATATATATATATATATATAATATACCAGCATTTTCGTCTTCTCATTGATTGATACATATACACATTTACAATCTCCCCCAACACCACTGCCGATCACCGAAATGCTTCTCTGTGTATCATGCCCGCACCCCTTCCGCTTTTATGTGTACGTCATAAAATTACTTTTCTTTTTTTCAGTTCTATTTTCCTGTATGTGTGTGTGTATGTATATATATATATATATATATATATATATATATATATATATATATATATATATATATATATATATATTGATCCTTCCTGGTGAACTATGCAGGTGGCATGGGTTTTCACAATGGGATAACTTGAAAAAAAAATTCGAACAAGAGTCATAAATGTAATTCTGTGAAAGAATAATTAGACTACGTTCCAAAGGTGCCATCTCAGCTCACGGAAAGGGCAGGTACTGGAAACTCCTGATGATGTGGCTGTTGCAAGGCCTGAGTGGACAGGCAAGTGCTACATAAACCCCTGACGGATTTCTACCAGTGAATGGGCTTTGAACCTTGTGGGAGTGCATCCTATGAACATGGCAGGCTCGGTGATTTATTTAATGGACATCGACAATTGGAAAGACGATGCTGTGTGTCATTGCCAAGTAACAGTAACCAACTCTTCAACAAAGAACATTTTCGGTACGTGAAAATACACAAAGTTTGTTTATCTGGATTGGATGCTTTTGAACAACGATTGGAATGGCATATCTGGGGCTTGTGAATGTACAGGTAAGTATAAGAATGCACAGGTAATCAAAATGAGGATATTTAATATTAATCATGTTGGGAGTTGGGTGGGAGCTATGAGGGCTGTTATAATTAAATTGTTTGTTTGGTTCCGGGCCACAGTATAAATGATACCCGATTTTTGCATCTATTGCTAAAAGGAGTAGCTTGTACGTGTGTATGTGCGTGTTATCGGTGTGTGCATGTGAGTGTGTTGGTGTGTGTGTGTGTGTGTGTGTGTGTGTGTGTGTGTGTGTGTGTGTGTGCACGTGCGTGTGCTTTATCCACTTCTGACACTCTTTTGTATTGGCAGGAAATAGTATGAACTCGATACCTCGCATCCCCAGTGTATTCATTGTATTTTCTATATTTTTATGAGTCCGATTTTCATCGACAAACGCAATAGTTGTGTTTAACCATCTTGAAATTGCCACACTTTCGTTTAAATGCTTAAAGTTATGTTAAAAAGACTTTGTGACTTCCAGATTTCACCCGAGGAACGACAAGTTGTAAGTGCCCCAGTACATTGAACCGAGTCACTGAAAACACACAGCGCATGCGCAAAAGGCCTCGTTAGCATCCATACGTCATTTTGAAACAAACAACAACAGCAACAACAGGCATTTTAAGGCCATTTTCCCTGCTGGAGCGGGGGTTAACCTTGCAGGCCCCATGACAATCTTTTCTCCATTTTGCGCTATTTTGTCATTTTGAAAGTTCCGTATTATTCCCATTTTGTGCGGTTGGCCGTGGAACATTTTTGGCTCAAGTCATTCCCGAATGTGCTGGTCATGCCTGACGTTTGACCGATGCATTTCGAAGACGGATCCTCGGGCTTCACGTCTTTTCGATGGACGGCGCACACGTTGATGCCTCGATCCGCATGCGAAACACCAGGGCGGCGGTTTATAGCTGCATGGGTCGAGATTCGAACCGTAGTTAGATGGCTGAGAGGTGAGTGCGATTACCTCTAAGATATGCTGCCAACATTTGTTGAAGGAGTGCCTCTTCAATATTTCATAGATGCAAAGTGATTCCGACACAGTTTTGTGCGTTCGTATTGGTGGAACGGTTGGTTGGTGGTTACCTAGCATATTGCGAACGTGATGATGATGTAAAAAAAGGAATGCAATTCCAGACATGTATGAAACGCCTTTACCCTTAATTATACATAGCATCTCAAAAGGCATCCGATATTCCCCTGACCACAATTATAATTTCTCTTTAATTAAGAGATTAGTAAGTGACAGGCACCGGTTTCAATTAGGCATGAATGTGTTGCCCCGGCTTAATTTCGCAAGGTTTTTTTTTTTTTTTTTGTGCGAGAGTTGCTTTTTAATTTAAAATATCAGTGGATTAGGGATTTGAGTGGGACATTTAATAACTTTTACCCCGCTCGCTGCAGCTCGGCGCACGCGCGTATCAGATCAGACTGGTCGCAAAATACGCCTGCCTGACACGCGAAGACATCTCGTCAAGCGGAGGACGGCGTGGAAGACGGGAAAGAGAAATAATTGAACAATGTGGAAGATAAAGGAAAGACGAGAACGAGCTGCAAAGAAGCGAACTCTTCAGGCATACGAGGAGCGTTCAAAATGTCCTTAGAACGAGATTCAGTGGTCCAAAAAACACCAACGGTTGAAATTTTTCTATATTTCGAAATAAAATTATATCAAACTATGAAGGAATTTTTTATCCCTAATTTTATAAATTAGCGTTTCTCGGACAATACACAACTTTGGAAATGACGTAATCCACCCCAGAATGCTCAGTAGGCGAGCATATGCAGAAATTCTTAGCACCGGGGTTCATCGGGACAAGACGTATATCATGCTTGCCAGGTAAGGATTGTTATCTAAAATGGCTCAAAAAGCTTCTAAAATGGCTCAAAAAGCTTCTAAAATAAGCCGAAAAATACTTGGAAAAGTACCAGAGAGAAAGGTGTGTACCTCTGAACAAAGGAGGAGTTGGAGAAGTTTCTGAACTTGCCCAAAAACCTGATAGTTTGCAGCTCCCTGGACTGCAATCTCCCGAGGACGTAGACTGGTGCAAGGCCCGAAGGTTCGTAGATAGGCTCGATCTACCCAAACCTTCAACCATTGCTGCCAGTGAGTGGACTTTGAACCTTGTGGGATTACCTCGTGTGCACATGGCAGGCTTGGTGATTTATTTCATTGACGTCTGCTATGAGAAAGAAGATGATGTCATTACCAACATTAAGGCACACATCCCAGAGGGAGACACCGTATTTGGTTTGGTTGCTTATTAACACCGATGGAAGGTCATATCTGGAGCTCGTCAATGCACAGGGTAAGTTTACAATGATGATATTTACTATTGATCATGTCTGGGAGGAGGTCAGGAGTGGTTGCTCTATGGGCTGTTATAAATATATTTTAAAAAATTGGTTCCGGGACCACAAGAAATATTATACTAGATTTTTGCATCTATTTTTGGGAAAAGGAGAAGTGTGTGTGTGTGTGTGTGTGTGTGTGTGTGTGTGTGTTATATCTACTACAATAACACTCAATATTTGTATTAACACAAAAAGTACAAACTCAGACACCTCTCACCTATGGATATTTATTGTATCTCCTAAAATTCCGTGAGGTTAACCATTTTGAATTTTCCACTCATTCGTCTAAAATCTCTAAATGCTGAAAATTATGTTAAAGGACTATTCGAGTCACAGATTTCGCACGAGCAACGGCCGGTTAAAAGTGCCCTGCGAGGAGAGCCGAGTCACTGAAAGCGCACACACAGCGCATGTGCAGGAGGCCTCATTAGCATTCATGTCATTTTGGAAGTTGTGTATTCCCAGCCGGCATGTTGGCCCAACAATGGCCTACCTGTCGCATACACGTTGACTTGCTCCTCGGTAGAATGTCGGACTGTTGTTGGCATTATCCACAAGGATAAATTGTCTCTTTTTTTGTCTGAAAGGAAATGCTGAACAAACATTGGCAATGTGGATATGATCAACCACCATGCTGCCATCCCAAGCCTGACGTTGCTCCCAATGCGTAGCTGTGCATAGGGTTGTGAGTATCGGTTTCCAAGAACTTTACCCATGGGTTTATAAGCAGTTCAAAGAGACTCGGCTTTCTGAAGCATGTTCAGGCTGGATATTTTGGGGCGAGGGGTCAATTTGACCGATAGCACTCAGATATGATCCATAATAACTCCTTGACATCACTATCAAAACATTCTATGTTATATGCATTCCCCTGTCTCTTCATGATTTCCCTGATCACATCTCATTTCTCCACGAAGCCGGACATGATGATGTCATTCATTTCCCAGCAGTGACCTCAAAGGGCCTGTTATACAGGACGAAAGAAACAAGTGACCTTCCTTCCTGAGGAGGTTTAAGAAAAACTTTTTTTTACCCTCACCAGCATTTGAGTCCGTTTGTTACTTGGCAAAAAAAAAAAAAACATTTTTGCAAGTATGTTGATCATTTCGGTTTGTGTGTGTGTGTGTGTGTGTGTTTGTCTGTCCGCTCACTTATACTTGCCTACAGGTCAAAATTTGAAAACGATCTTCACAAAACTTCACCAAATGGTGGAGTTTGTGGTCCGACAAAATCCTATATATTTTTGAGGTCAAAAGGTCAACATAGGCTAAAGGTCAACCACTTTTTTCAAATTTCTAAAATCCTTAATTTTCATCTGATTCACTTGAAATTTGAATGGGATTTTCATATCAGCTAACTGAATTCAACCACCAACTATTTTTGAGATCAGCATAGGCCAAAGGGTCAACATAGGCCAAAGGTCAACCACTTTTTTTCAAATTTCTAAAATCCTCAATTTTCATACGATTGACTTGAAATTTGAATGGGATTTTCATATCAGCTAACTGAATTCAACCATAAACTATTGTTGAGATCAACATAGGCCAAAAGGTCAACATAGGCCAAAGGTCAACAACCATTTCAAATTTATAAAATCCTCAATTTGCATCCAATTGATTTGAAATTTGAATAGCATTTTCATGTCAGCTAACTGAATTCAACCACCAACGATTTTTTTAGATCAACATAGGTCATAAGGTCAACATAGGCCAAATTTCTAAAATTGTCAATTTTCATCCAATTAACTTAAACTTTGAAGATGATTTGCATATCAGGTCACTGAATTCTACCACAAATTATTTTTGAGGTCAAGAGTGTGTGATGCTCTACTGATTGCCATTCTACTTTGTTCTGATTTGCCAAGTGTCACTCTATGAGTGATTTTTCATTTGTTACTTGCAAAATCGAAGAATTTTCAAGTATATTGGTCGGTTGCGTTTGTGGTTCTGTCTGTCTGTCTATTTGTCTGTTTGTTACTTGCCGGAAAAGATTCCGGAATCGGAAAAGATTCCGGCAAGTATGTTGATCGGTTGGTTTGTCTGTCGGTCTGTCTGTCTGTCTGTTTGTCTTTTTGCAGTACTATGTCTACACCGTTGCACGTAGAATCACCAAACTTTGCACACATATTTGTCTTGCCCTGGAATAGAATGTGCCCAATTGATGACGTCATCGGTCACGTGGTTCGGCCGCCATGTAGGAAAAACCGAAAAACATTGCACCTCTATATCTCCGAAAGTGCTCAGAAGAAAATAATTGAGACAAGGCTCATTGTAAAGAACACTCCATGGTGAATAAAATATGTTAATGATGATGTCATCGGTCACGTGGTTCGGCCGCCATCTTTGAAAAACGGAAAAATTTTGCACCTCTATATCTCCGAAAGTGCCAAATAGAAAAAATTGAGACATGGCTCATTGTAAAGAACTCTCCATGGGGAATAAAATATGTTAATGATGATGTCATATGTGTCTCCATTATGACGTCATAATTCGACAAGTACAAAACTTCATCCGATCAAGATGAAATTTCTTGAGCATCATCAAGGAATAAATTAGTTTAGAAAACAAATAATTATGACGTCATCGGTCAAGGGGTTCGGACGCCGTATTTGTCCAAAATGGCCAATAAAAAAGTACATTCCGGCAAGTCTTCGGTCTCTGACCGATTTTTCATCTGTCTGTTTGTCTGTGCGCAGCACTACGTCTACACCGTTGCACTTAGAATCGCCAAACTTTACACACATATTTGTCTTGCCCTGGATATGACTGTGCACAATTGATGACGTCATCGGTCACGTGGTTCGGCCGCCATCTTGGAAAAACCGAAAAACTTTGTACCTCTATATCTCCGAAAGTGCTGAATAGAAAACAATTGAGACATGGCTCCTTGTAAAGACCTCTCCATGGGGAATAAAATATGTTAATGATGATGTCACCGGGCACGTGGTTCGGCCGCCATCTTGGAAAAACCGAAAAATTTTGCACCTCTATCTCTCCGAAAGTGCTGAATAGAAAAAATTGAGACATGGCTCATTGTAAAGAACTCTCCAAGGCGAATAAAATATGTTAATGATGATGTCATCGGTCACATGGTATGGGTGCCATCTTAGAACAACCAAAAAATTTTGCACCTCTATATTTCTGAAAGCGCTGCATAGAAAAAAATTGAGACATGGCTCATTGTAAAGAACTCTTCATGGGAAATAAAATATGTTAATGATGATGTCATAGGTGCCTCCATTATGATGTCATTATTCGACAAGTACAAAACTTCATCCGATCAAGATGAAATTTCTTGAACGTCATCTTATCTGGGGATAAATTGGTGGAGAAAAGAAAAAGTTATAATGACGTCATCGATCACGTGGTTCGGTCGCCATTTTTGTTTTAACACAAAAGCAAAATGAAGGTATTGGATAGGGTGTTGGAGAGGAGGATAAGGAAGAAAGTGACCATCGATGAAATGCAGTTTGGATTTATGCCAGGAAGAGGATTGACAGACGCGCGTTTTATTGTAAGGCAGTTGCAGGAGAAGTACATGAAGAAGAGGAAGAAGTTGTTTCTTGGGTTAGTTGATCTGGAGAAAGCATTCGATAGGGTTTCACGCGAAGTAGTGGCATGGGCATTGAGGAAGTTAGGAGTGGAGGAATGGTTGATCAGAGTAGTGATGGCTATGTACGAAGAGCGCGCACAGCTGTAAGGATGAAGGATGGGAACAGTGGTGAGTTTGAGGTGAAGGTGGGAGTGCATGAAGGGTCGGTACTAAGTCCACTACGATTTGTAGATTTGATGTAGGTGCTGGCTCGGAATGTAAACGAGGGTTTACTGTGGGAGTTGTTGTATGCAGATGATCTGGTGTTGATTGTGGAAAGTATGGATGGACTGAAGGAGAAGATGAACAAGTGGAAAGAATGTATGGAGACAAAATGTCTGAAGGTGAATATCGGAAAAATGAAGGTGATGGCGAGTGGTAAAGCATGTGGTGAGGTGGAAAGAACTGGGAAGTGGCCGTGTGCTGTGTGCAGGAAGGGTGTCGGAGTGAACTCCATTCAATGTACAATGTGCACTGAGTGGATTCATCAAAAATGTAGTGGTCTGAGAGGGTCATTAACCAGTGTGGCAGCTACATTCAAGTGTAATGTGTGCATAGATGGAGCTGCAGATGGAGGAAATGTTGAGTTGGATCTTGGAGACGGCGTGAAGCTGGAAGGTGTGAAAACATTTTGCTACCTCTGAGACATGTTGAATGGAGAAGGTGGATCAGACTCGGCAACGGTTGCTGGAATGAGATGTGCATGGAAGAAGTTTCGGGAACTGAGTGGCATGCTGACGAGGAGGGGAGTGTCGTTGAAGCTGAAGGGAAAGGTGTATGCTGCATGTGTGAGAAGTGTTATGATTTATGGAAGCGATACACGGGCAATGAACGTAGAGCAGCAACGAAGGCTGGAAAGGGTGGAAACGTGAATGGTTCGGTGGATGTGTGGAGTATCGTTGAGAGAGAGGAAAACAATTGCTGAATTGCGAAAGATGATGGGAATAGAGCCTGTGATGGATGCTGTGAAGAGAAACAGGTTGAGATGTTTTGGTCATGTGTTGAGGAAGGACGAAAGTGACTGGTTGAGAAGAATGATGGAAATGAATGTAGAAGGAAGTGGAGGACGGGGAAGACCGAGAAAGACTTGGCTAAAGGTGGTGGAAGAAGAAATGCGGGCAATGGGGTTAACAAGGGGAGATGCAGAAAATAGAGCAAAATGGAGAAGATTGTCATGGGGCCCGCAAGGCTAACCCCCGCTCTTGAAGGGAAAATGGCCTTAAAATGCCTGTTGTTGTGTTGTTGTACAAAAGCCTTAAAACCACGAAAACACATCCTGGTGACGGTCTGCAATCTCTGATTGCTCATTCTTATTATTTGTGATGCCTTTTGGAGTAAGTCATACACGTTCTGTGCTTGTTTACCATTTTTATGGACACCAAACTGACAAAGGTGAAAAAGGCCATTTTCAAAATCAAGCTTCTATTTCTGTGCAATAATGAAAACGAAACAGTTTTACCTGGGGTATACTTGCACCCCACAAATAAAACTGTCTGTATCTCTATCTGTGTTGAAGAAATGGATATAAAATGAACAGGTAGTTGTGAAAAGTCAGTCTTGCTACTTATGGTCAGTGCTGGAAGTTTTTAGAAATATGATCTCCATGACAGGAGGAGGGGGCAGCAACAGCAGTTAGAAACTCTTCACCACTGTCATTTACATTTGAAGAAAAATCAGATTCTTTATCATTGTCTTCAAATAAAAGTGTGACTGTTTCCTCCAAACTGTACCGAGTACGTTTTATTGGCATGATTTTCTGTCTTGAGCACATAATGGCATAATATAGGTATAGTATTCAAGGACCTATGAGGAAATGCACACAAGCAATGGTATAACGGGCCTGAACATACTCCATAATAATGTTACGTTTGTAGGGGTAGACAATGATTACCTTAGAACCAGGTAGAATGTATAGATTAGTGTGCTCCGACTGTCGTGAAGAAGAAGAAACCTTGATGTATCAAAAGTAGGAAATTTGTGTGGACCGGATGTCGTGGAAGAGCTTGTATCTTCGTCCCCATGAGAGGGGTGGGGTTTGTTAATTAGCAAGGGATTATGGGTAAATTAATCCCCTGTATGTAATTGCCTTTAATTTTTTCCTATGTTCCTTTTGACACCGCACTACAGACACCTCGTAAGAAATCTTCCATTAACCACACTAAGTACAAACCAACCAGAAACCAGGCATCAAACACGATCACTGATAACACCGACTTGGTGAGCACACAAGCGCAGGCAGGTTCATGAGGCCATGCCTCGGGGAGCGGTGATTGGTCTGGGATTTGATTGACACAAGGACTGGTAAGATGGGACTCGCTGATAGGAGTGGAGATGGAGACGTCGTGGGATGGCTTCAGAGCCTCGAATACAAAATAGTTGGAGCGGCGGACATTTTCTCTCTTGGGTCCAGACTTTGTTGGTGAACGGTCGCCGAAAAGCTCTCTCTCAGCATCGACATCTTCTTGGTTCTTCTCATTTTGGATCTGGTGGTGAACGGTCGTGTGTTGACATCTTGCCTTCTCATTCTGGATCCATAGCGAACGGATCGCTATTGCTCTGGCGCAAGGAAGCTTCATCAAGAACGGTCATGTTCCGACATCTTGCTCGTGGTCCTGAGGAGGAAGAGCTACGGACCGAGAACTGTGGTTTCCCGTGCACGGACGATGAAGACGAGCGCGGCTGGGCGAACGCGGGTGCGTGAGGCCTAGTTCGCGCCCACCGCAGTGCAGCGAGCGCATTTTCCCGCCAAGGCCTCAGACGATTTTCAACGATTCCTGACGAGATTCAAGAGCTGATTGGAGATAAGTGCCACAAATCACCGATGCCACAAATCACACCTATTTATTTTCCAGTTATTTTATCCTTTGTCTGTATTCGGGTCTGTCTGGGAGCGCTCCAATTAGGAATTTAGTTTATCCTGCATTTTCTTTGTTACCGGCATTTCTTTCATTAAACCTGTTTATTTGTACATTTTAATTCCGTCTCGGTTTGAGTTGATTTATTGCCGGGTCGAGGACGTTGGGTGGACTCGTGAAGGTAAGCTCTTCAGCTTATCCCCCCCCCCCCCTCCTCACCCCCCCACGCGTATTCTCCGCTATGTTTTGACTGAATGCCTCGGAGTGTTAATCTCGTTCGGTCATCTGTGTCACCCTGCGGTGTTCACCACACAGGGTATCACCACACAGGGTAGTCACACCACAATAATTTTGGTACAAAGTCGGTCAATTATGTAAAAGTCTGTCAAATCCAATATGTAGCTACTGCTAGCAAATATACTGCAAATTGCAAATATGTGGAACATGCTAGCAAACAATGTCATAAAGACACATACTCGAAAACATGGTACTTTCTGAAATATTCATCAACACACACGATGTGCTTGGTCTGTTTAGTTGATCAGATAAAAACACCCCAAGGGACAGGATGAAGGTTAAGGGGAATTTAAAAAGATGCCCAATTAACGATAAATTGGTTTCTAAGTTGATCCCATGTGTGCGCAAAGCGTGAATGGATGGAGTTTGCGCCTTAAAGGTCTAAAGGTATGAAATTGGTCTAAATGGGGTTTAAGGGGTATAAAAAGGTCGGCAGGGTCTCAGGGGTCTAAAAGGGTCTGAAAAGGTCTCAAATGGGTGCAGAGGGGTCTGAAAAGGCCTCAAAGGGGGTGGAAACCTCCACTAAAAAGTCTAAAAGGCACATTTAAATAGTACGTAATTAATATACAGTTATGATTCCCCCATTGCATCTTGGGATGCGACGTGAATGGTGCACAAATAAGATCCCCAAAAACGACTTCCCGTGAGTTTATTCTTCATTCAAGTTGCTGAAAACATGGACCGAACCATGAACTACGCCACCTTGTTAAGGATATATCCCCACTTGCTGCGATAGCTGAGATTACCCATGACAAACGTAGCCTCTCTGTCTCTTTATATACTGTTGCGGCCATGAGATGGATACCAAAGCATTCAGAGAAATCCAGAATCATTTACGTCATTAGTGTGTGTGCTTAGACAGACCCAAGGGGATTTGGGGTGGGGGGGGGGGGTGGGGGAGAATGCTTTGTGAGTTTAGCACGTTTCATCCAGGTGTAATTTCCCCAATTTTACAAATTTAAATCCATCGAGCCAACTCTCAAACCATCTTTCAATCCCTGTTTAATCCCTCCGTCTGTAAATCCATCTTTCAATGCCTCGAATCCATCTATCTATCCAGCCAATCTCCCGCCCTTTCAATTCCAAGCCACGACTCCCCACCATCCTTCTCATTCCGCCTTCCGAAAAACCTTCACCCACACAAGTCACCATCTCCCGCACATCCCAAACCCTGTTAAATCCGTACGAATAAACCCATGAGCATATGCAAATAACCGTCAAGTTAAGTAGATTTATTTCCTTCCTTGCAAAAATCCCCATTTAAACAAACATAAAAAATCATTATGGAAGGCCACTCTGGGTGCTGAAATGGAGAGCCTCATGGCGGCAGATCTGCCGAAGATTCTTCTAGAAGGGATATCCGAACATACTGCTCGATTGTGAGGGATTCTTCTGGAAGGCATTCAAAGATTTGTAGAACTGGCAGCCAATGAGAGGGCAACACTGCTCGGCAGACGAGCAATGAGAGGAGCCATGACCACACCCTGTCTCAGCGGTTATAACAGTTCAGATCGGCAAGAAACACTCTGTTTGTCTCTTTATGTCTCTTTCTGTCTGTGTGTTTCTCTGTGTCTCTCTGTGTGTGTCCGTCTCCGTCTCCGTCTCCCTCTCTCTCTGTCACTCTCTCGTCTCGGTCGCCCCGTGTGTGTGTGTGTCCCCGTGTGTGTGTGTGTGTTTGTGTGTGTGCAGTGTCTGTGTGTGCAGTGTCCGTGTGTGTGTGTGTGTGTGCAGTGTCTCTGTGTGTGTGTGCAGTGTCCATGTGTGTGTGTGTGTGTGTGTGTGCAGTGTCCGTGTGTGTGCGTGCAGTGTCCGTGTGTGTGTGTGTGTGTGTGTGTGTGCAGTGAAAGTGTCTGTGTGTGTGCAGTGTCTGTGTGCAGTGTCCGTGTGTGTGTGTGCAGTGTCTCTGTGTGTGTGTGTGCAGTGTCCGTGTGTGTGTGTGTGCAGTGTCCGTGTGTGTGTGTGCAGTGTCCGTGTGTGCAGTGTCCGTCTGTGTGTGTGCAGTGTCCTTGTGTGGGTGCAGTGTCCGTGTGTGTGCAGTGTCCGTGTGTGTGCAGTGTCCGTGTGTGTGCAGTGTCCGTGTGTGTGCAGTGTCCGTGTGGGTGCAGTGTCCGTGTGGGTGCAGTGTCCGTGTGTGTGCAGTGTCCGTGTGTGTGCAGTGTCCGTGTGTGTGCAGTGTCCGTGTGTGTGCAGTGTCCGTGTCAGGGCTGTAACCTTTTTACCATTTGAGTTTTGTCATCAAATTTTCACGAAAGCTTTATTATGGGAATATGGAGAAGGTAAATTAATAATTTTGCTGCATAATTTTGCGCAGTCAAGGTTGCATAACATCATCAATTTTAATTTTGTATTTTTTTTAAACTGTTTTTGTTATTTTGAGCATACAGAAGAAGAAGATGCTGAATATAAACAGACCCGGATGGGCTTTGCATTTTCACATGCTTTCTAGTGTTTTAAACAAATGCCTTGTTCCATAATTTGTTTGTTTTTTTGTCGGCTCTTGGATTAGTGCGAGTATCTTGTTCACAGAACTTTCTCAATGCCCGCCAGAGTTGAGGGTTCGAAGCTGGATGTGAATGTTAACCCAGAATTGTTAATAGTAGAATGAGAGATATCTTACCAGTTACTGTAATGGAGAAAACGCTGATGTCACCGAAACTCTAAAATTGACATGTTGTGGAAATTGTGTCACCTTTAGTGGTAGCTCATATAACAAATCATCTTCCTTTATCTTATGATATAGATTATAGAGTATGATATGTTGTGATCAATAAAATTTATTTCAAAAATGTCAAAATTTACAATGCATTTGCAAGAATGTGCCGCAGCGGGTACTCATGCACGGAGGGTGGGAGTGCCCACTAGTATTCACAATTAGCTACATCTAGAATATTGTGCACAAATAAAAAGCTCGTCAAATATGACGAGTTGGAACAGTTTATTCGATGGTGCAGCCTTGTGGGCGTGCCAAAGTCTGAAGCCTCGGGCGAGTGTCAGGTGTGCTTGAAACTTCTTTATTTATTAAACATAAAACGGACGTAAATGAACACTCGTTGTACTCTGTGCGCATGTTACACATCATGTGCAGCAAATTTCACCTCCCCGCGTCTTGTATTTGTTATTTAACAAAAAAAATGCTTCTGTACACCGCCCTTGAGGCTCGGTTTGCGAGCCACCATCTACAATTCTTACAGAAGAGACATAATTACTCTTTTATGGGAAATGTTTTTCGAGTTTGTTTTATCCTAAAAAATAGACCGCAGTGAACACAGATTTGTGTTAAAAGATTGTCCTTTAAAACCAACCCTTATGAAGGGGGCAGACATCAGCACAAACACGTAACATTGTGTTTTATATCGTGTGTTGTTTTTGTCACCACATCTGAGGAAGTACAGTCACGTGAAAAAGTAAGTACACCCCATGTAAAGTTTTGACTTTTTCAACATATTTCAACACACAGCTATTTGATCTTCATTTCAACAATATTGATAGATAAAGATGATATAATATAACAAATATCATGAAACATTTACATTTTGTAGTCCATTGTATAATTTAAATAAACATAAATGCAAATTTCGCATGTGGAAAAAGTAAGTACACCCCTACATTTATCACTACTTCAAATACCTAAAATTAGAATCAGGTGCACCAGCTCAGGTGCAAATGATTAGAACATCTTTAGAGAGGATCTTGGAGGAACCTGTCTTATTTAAACCTCAGACATTTAGTTTGGTTTGCTCTTTCTGGTTGAAGTGTGCGACGTCACCATGCCTCGATCAAAAGAGCCTCTGAGGGCTTCAGAAAGAAGGTTATAGATGCCTACGAGTCTAGGAAGGGATTTAGAAATCTCCAAACAATTTGAAATCAATCATCCGACTGTCCGGAATATCATCTACAAGTGGAGAAGATTCCAAACAACTGCCAACTTGTTCAGGCCAGGCCGCCCCAGCAAGTTCAGCCAAAGAGCAGACCGCAATATGCTGAAAGAAGTCTCTAAGTACCCCAGAATGTCATCACGGGTCCTACAGGTAGCTCTTGCCACTGTTGATGTCAAAGTGCACGAGTCTTCCATTAGAAAGAGGCTGCACAAATTTGATCTACATGGGAGGTGTGTCAGGAGGAAACCTTTGCTGTCCAGAAAGAACATCAGGGCAAGACTAAAGTTTGCCAATGAACACCTGGGCAAAGACCAGCACTTCTGGAACAATGTGCTCTGGACAGATGAGTCAAAGGTAGAGCTATTTGGCCACAGTACCAGAAGACGTGTTTGACGAAAACCAAAGACAGCTTTTGACCACAAGAACCTGACACCAACTGTAAAGCATGGTGGTGGAAATATTATGGTTTGGGGCAGCTTTGCTGCATCAGGGCCTGGGCAGCTCACCATCATAGAATCCACTATTAATTCTTCATTGTACCAGAGGGTGCTTGAGGATAATGTGAGGCCTTCTGGCAGAAAGTTGAAGCTCAACCGAACGTGGACCTTGCAACACGACAATGACCCTAAACATACCAGTGAATCCACCAAGGAATGGCTGAAAATAAAGAAATGGAGGGTTCTGGAATGGCCAAGTACAAGCCCGGATCTAAATCCCATCGAGATGTTGCGCGGGGATTTGAAACGAGCTGTGCATGCAAGAAACCCCTCAAACATCGCACAGCTGAAAAAATTCTGCATTGAGGAATTGGCAAAAATTTCTCCCAGTCGATGTCAGAGACTGGTATACAGTTATAAGAAACACCTACTTGAGGTTGTGTCTGCCAAACGGGGCAATACCACCTATCCACAGCCAAGGGTGTACTTACTTTTCCACATGCGAAATTTGCATTTTTGTTTATTTAAATTATACAATGGACTACAAAATGTAAATGTTTCATGATATTTGTTATATTATATCACCTTTATCTATCAATATTGTTGATATGAAGATCAAATAGCTGTATGTTGAAATATGTTGGAAAAGTCAAAACTTTACATGGGGGTACTTACTTTTTCACGTGACTGTATGTAACTGTCATGGAGAGGGTGTAGTGTCAAGCTACGAGGTTGTTTCCAGGTTTAGATAGACTAAGCTGTGAGAAACTGTTGAAGAAGACAGGACTTTATACACTGGAAAGGAGGTGATTGTGAGGGGGTCTGATGAAGTTGTTTAAGGCGATGGAGAGTGCAGACAGGATAAGTGAAGAGGAAATTTTCAGCCGTTTGCACAGTGTTAGGACCAGGGGCCATATAGCATGAGGATAAATAAGACGATAGTTAGGACAGTTTTAAGGCAGGGGTCTTTCAGGCGGAGAGTGGTCAATGCATGGAATCTCCCAGGAAAGGTAGTGGCAATAGAGGGGGTGGATAGATGTAAATGGGATTTAGATATGTATACCTAGATGCATTGGATATATCGGGATATGGGGATATTGAGTTGTGTGCATGGTATGTAGCTTGTATTTGAATGGGTGATGATACTGGTGGTGGTGCAGCACAGGCATTATGGGCCGAATGGCCTTCTCCTCACCTGCACCAAAGTCCCTTGTGTGTATCCTTGTGTACTCACTCAACATTCTCGACTTCCACCTCGCATTTCACTTTGTCACCTTCTATTCCTCAATCTCCTTAACAAGCAGCGTGTTCCCCTCCCCTCCCGCCCCCCCGCCCCCCTCCCCAGCCCCCCTGCCTTCCCGCGCTATCTGGCCACCACGTTTCAAGCATATCATAATCTTAAATTGGTTTCCAGAATAGTAATGAAAGCTGTCAGAATTACTTTTAATGTCAAGGCGAAACGATGACTCAAAGAAATATAATCCCTTTTATAAATTAATCCGACGATTTGCGAATAATATTAGTTTTATTTATTTATTTATATATATATGTACCAGCAAAAGTACCCGACGTTGCCGGGTAACAATGAGTCGCTTCCTGACGGGAATATGATATGTACAATCTGGGTTCTTAATCTTGAGGGAATTTTAAAAACAGATCCAGGTACACTGGAGCAGTGGCGTATCGAGGAAAAATGACGCTCAGGGCGAGATGTCAAATTGCCACCCCAAGTAACTTCTCATAAGTCTGAATGGTGTGTGTGTGTGTGTTTGTGTGTGTGTTTGTGTGTGTGTGTGTGTTTGTGTGTGTAGTGTTCGTGTGTGTGTGTGTGTGTGTGTGTGTGTGTAGTGTTCGTGTGTGTGTGTGTGTGTGTGTGTGTGTAGTGTTTGTGTGTGTGTGTGTGTGTTTGTGTGTGTGTTTGTGTGTGTGTGTGTGTGTGTGTGTGTGTGTGTGTGTGTGTGTGTGTGTGTGTGTAGTGTTCGTGTGTGTGTGTGTGTAGTGTTCGTGTGTGTGTTTGTGTGTGTGTGTGTGTGTGTGTGTGTGTGTTTGTGTGTGTGTGTGTAGTGTTCGTGTGTGTGTGTGTGTGTGTGTGTGTGTGTGTGTGTGTGTGTGTGTAGTGTTTGTGTGTGTGTGTGTGTGTGTGTAGTGTTCGTGTGTGTGTGTGTGTGTGTGTGTGTGTAGTGTTCGTGTGTGTGTGTGTGTGTTTGTGTGTGTAGTGTTCGTGTGTCTGTGTGTGTGTGTGTGTTTGTGTGTGTGTGTGTGTGTGTGTGTGTGTGTGTGTGTGTGTGTGTGTGTGTGTAGTGTTCGTGTGTGTGTGTGTGCAGTGTCCGTGTGTGTGTGTGTGCAGTCTCTCTCTGTGTGTGGGTGTGTGTGTAGTGTCCGTGTGTGTGTGCAGTGTCGGTGTGTGTGTGCAGTGTCAGTGTCGGTGTGTGTGCAGTGTCCTTGTGTGTGTGCAGTGTCCTCGTGTGTGTGCAGTGTCCTCGTGTGTGTGCAGTGTCCTCGTGTGTGTGCAGTGTCCGTGTGTGTGAGTGCAGTGTCCGTGTGTATGCATTGTCCGTGTGTGTGTGCAGTGTCCGTGACAGGGCTGTAACCTTTTTACCATTTGAGTTTTGTCATCAAATTTTCACCAAAGCTTTATTATGAGAATATGGAGAAGGTAAATTCATAATTTTGTCAAAAGGTCAAAGGTCAGTGTCACATAAAATCATCAATTTTCTTGCGATTGATGTGAAATTTTAATAATCTGCATAATGGGTCAATTAATTGGTTCACTAATCAAAAGCTAGAAGCAGATTGTTTTTTAGATCCAAAGCTCAAAGGTCAAGGCTGCATAAAATCATCAATTTCCATTTTTTTTTAAAACTATTTTTGTTAATTTGAGTACACTGAGGAAGAAGATGTCTGAATACAAACAGACGCGGACTGGCTTTGCATTTTCAGATGCTTTCTGGTTTAGCAGTTGCAATTGGTCCTACCCCCGCCACCCCAACTCCACCCCTTTATTTCATTTCCGCACACGGTTAAAAACCTCAATGCGTTAAGCTACACAAACTTAATCCGAACCGATCTTCAAAATTCCAACTTCAGAATTGACTTTAACAGTAACAGCAGTCCCAACTACTAAAAAAAAGTGTTCTTTGCTAAAAACGCTTCATTCAAAAATCGCATCTCCGAGCAGTTCCCATGGAAGTAAGAATTAAGTAAAAAACGATTATCAAGTTGAATAAATAAAAAAAAGTAACCCCAGAAGGAGAATCACAGCCTCACTTAAATAAATGAATATATTGAAGGAGCTGCGCTCCAACGCGAGTCGAAAGAATTGACGCGACCAAAGACGGAATTCGTCCGAGTTGCTTTATTGAAACAAAACAGCTCAGGTATTCTCTCAAGCCCGTTTATCGGGCAGCAATATATATACACATTTATGCCGGGGCGTTTGCCCTGGAAAGGCGAGAGCGGGCATGCCCGGACGCTCTGGGCGAGCCCTGGAAAGGCGAGTCTGGACATGCCCGGTCGTCCTGGACGCGGCCTGGAAAGTCGAGGCTGGGCGTGCCCGGGCGCTCTGGGCGAGCCCTGGAAAGGCGAGAGCGGGCATGCCCGGGAAAGACGAGACCGGGCGTGCCCGGGAGGTTCGGGTGTGCCCGGGAACAGCGAGTCCGGGCATGCCCAGGAGAGGTGCGTCTGGGCCCGTCCGGACGAGCCCGGCATGGCGATCGCGCCCTGGCCGCGTCCTGTCAGGTGCAAGGCGATTGTGTACATTCAGCGGGAACCGCTACAATATGCACTTAGTTATAAAATCGAGAGATGTGGTAAATGTTGTCAGATTTCACTCCAGATTTGGAAATTATTTAGTCTATAGGATCCAATCCTCATATCCGAATCCAGATTTTGATGATATGCTTCAATTACGTAATGATTAATCGATCATGTTTGGAAAGGCAAGGCACGTTTGAATTGGCCAAAACAAAATGGCGGCTTAAGCTCAGCAGCAGTTCTGCCTGCTAAAAAACATTAAATTTTCTCTGGGTGGACAGTACAGATGCACAGATGAAGCACAGATGCACAGATGAAGTACACAAAAACGGCAACCACAAAGATTTACCTTTCAACAAAGGCAATTTCAACCAGAAGTAATCAGCTTGCTGTTGCTTTCCAAGACAGCCGTTCCTCATCACCCATTTCATTGGAGTGCCTGCTGGTGTGCTTAAGATGCTTCGCAAGGGCTCTTAATTAATTAGTCACAAGGCCGGGGAAGTTTGGGTGTGTTATAACACCCTTTTTGAATACGATTAACCAACACTTTGTGAACGCTATTTAGGCTGCTTTTGCAAGCCCTGCCGTTACAGTAGACAGAGTTCCCTTTTTGTTTTTTACGTACCGTACCCATTTTTTATTGACTAACATTTTTGTGTGATATACTCACCTTCCCCTCCCTCCTCCCCCTCCCCTTCTCAACCCAACAGAGCTCATCACTTATGTGGTGACAGCCCAATGACCTATTGAGTCTTTGGGATATCCTCAGAGATTTCTCACACGAACACTGCAAGCTGGGGCTCGAACCGATGACTCAAACCGACATACATACATACATACATACATACATACATACATACATACATATATATATATATATATATATATATATATATATCAGTCACTATGCGACCCCCATATCATCAGTGGAGAACCGCCAGCAAGGTGTCCCATACAGCTGCTGCTGCACCTTGCTGGGAGCGATAAGCACCGCCTGCCACATGGTAACGTTATCTCTGGTATCCACTCATCATATGGAGTCGACCTGGTTGCGGTTGGGAGTTACAAGTGTATGGAAAGCCTCACTGCGTTGCCCTGATGAAGCCCCAACAAGGGCGAAACCAGGTCGGTAACTGTGAGTTCTGCATGCACTTGTGACAGTATCTGAATTTATAATCCGTAATGACGCACTGCTAGATGGTTCCTCTGGAGCTTTGCAGGCAATGCGGACATGCATGGCGATGACGTCATGCTGTCCGCTCATTAGGTTGGAGAACCAGATTACAGACACCATTATATATATATATATATATATATATATATATATATATATATATATATATATATATATATACATACAGTCACGTGAAAAAGTAAGTACACCCCATTTAAAGTTTTGACTTTTTCAACATATTTCAACATACAGCTATTTGATCTTCATTTCAACAATATTGATAGATAAAGGTGATATTGTGGCGGACACGAAAGCCCACTGGCGTGGTGACATCATTCCGCACACCAAAGGGGCGGCGGCCACGCCCAAGGGGTAGGCGTGGCCTGAGGATATACACGGGGCGCGCAGCCCGGAGCGCGCTAGTGTTACAGTGAGCTCCTGAAATAAAGACGCTTATAAGTTACCGCTTGTCCGCTTCCTCCTTGCTCGCAAGCTTCCACGCCAAGTTCGGCCACGAGGCTCGGCAGTGTCATCCGCCATGCTCCTTCAACAGGTCGGGAAACGCCCGGGCCGGCGCTCAATAGTGGCGATGAGCACCGGCCATTCGAGCAGCCTGCTGTTCATAACGGACACCTTATCCGGGCGCCGTTACCTGTGCGACACGGGCGCGCAGGTGAGTGTCGTTCCCGCCGGTACGTCAGACAAGCACGCCGCGGGCGGGGGCCCCGCGCTGCTTGCCGCGAACGGGGCGCCCATCCGTACGTACGGAAAACGCTGCCTCTCTCTGCGGTTCGGAGGGCAGGTTTTCCGATGGACGTTCGTCACCGCTGACGTGCCCATGGCACTGCTTGGCACGGACTTCCTGTGCGCTAATGGGCTCCTGGCCGACGTAAAGCGCAGACGTCTTGTCCAGGCCGAGACGTTCAGCTCGCTCGCTTGTGCGCTGCCCAGCTCGTCGAGCAGCTCAACGAGCGGCTCGCCGAGCGGCTTGCCAAGCGGCTTGCCGAACGGTTCGGTTCCGGCCACGTTGATCTGTACGCTTCCGGCAGCGGACGACTTCACCCGCCTCCTCGCCGGCTTCCCGGCCCTCACGCGGCCCACCTTCTCGGCGGGGGCCGTCAAGCACGGGGTGGCCCATCACATCCCCACCTTCGGGCCACCGGTCTACGCCCGGGCATGCCGCCTCGAGCCGACGAAGCTGGCGGTGGCAAAAGCGGGGTTCGCTACCCTGGAGCGACTCGGCATCGTTCGGCGCTCGGAGAGTGCTTGGGCGTCGCCGCTGCACATCGTGCCGAAGCCCGGCGGGGGATGGCGACCGTGCGGGGACTATCGCCGTCTCAATGACGCCACCACTCCCGACCGCTACCCCGTCCCCCACATTCAGGACTTTTCCGCCCGTTTGGACGGCATGTCCTTCTTCTCGAAGGTGGACCTCATACGCGGCTACCATCAGGTCCGCGTCAGGCCGGAGGACGTCCCGAAGACGGCGGTCATCACGCCATTCGGACTCTTTGAGTTCCTGCGGATGCCCTTCGGTCTGAAGAATGCGGCTCAGGCGTTCCAGCGACTGATGGACAACATCCTGCGCGACTTGGATTTTGTCTACGTCTACCTGGACGATATCCTCATCGCCAGCGCGTCCCGCGAAGAGCACCTACGCCACCTCCGCACGCTCTTTGAACGCCTGGGCCAGCATGGCCTGATTGTGAACCCCGCAAAGTGCCGGTTCGGCGTCGCCGTAATCGATTTTCTGGGGCACCATGTCACCAGGCACAGAGCCGTCCCCCTGCCAGCCAAGGTGGAGGCGGTGAAGGGGTTTCCGCGCCCCCGCACGATCAGAGGGCTGCAGGAGTTCCTGGGCATGGTGAACTTTTACCATCGGTTCCTGCCGTGTATCGCCCAGCTCCTGCGCCCCCTGCACGAAGCTCTCCGAGGTAAGCTGGGCAAAGGCGACGTTACCTGGACCGAGCAGATGGACACGGCGTTCACGGGCGCAAAGCTCGCCTTGGCTAACACCACCATGCTCGCGTGCCCGATTCACCGATTGCCCTCACCACCGACGCCTCGGACTACGCGGTGGGCGCGGTGCACGAGCAATGGGTGCGTGGAGCTTGGCAACCGCTGGCGTTCTTTAGCCGGCAGCTTCGCCCGCCCGAACGCCGTTATAGTACCTTCGACCGCGAGTTGCTCGGGCTTCACTTGGCGGTCAGGCACTTCCGCCATCTGCTCGAGGGCCGTGCGTTCACGGCCTTCGTCGACCACAAGCCGCTGATCTTCGCGATGGGCAAGGTCACCGAGCCATGGTCGGCCCGGCAGCAGCGTCGCCTCTCGACCGTGTCCGAGTACACGACGGACATCCGGCACGTCGCGGGGAAGGACAACCCGGTGGCGGATTGCCTTTCCCGGGCCGTCGCCCACGCAGTCCACCTTGGCATCGACTATGCCCGGATGGCAGCGGACCAGGCCGCTGACCCCGACGTCCAGGCCTTGCGGACCGCCGTCATGGGCCTCCGCGTCACCGAGGTGCCGTTCGACGGCGCGGGCCCGGGCCTCTTGTGCGACGTCTCCCTCGGGCGGCCTCGCCCCATCGTGCCCGCGGACTGGCACCGCCAGGTGTTTGACGCCATCCACGGCCTGTCCCACCCGGGCGCGAGGGCCTCCCAAAGGTTGATTGCCGACAAGTTCGTCTGGCATGGCCTCCGGAAGGCCGTCCGCGGAGGGGCCAGGACGTGCCTCGCGTGCCAGCGCGCCAAGGTGCACCGGCACACCCAGGCCCCGTTGGCCCCGTTCACGGTGCCGGAACGCCGGTTTGACCACGTCCACGTGGACCTGGTGGGACCTCTGCCCCCCTCGCGGGGTTTCACCCACGTCCTCACCATGGTGGACCGCACCACCCGGTGGCCGGAGGCCGTGCCTTTGGCATCGACGATGGCGGCGGATGTCGCGCAGGCTTTCATCGCCACCTGGGTCGCCCGGTTCGGCGCCCCCTCAGACATCTCGTCCGACCGCGGCCCCCAGTTCACCTCGGAGCTCTGGGGGGCGGTCGCGCAGGTGCTCGGGGTCCAGCTGCACCGAACCACGGCCTACCACCCTCAGGCTAACGGCCTGTATGAGCGATTTCACCACTCATTGAAGGCCGCGCTCCGGGCCACCCTCCGCGATGGCGGCTGGGTCAACAGGCTCCCCTGGGTCCTGCTGGGCCTCCGGACGGCACCCAAGGAGGACCTGCGCGCATCCGCGGCAGAGTTGGTCTTCGGGCAACCGCTGCGGGTGCCGGGCGAGTTCCTCCCCGACTCCACGGCACCATGGGCCGCGGCACAGCAGCGCTCCGCTCTGCAAGAGACCGCCTAGAGGTTCGCCCCGGTGCCAACGGCATGCCACGGGCACCCACCGACGCACGTCGCCCCGGAGCTTCGCACGGCGGAGGACGTCTTTGTCCGCCACGATGCCCACCGGACACCACTGCGGCCCCCGTACGACGGGCCTTTCCGCATGCTGGAGACCGGGGCGAAGCACTTCACCCTGGACATCGGCGGTACTCCTGACCGCGTTTCTGTAGACCGCCTCAAGCTGGCCCACCTCGACGTGGACCATCCACCGCCAGTGGCCCCCGCATCGGGGCCGCCCCCCTGCCGGTGGACCCCCGGCACCGCCCAGCCCCGCCGCCACGCCGCCCCCCGGTCCTGCACCCATCCCAGGGGCAGCCAGGGGCATCCCACCTGGCATTACTGCACCCCGGACGCCGCCGATCGCCAGGGGGCGCTTCGGCCGGGTCATCCGTTTGCCCCGCAAACTGGCCCTCCAGGTGCGTGGGAATTCTGGGGGGGCGCATGTGGCGGACACGAAAGCCCACTGGCGTGGCGACATCATTCCACGCACCAAAGGGGCGGCGGCCACACCCCAGGGGTAGGCGTGGCCTGAGGATATACACGGGGCACGCAGCCCGGAGCGCTAGTGTTACAGTGAGCTCCTGAAATAAAGACGCTTATAAGTTACCGCTTGTCCGCTTCCTCCTTGCTCGCAAGCAGCGCGCGTAACGCCGCGCTTTAATATAATATAACAAATATCATGAAACATTTACAATTTGTAGTCTATTGTATAATTTAAATAAACATAAATGCAAATTTCGCATGTGGAAAAAGTAAGTACACCCTTGGCTCTAATAGGTGGTATTGCCCCCTTTGGCAGAAACAACCTCAAGTAGGCGTTTCTTATAACTGTCTACCAGTCTCTGACATTGATTGGGAGAAATTTTTGCCCACTCCTCCATGCAGAATTCTTTCAGCTGTGCGATGTTTGAGGGGTTTCTTGCATGCACAGCTCGTTTCAAATCCCCCCACAACATCTCAATGGGATTTAGATCCGGGCTTTGACTTGGCCATTCCAGAACCCTCCATTTCTTTCTTTTCAGCCATTCCTTGGTGGATTTACTGGTATGTTTATGGTCATTGTCATGTTGCAAGGTCCACCTTCGGTTGAGCTTCAACTTGCTGACAGATGCCTCACATTATCCTCAAGCACCCTCTGGTACAATGAAGAATTCACAGTGGATTCTATGATGGTGAGCTACCCAGGCCCTGATGCAGCAAAGCTGCCCCAAACCATAATATTTCCACCACCATGCTTTACAGTTGGTACCAGGTTCTTGTGGTAAAATGCTGTCTTTGGTTTTCACCAAACATGTCTTCTGGTACTGTGGCCAAATAGCTCTACCTTTAACTCATCTGTCCAGAGCACATTGTTCCAGAAGTGCTGGTCTTTGCCTAGGTGTTCATTGGCAAACTTTAGTGTTGCCCTGATGTTCTTTCTGGACAGCAAAGGTTTCCTCCTGGCAAACCTCCCATGTAGATCAAATTTGTGCAGCCTCTTTCTAATGGTAGACTCGTGCACTTTGACATCAACAGTGGCAAGAGCTACCTGTAGGTCCCGTGATGACATTCTGGGGTTCTTAGAGACTTATTTCAGCATCTTGCAGTCTGCTCTCGGGCTGAACTTGCTGGGGAGGCCTGGCCAGAACAAGTTGGCAGTTGTTTGGAATCTTCTCCACTTGTAGATGATCTTCTGGACAGTCGAATGATTGATTTCAAATTGTTTGTAGATCTTTTTAAATCCCTTCCCAGACTCGTAGGCATCTTTAACCATCTTTCTGAAGGCCTCAGAGAGCTCTTTTGATTGAGGCATGGTGATGCCGCACACTTCAACAACAAAGAGCAAACCAAACTAAATGTCTGAGGTTTAAATAAGACAGGTTCCTCCAAGATCCTCTCGAACGATGTTCTAATCATTTGCACCTGAGCTGGTGCACCTGATTCTAATTTTAGGTATTTGAAGTAGTGATAAATGTAGGGGTGTACTTACTTTTTCCACATGCGAAATTTGCATTTCTGTTTATTTAAATTATACAATGGACTACAAAATGTAAATGTTTCATGATATTTGTTATATTATATCACCTTTGTCTGTCAATATTGTTGAAATGAAGATCAAATAGCTGTATGTTGAAATATGTTGAAAAAGTCAAAACTTTACATGGGGTGTACTTACTTTTTCACGTGACTGTATATATATATATATATATATATATATATATATATATATATATATATATATATATATATATAAATATATTGTTACGGACCACGGATAAGGATGTTGATTTGCCGAGCGGATGGCACCGCGGCCGAACAGTTACCCCGACTAACCCGATTCCCGAACGTTGGCCGGATCACGCCACAGATATTCAATATGGAAAAGACAAAAGCGACACGGATGTGAAGAAGAAGAAGACGAAGACAAAAAGGTTGGAAATACTACTAAATGTATTCCTACTATTTACACGCTCAAAAGTAACCAAGGAAGAAGGAAAGATAAGAAAATAATTTACAGAAGATATTAGAGACACAGTGCAACGCTAGCTTACCTACAGTCTTAATTAACCCAGGGACAGAACAAACAAGGACAGACTCACGCGGGGAATGATGATAGGACTGGCAGGAGGTGGATGGCTGGAGGGAGAGGAAGGTCCACGGATACTGCAGCACGATCGGCGCGTTTGGCAGCCGCCGTTCCTTCGCGGCCCCGCTCAAAACTGCCGTCAAGGCCCCAAGCTGCTGTGTCTGAAGCTGCTGTGGCTGCTGCTGAAGCCGCCGCTGTTGCTGCTGTTGAAACTGCCGCTGTTGCTGCTGTGGCTGCTGCTGCTGCTCCGTGGACGTCGCGTGCTTTCTCCAGGACTCGTCTGACTCGTCTGGTCCAACCACTCAACTCAACCACTCCACTCAACAACGTCCTTGCTTCTTGCGCGCGCGCTTTTATAGCGCCTCAGGCGATCAAGCCGCCGGCCTTCAGGACACGCCCATCGGTCAGCTCGCCTCGGCCCTGATTGGTCGGCACGGCCCTCTGGCTCCGCCCTTGATGAGGATGGGCGGGCACGCCCTTCTTCCCCGCCCCGAGCACATGTTCAATGGTGGTTTTGGGGCGAAATCAGCAACCCACAGCTGTAGCAAACCTGGCAAACTGCCCAGTGCAGTTGGTAATTGAGGCTTGGAGGGGATGTAGCTGGCAATTGAGGCTTGGAAATGGAAGTTTTGGGAGTGGGAATGGGGAATGAAGGGAATTTATCTTATTTCACTTGGTGCAATGGAGTGTCATCTTAATGGAAGACAAGGCCTTACCCTAATACACATAATAAAGATATAACTATCAACAAGGGGGAAATCTATGATTGGCTGACGTGATTGTTTATGACCTAATTATGGGATGCCCTTTGACCTTTATACATAACTGGAGAAAGGAGGGTCCAGAATAAAGCAATAATAATAAAAAACAATTAAAAAAACACAATCCTCATATCCACAACACTGCACCCTCCTCCTCTTAGGCACGTCCCGGGCCTATAACTTTAACTTAGTGTGACACATAGGTGTAGTTCCCTCTACATTTAACCTGACCCTGAGTGCGACAGTTTTAAAACATAAATAAATATGTCCCGCTGCTCCATTGCACCCTACCTAACAGACTCACGCCCACAGTTAACCGAATTGCGGAATGGTCTTCAAACTATACATTTACGGTGGGGGCGCATTATTTACAATGGCTCTACTTTATTTACAAAACGCAACCCAGGACCTGTGATTGTTCTTTTGGGGGGGTGAGACAGTCTGCTCTGCATCGACGCACCATGAAAGCACCCAAAACGCACCAACACACCCTCAAGCACCAATCGGTGCACAGTCATCACTGTTCATCAATAAAAATAAAAACAACAACCCCTAACCCTGGAGGTGGTCTCTTGCTCTTCGGCTCCCTCTGCTGGCTATTTGCTTTCTTCCAGATGTTGTCATTTTCTTTCATTTTCTTACTGGCAGCCTATTTGAACTTAAAATGAAATGCACCCAACGTGTCCATTTTTATTTATTTATGGCCCACAGGGGACGACTAGTGTGGTTCACCTGTGGGGCATCGGTGCCCTGTGGCCAAGGTCCGCCAGCAAGATTTCGGGCCTTCATGGCCGGTTCCAGCAGAGGGGCCTTGCCCCAACCCATGGGGTCCATAAGTGGTGCTCAGCCACAGATGTGTGGTCCATAATGTGGTGCATCGATGCAGACAGCTGGTTCTGGGAGTTCCGGGCGCACAATGGCGGATTCACCCACGCTCCCCTGGGCACCCAGTGGCACACAGGTCCTCATGTGGGAGACAAAGGGGGGAAAGACAGATGAGCGAGGGGTAAGGTCACAAGGGTACACATCAATCAAGGCAATGCAAGGTGAAGTGCGTACGGAGAGCGAAGTGAGAAAGCTCGTCCCTACCGTACGTCACCCCCCCCCCCCCTGTCACCTACACTACCCTTGCCCTTACCCCATATGTACAACAATCTACACCTTTACAAATTCGTCGCTACTGTCACGTCTCCCCATATCTCTCCTATACCAAATTCGTCACCACAATCCCTCAACCAAAATTTGCCATCACCCAATTCATCATCAATCATCATAAGGAGGGAGAGATGGAACACAGCACAATGTCACACCCACGTCATGATGCGTCTCACAATCCAAACATTTGCATCAAAATAATAAAAACATGGCATGGTGCGGAGTTACGTCACCTCAGGTGAGTGGATGTAGATGGTGCAAGGTGATTTTCATCCTAACTACTTTCTAAATGACATTAACACACTTTACACTACCCGGGGTCTTTCCCTGCCAGACCATTGGCAATCTTACTCTATGTGGTTTTAAAAACCAATTCCCATTGACCAAACTGTGGTGCTTCTCAATTTGGGGTCTCACTCCCCCGATTCATCTCCCTGTGCCCTTGCACAATTTCTGGGCTGGGTCGTGCAGCTCTCCCAGCAGGTCTACCCACCTGCACACCTCCACCACTGTAGTTGCCTCCGAGCTTACCTGCTCCTTACCTAACCTATCTAACTGGGGAAGGCCCCTCCTGGCTCTGTCACCCCTCGGTGCCCTCTGGCACTGGGCTACCCGGGTCCGTCCTCCGGATCCTCGGGCCCCATCCACAACAACTCTACCGTCTCCCAGAGCCCACCTGCGGCCTCACCTGGCCGACATCCCCACAGTGGTGGAGTGCCCAAACCAACTACACACACTAACAGGCTACACGCCCAGCCATTTCCACAACACTAATGCACCCATCCAAATACCATTCTTTCACCTCGCACCACAGATGCCAATATCCAACCACAATTTACCTGTACCCTCTACCTAACACTTACACTACCCTCCCCGGGTATTCGTGATGGGGGTCCACTCTTCTCCCATTCACACCTCTGCACCATCCACTCCACTCCACAGTTTCCATCATACTCACTCCACGACCATCCATTCCAATACTCCATATATTCCAGACTCCATGTATTTCACACAACCATTCTCCATACACCTGTTGTTGCACACCTGTGCAATCACACCTGGTGCCACCTGCACCCTCCTTCCTTCCTGGACCATTTGGTCAGCACAATACTCATCACTATCACTCCCTCATACACTGCTCCATACACCTGTCCAGTTGCACACCTGTGCAATCACACCTTTTAACCATACACACGGCATCATCTAATCTACCTGGTGCCCTGCTAACTTAGTGCTCCCCGTCTTCCCTTTAAACTAAGCACATACCACGTCATTATCATCCAAACTACCCTCGCTATGTCCCCAGCTACCTGTCCAATGTAGCTACCTAACCTTACCGTTACCTATTGTCAATCTCTAGGTCCCTACACATTATCCAAACCCTCCCGGGCTAGTTTTCACTGCCATAAACCCCATAACACTAGTGCTCCTTTGCCCCCGTTGCGAGAGATGGCAGAGTTGCCATCCCACCACATCGGGTATCTTCTACTATCAATTTTGCTCACCAAATTCCAACCAATCATAAATTTTCCAATTACTGCCAATTCTATTCACTTTTCTAAATTTCGGATCAAAAACACTATCAGTATCATCATCATCACAGTCCGCTTTATCTGAGCCTCGGTGCGTCGTCACATCATTAAAACTCGGCTTCGCAAAGCCGAGCAATGAATTGGGGTGGTTTGGTCGCCTGTAGTTGGATCCGTCCGGCATTCACGACTCTGGGGAGGAGGCATGCTCGGGCCGAGGTTCCACGCATCATCGCGGCTCGGTACCTTGCGGTCCCGGGCCCGATGGCTGAGGCTCGCCCGGTCGGAACCCCGTCCCCGCGAGGGGGCACCGTTCCGCTTCCTCCCACTCGCCCTTTAACCGGACCGGTCGCCTCGCCCGACAAGGCCCGGACTCGACCGTGCGGGGCGGGGCCAAGCCCGAATCGGCAACGACGCTTCGAAGAGAAGCGAAGCAGCATCGATCCGCGCCAGGCCTGGCATCCAACAAAGCGTACCGCGCCCCGAGTGCTCGCATCGGCTATCCGTCGCCCTAAACGCTGCCCCGTTCAACGTCGATGCTTTACTCGCATGCCCAGACGCACACGCGACCCTTTTGACACTCACAAAACCCGGCGTTCCAACGCCGTCCGTCCATTCCACCAACGCACTCCCTGTTACACACCACACCTCTCGCACACACTCGCCGTTCGCACCTCCCTTAACACACCTTGCGCACCGTCTTGCGCACTCTCCTCCGGTACGTACTCCGTACCACTCACCATGGGCGTGCACTCTTGCATCCACCCACTAACGCGCTCAGATGGGCTCTCCCACACCCGTGCCACGACCAACTCAGGTGTGCTTCCTCGCACACGTTCCACCACCACCTTACTCTCCGTGTCACACTCACCCTCGCACGTACACTCCGTATCGCTCTCACTCCTTGTGTCACACTCCGTACACCCCGACGTGCATTCTCGCTCGCACTCGGTATCACTCCCACACTTTATAACACGCTCACTCTTTGACGCACACTTTTTCCTCACACGCGTGCCATTTTTACTCACACGGGACCCTTCACCAACGCCCGGGTGCCATATCGATCCCAATCGCGCGACAATTCTCTTCGCGCCAAACCCCCTCTTACAAAATCTCCCGGCACCACATGCAGCCCGTCTCACCTTCGGGGTTCTTCTTCCTCCCTGCACCAAAACCTGCAAATCTTTATAAGGATTAGCAAGTACGGCATCAGGATGTGCATTTTGACTTTGAGCAATTTCCATTCCTTCCTCCGATTGTTGCTCTTTTAAGTCCCCGGTCTCTCCAATTTCAACTATACCCATAATTTCTTTGTTCACCTCGACGACCGCTGGCTTTAATAAAATCCCCTCTACCTCAGCGGTCGCCGGCTGCCCCAAACCCCGTGTCGCGATTTCTACCCCCGTCATTTTACCCGCACTTTCCTCCGCTTCGCTCAACCAGCGCTTCTCGACCCGCGTTACCTCCTCGTGCACCCCTGGGACCTGCTCGCTCAACCTGCGGTCTCTGTCCCTCTCCGCTTCCCTTACTTCATATGCGACTCTGTCCCTCGCCAGTCCCTCATTATCGGCCCTCATTTCGTTCGTTATTGCTTCAATTTGGTTTCCCAATCGCTCACTATCAGCCCTCGCTCCGTCCCTCATTGCCCCCATTTGGTCTCCCATTTTGGCTTCTAGCCCCATATTCGCCATTAGTATGGCTGCATTAATCTGCGCCATGAGGTCCCGCACATCAATCCCTCCCACTTGTGCGGCAGGCGCGGCCGCCGTAGCCATGTGCGAGGCGCCATTTTGCGCGCCCGTAACCTCGTGCGCGTGAGCGCCATCTTGCGCGCCTGAAACCTCCTCAACCACCTCCTCATTGCCCTCCTCCATTTCTTCCCTCTGATCCTGGGTTACCCCTCACCCCTCTTCTAGCTCACCCACCTGCATCCGATCGCCTTGACTAGCCATGGCGCGATTTCAAAGTTCGGGTTTTTTCTTTAAAACAAATTTCAGCAGCTTGTAATTTTGAGCGCGTTAAGCGCGCTTCGGGTCCGACCCCGCTCCCGACACCAATTGTCACGGACCGCAAGTGTTACGGATTTGCAGGCAAGGCGGACGTGCATGGCGATGACGTCATGTTGTCCGCTCATTAGGTTGGAGAACCAGATTACAGATACCATTATTAGTAACTCCCAACCGCAACCAGGTCGACTCCATATGATGAGTGGATACCAGAGATAACGTCACCGCATGGCAGGCGGTGCGTATCGCTCCCAGCAAGGTGCAGCAGCAGCTGTATGGGACACCTTGCTGGCGGTTCTCCACTGATGATATGAAGGTCGCATAGTGACTGATGTGTGTGTGTGTGTATATATATATATATACACACACACATATATGTACAGTGCATTCAGAAAGTATTCATACCCCTTCACTTTTTTCACATTTTGTTTTGTTGCAGCCTTATGCTGAAATCGTTTAAATTCATTTTTTCCCTCATCAGTCTGCACTCAATACCCCATAATGACAAAGAGAAAACAGGATTTTAGAACGTTTTGCAAATTTATTAAAAAGAAAAAACTGAAATATCACATTCACATAAGTATTCATACCCTTTGCTATTACACTTGAAATTTAGCTCAGGTGGCTCCCATTTCTCTTGATCATCTTTGAGATGTTTCTACACATTGATTGGAGTCCACCTGTGGTAAATCCAATTGATTGGACATGATTTGGAAAGTCACACACCTGTCTATATAAGGTCTCACAGCTGACAATGCATATCAGAGCAAAAACAAAGCCATGAGGTCGAAGGAACTGCCTGCAGAGTTCAGAGACAGGATTGTGTCGAGGCACAGATCTGGGGAAGCGTACAAAAAAATTTCTGCTGCATTGAAGGTTCCCAAGAGCACAGTGGCCTCCATCATTCTTAAATGGAAGAAGTTTGGAACAATCAGGACTCTTCTTAGAGCTGGCCGCCCGGCCAAACCGAGCAATCGGGGGAGAAGGGCCTTGGTAAGAGAGGTGACCAAGAACCCGATGGTCACTCTGGCTGAGCTCCAGAGATATTGTGTGGAGATGGGAGAACCTTCAGGACAACCATCACTGCAACACCCCACCGATCTGGGCTTTATGGCAGAGTGGCCAGACGGAAGCCTCTCCTCGGTGAAAGACACATGAAATGCCGCATGGAGTTTGCAAAAAAGCACCTAAAGGACTCTCAGACTGTGAGAAACAAGATTCTGTGGTCTGATGAAACCAAGATTGAACTGTTTGGTCTGATGAAACCAATATATAAATAATTTAATATGTATATAATATAATAGAATATTCTATAATTTCTATAATATAATAGAAAATATATAAAATGAATATATATATATATATATATATATATATATATATATATATATATATATATATATATAATGTATAATATAACCACATTACCACGGGCTGCGCAGGCCCGGCTCGCCTTCATAATTAGCCGCAGGCTAAACGGGGAAAGCGCCAGGCTCGACAGAGCAATTTTATGAAGTGATTTCGCCGCAATTAACTCTGACTTATCACCTTCCTTCAAGGCGCGCTCGATGCACCGGAACTGGCGATGCCTGATTAAGCGCGGATCATCCGCCTAATTGTGATGTGGATAATCAGGCTCTGAAGAGCGGCCGTCGCGCTGTCCTGCGCTCTTCCCATCGGAGATGAAGGAGGGGAGGAGGGGAGGGATTATTATGGAGTAAAGATGGGATGATAGACATACCTGTACATGTAAAATTAAATGTCTGTCTTCATATATAATTGCCAAAATCGCAAGATGTGTTTTTTGTAATTATATAATTTGTCGAACAGAGGCAGTCCGACAGGATGGTGGCGAATTGGCAGACTTACCTTTGAGCTCTCTCGTCTGGGTTCGATTCCCGACCCGAGTGCAAACTGCCGGATTGGTGCTTCGCAGACAGCGAGTCGCCATGCAAAGTGCTCCACCCGCATGCGGTTAAGCAGCGTTTCCCGGATGATCAGATTATATACTGTAGTTGGATGTCGAACATCTTGAAGGATGGACGAGTTATCGCCCGTACTCTGAACAAATCACAACTTCCTGCCTAAATCAATTAAGCAAACATCTGCAGTCCTGGCCAGCCGGTTCGTGAAAGATTTGGCCCAAACACCCAAAGTTGGCAATAATAGAGACCATTTTCATCCCTCAACTATCTCTCTGTTAGTGTTAGCGATTCTTATCTTTAACAGTGTAGAATCTCTTGAGACTTTATCTGCACGAGCTGCAAGTATAGAGCATACATTTCAACCATCATTGTGACGTCACAAATCAAACCCTTTCATTTTATTAGGAAAAACTATGAATCTTCTTTTGACCACGATGATCATGATACTAACCAGCTATTGATCCTATTCTCATTCCAATTGATCCTATTCTGCCTAATTCTTGGTATTACATGAATATAAAAAATTTTTTTTTTGATTAACATACATTTCCATCTTTTCTCTGTGCACCTCTTAATGACATCACATTCCAGAATGGTACGTAATGCATTTATAGTTACGAGTGAAGGTTCTGGTGAAATGATATTTAACCTTGTTGTGCCTGTCAGGATGAGAAGTGATGACTTTTGTTGGTTTTTTTCATCAGAATATTTGTCAAAGGTCAGCGCTTGGGAAGTTATAATGAAGGATTTCTTTGCACGCGTAAAACGGATGCTGACGTGACAATATGGCTCGGAGCAGGATCACTCGAACTTATTTGAAGAAGAAGAAGATTTTTTTGGTCGATTCTAAATAAGCAAAGTCATAAATACGTGTACAAGTATGAAAAAGTTGTCACATTTATGTAATGGATTTAAGTCAGGACATCTCTGTTCCATGTGATGTGTGCATCATACGTACGTCATGGTACTCCGCCAACGACCTGAAAGTGGCCGTATTTCATATTTTTATACCAATTTGATGAATTGAATTGAGTTGTTTTTTTAACGTAACGTTGACTTTTTTGAGTGAAAATAATTCTGGATAGAAAATTTGGGGCAAACACGCGTGCTCAGTCTGAGCTCCGGTCCTCTCGTTAAAAAGATGTACTGATCTCTGACAAGCGCATGAACAAATTTGGGACACACGCGTGCGCAGTCCAAGCTCCACCTCTGTCAAGCATTTACATCATCTATCTATAATGCCAGTAATCTCTGTGTGTCTGTCTGTGTGTTTGTCTGTGACCGCTGTTTCTCGACAACCACGGGTCCGATATACTTGAAACTTGCCAGGTATATTGCTGGGGACCCGAGGATGTGCCTTTTCAAGGTTTGAAATTAATCGGACAAGTACCTACCGAGCTATGTCCAAAAAACGCTTCAACCAATCAGAGAGCAGCGAGCTATCACGTGTGCCGAACGTGGCGATCGGACTCTGCCTCGGACGGCACATTTGACAGCGTATTCATTTATTTCACGTTGGAAAACTATGTTGCCGTTAAACTATGTTTTAAAACGAATTCAAACTGCGATTAAATTAAAACGATTCATCCTAACTGCGATTTGCGAACTTCCGGACAGTGACGACTGTCCGGCAGCACGCTTTCCGGCAGCCAATCACAGAACGCTTTGTTGCGTAGGCGTGGCCGATGTGAGACGAGCACGAGCGGAGCTGAGCGCGTTACGAGCTGACCGCCATTACGGTACGTAATTCGATTTCTTATGCGCATTATTTCTCCCAATTCATTCATCTCCCAATTTCTCCCAATTCAATTCGTATCACTAATAAAAACGAATTTGCGATTCATTCGCTTTCCTGCGCGTTTGTGCACGCGATGGCGATTGCTTTACCAAACTCCGGAAGCCGTTCGCTTTGGACCAAACCATTGCATGAGGGGGGGGGTTCTGTGGTCGTTGCGAATGGACCAAACCATTCATGTAAATAGAGGGGGGGGATTGTCACTGTACTCGCAAGCCGTTCGCCGTTCGCTTTGGCGTTGCGAATGAACCAAACCATTTCATGTAAATAGAGGGGGGGGGATATAATTTTAGATAGATATATAGTACGGGCATATATATAGTACGGGCATGCCCTAGTAAGAAATAATTTTGACGCTGGTGGAAGCCATTCAGCCCATCATGCCTGTGCTACACCAACATCAGATGAAACAACTCCGTCACATGCCACGGACTCAATATCAATGTGGGGAGGGCGTGAGGGGAGGAGGAGGGGGGGGGGGGGGGAGGTTTAAACGAAAGGTATCTTTTTTATTAGTCCATGCCCCGCTCAGCAGAAGACGGGGTTTTGGTTTTGCTATCACTTTTGTGTGTGTGTGTGTGTGTGTGTGTGTGTGTGTGTGTGTGTGTGTGTGTGTGTGTGTGTGTGTGTGTATCTCTTTGGGCTATAACTTTTTTTTTTACCATTTGAGCTATTGCCATCAAATTTTCACCAAATCTGTATTATTATAATATAGAGAAGGCAAATTGATTATTAATTTTGTCGAAAGGTCAAAGGGTCAAAGGTCAGCGTCACAGAAAATCATCAATTTTCATCCAATTGAACTGAAATTTCAATTTACCATTGAGTTTTGTCATCAAATTATCAATAAAACATTATTATGATAATATAGAGAAGACAAATTGATAATTTTGTCAAAAGGTCAGCGTCACATAAAATCGTCAATTTTCATCCGATTGACCTGAAATTTTAATAATTTGCATATTAGGTCACTGAAATGGTTCACGAATCAAAAGCTAGAAGCCAATTGTTTTGTTTATTAGATCAAAAGGTCAAATGTCAGGGTTGCATAAAATCTATTTTCATCCAAATGACCTGAAATTTAAAGAATTTGCATATTGATTCAATGAATTGGTTTGCTAATCAAAACCTAGAAGCTGATTTTTTTTTCAGATCAAAAGCTCAAAGGTCAAGGTTGCATGGAGTGAAAAGGGTACAAGGACATTGGCAGAAATTATAGGTAGCTGGGGTATGGATTGGTGATTATTGTTTACCTGTGCAATTATTGTGATGTCTGTGCGAGTGTCTCATCAAAAGATCTCATGATGCCTTAGAGGACACAATATCGAATTAATTGATTAATTAAATTTATTTCAGATTCTGCTCATCTTGGTGGGGAGCATAAATAAAAGTCCCACATGGAATAGAAAAAATCCCACGTGGCAAAGACAAGCCCCATGTGATAAAGAGAAAACTCCCATGTGGCAAAGAGAAAAGTCCCATGTGGCAAAGAGAAAAGTCCCATGTGGCAAAGAGAAAAGTCCCACGTGGCAAAGAGAAAAGTCCGACGTGGCAAAGAGAAAAGTCCCACGTGGCAAAGAGAAAAGTCCCACATGGCAAAGAGAAAGTCCCACATGGCAAAGAGAAAAGTCCCACGTGGCAAAGATACAAATCCCACGTGGCAAAGTGTTACGGGTTCGTGACTTCCGTTATTGTGGTTTTCACCCACTTGACGTAGTGCTGATATTTTGTACTATTATTATCATCAAACGGCTTATTATTCAGGAACGATTATTTAAAGTTAAAAAGGCTTACTTTAAATGATACAGGACACCGAGCCGGAAGACAAGAAGACAATGAGGTGAAGAAGAAGCAGCACGCGCAAAAGTCGGGGAAGACGGTGACGTCAGCGCTCCATAACGAGCCAGGTCTACCGACAGCCGCGAGGGGATTTTGAGTTCCTGGAAGGGACATCCGGCGATACGAATATTCGCTGGAGTGGAGAAATCTGCGTAGACAGATTTGGGGCACTGAGATTCCGACGAATCCTTGCCTCGTCGCATCGGCTCAAGCCAGAGCCGTCGGCCATCTTGAACCCCGTGCTTCGGACCTGTGAAGGTTTGCTTCATGTCGTCTTCTCCCCAACATCCTACCATCTGTCGGGGATGAGTGGGTGAGACCGCTTCGTCTCCAATTACGTTGCGGTTTGCTGAGGGAGCGGTGGATGTGCGTCTCTGGAGGGCGCCGTTGTATAGTTTGGCGGGAAGAGCACCCTTGCCCACTGTACACGCTTTGGATATCGGCGGGAGAGCGAGATTCGGGCTTCGACCGGATTTCGTTCCAGCGACCGCTGGAGCGAATCCCATTCGCCTTGGGAAAAGTCATAGAGACATTGAGGAGTGTCCATTCATTGGCTGGCAGAGCCGTGAGTCACTTGACTTTATTTATATAAGATATACAGTGAAACCTTGACTTACGAGTTTAATTCGTTCTGTGACCGAGCTCGTAACTCAATTTGCTCGTTTCTCAAATTAAATTTCCCCATTAAAATGCATTGAAATGCTATTAATCCGTTCCAGCCCCCCAAAAACCACACCAATTTTTTTTTTAATATACAGTATATATAAAAATATCTCGCGCTTTATATTTCACCTGTATGCAGCATACAAGTTGGCAGGATGGCCTGGACTGGAGGTACGCACACTTGACTCTAAACTGTCCAGCCTGGGTTTGAATCCCGACCCAGCTATAACCTGTCATGGGTGAATCACAGGCAGGGTGATTCACCAATGTGTGTACCGCTAAACTGGGCGCCCCGTTTGCGTCCCATTAGTTGTTGGATGTTAAGGATCTCACCGTGTCTTCCACAAAGAGAAGGCGAGCTATCACCGGCACTCTGAACAAGTTGTGGCCTGGCATGCTCTTCTCCTCTGCCGTTATATACGTCCTCCTCGGCATCTTTTTCCAGAAGAGCCCTGTCTCGTCACAGTTGAAGATTTGCTGGGGGATGTATCGTTCGGCTTCTATCAGTTCGGCAAAAGTTATAATAAAATCTTCAGCTGCCTTCACATCCGAGCTTGCTGCCTCACCATGCCTGACGACGGAGTGAATGCCGGTCCTCTTCTTAAAATTATCAAACCATCCCCGACTGGCTTTGAATGACTTCCGGTGCCTCGTCCGTTGATGTTCCCGCCGTCTGCTGCACCAAATCCCCGTAAATGTCTCGTGCCTTCTCACACATGATGCTCTCGGTCACGGTATCTCCTGCGAGCTGCTTCTCCGTCAACCACACAAACAACAACTTCTCCATCTCTTCATGGACAGAGGTCCGGAGCTTTGAAATAATCATAACGCCCTTGGCTGGCGTTATAGCCTTTATCGACTCCTTCTGCTTCAAAATCGTACATATCGTAGAAGTACTACGATCGTACTGCCTCGCCAAGTCGACAACACGCACACCTCGCTCATGTTTTTCGACGATTGCGTGTTTTATATCCAAGCACATCATCCTCTTCTTCTTCTCAGTACTGCCCTTGGCACTCAATTTCTTAGGACCCATGGTTAAAACTAAGAAATTTTCCAAAATAACCAAAATGCGAAAACAAAGCAGCAGCGATATACGGCAGAGATGCTTGCACGGCAAGATAACCACGTGACCGGAACCCACCTGGTGGCGGGTGGCGAAAGCTCGTAACTCAGATGTCGGCTCGCATCTCAAAGCAAAAAACCGCCCGAGCGACGGCTCGTATCTCGGAAAACTCGTAAGTTGGTGCACTCGTAAGTCAAGGTTTCACTGTATATGGAGTGCACTCTGAATGGCCATTTACTGTACCGTATTACCTGTGTGTGATTTATAATACAAGTTTGTGCATTTATAATCATTGGTGTGGTTTCACTATTGATTTTCAACACATGGTAATATATTTTTCTGCCAGGGTTCCTCTCGGGGTTCGGAGGTTTAGCGAGACCAGGGGATCGGTGAGGACCCCGTAACAGAAATTGGGGGCTCGTCCAATTGACTCCAATTGACAATTGGGTCTTCGTCCGGGATCTAAAATTCCCTAAATTCCCTGCAATGAGGATAGAATTCCCGAGCATTCCCAAATTTTCCAATTTTGGAATATTTTTCCAACATTCCCAAAAAAAAATTTTTTTAAACAAGATTTTTTTTTTTTTTACATTTCTTGTGTGAAGGTTAACAGGTGCTAACGGATAGTCACCATGGAGTTTGACGCAGAGAAGTTTACAGCGACCCCTAGTGAGGCACAGTTCCGAGCGTTACTAAAATCGGAACTCTTGATATTGGGCAAACATTTTAGCTTGGAGGTCCGAGCTAAAATGAAGAAAACAGAGATGCAGATAGTGGTGATAGAATCTATGGTGGAACTAGGAACATGGAGAGAGGGAGCCTTGGATTGGTTATCAGAAGAACAAGAAAGTGTGGAGCTCCAAAAAACGGAGATGCAATTGAAACTCCAGGAAAGGTTAGAAGAGAAAAAAACAGAGGAAAGGAGAGTGGAAAGAGAACTCCAGGAAAGGTTAAAAGTACAGGAAAGAGAACTCCAGGAAAGGTTAGAAGAGAAAAAAAAACAGAGGAAAGGAGAGTGGAAAGAGAATTCCAGGAAAGGTTAGAAGACAAAAAAGCAGAGGAAAGGAGAGCTGCAATAGAACTCGAAGCAGAGGAGAGAAGAGCCGAAAGGGAGTTAAAGGACCGTGAATTGGCGCGTCAGCAGGAAATTCAAGTCAAGGAGCTGGAGATAATGAGAGAACGGGGAGAGGTACCACCCATGCCGACTGGTTCGACGGCAACTAGTCAAAACACCTGGGATGTTGGCAGACATGTGAGGCTGGTTCCACCCTTCAATGAAAAGGAGGTAGCCAAGTTTTTTTTACACTTTGAGAAAGTGGCTCAAATGCTAAAATGGCCGGAGGAGTCCTGGACCATATTAGTACAAAGTGTTCTGGTGGGTAAAGCTCAAGATATTTATTCGGCTTTACCGATTGAGCAATGTGCAGATTATGAGATAGTGAAGAAAACAATTCTCAAAGCCTAGGAATTGGTCCCTGAAGCTTACCGGCAAAAAATTCCGGAACACCAGGAAGAGGGAGAATGAGACCCATGTGGAGTTTGCCAGAATGAAAGAAACCATGTTGGATCGGTGGTGCGATTCAAAAGGAGTTGGGAAAGACTTCGAACTATTGCGACAATTGATCCTGGTGGAGGAATTCCAACAGTGCGTCCACGAGGACATTAAAGTACATTTGGAAGAAAGGAAAGTACCAAAGTTGTATGAGGGAGCAACCATGGCGGATGACTATGCCTTAACACACAGGATGAGGTTCCATAAACCTAACTTCCCACCTAGAGTTTGCACAGAGAGTTATGATACATCTGGTGCGGAGAACGAAGATTCAGGGTGGCGGCCTCGAGATGAAAATGAGGACCACTCTGACACCACGACTTCTAGAAATCATAAGACTGCGGTTCCAAGACAGACGTATCATCTGGGGGGCTGGAGGCAGACCGCCGCCCCCATGCCTTGGCAGACCACGAGGTTCTCCTCCTCTTGCACTTGCACTTGCACTTTTTGCCATAAACCTGGACACTGGATGTCCAACTGTTATGCTCTGGGAAAGGAAAATCAGGAGCGGAGTTTGACTAGTACGACTCCAAATGCGATGGCCATTGTGAGAAATCGCCCTCAAAAGGGTTACCAACCATTTATTTCTGAGGGGTCTGGTGTCACTGGATGGAGCCTCGACTAACGGGAAACCGGTTAGGGTCTTGAGGGACACAAGAGCACATCAGTCTTTGATGCTTGAAGGCATTTTGCCATTGTCAGAGGAGACGGCAACTGGTGATAGTGTTCGTTTACAGGGGATTGGTGGCTGTGTTAGAGCTCCACTTCATGTCATCCAGTTGGAGTCTGATTGGGTGTCAGGACCGGTCACCGTAGGTTTACAAGCCACTCTTCCTGTAGAGGGAGTATCTGTGATTATCGGGAATGATTTGGCCGGTGGTCAAGTTTATGGTAACCCGAGGGTTGGTAAAGAGCCCAGCAGGGAAAATAACACCACACCAGTTAGGGATGGCGACAAAAGTACCAAGTTATTTGTAGGGGGACTGAACTTCAAAACCAAGGAAGAAGTTCTGACCTCTGTCTTCAACAAATATGGACCGCTTGTGGAAGTGCGGTTGGTAAAAGACAGGTAAACGCAACAGTCAAGAGGGTTCGGCTTTGTCACGTTTGCAAGCACAAAGGACGCCAAAGAGGCAGAGAAGAATTGGAATGGCAAGGATTTGGAGGGTCGGACCATAACAGTAGGGAAGGCATTTCGTAGGCGTCGAGAGGTCTACAGAAGAGGACAACTTGGTGGTAGTTTTGGTGGTGGCCACAGCCGATACTACTATGGAGGCTCCCAGAGTTACGGCATCTCCCGAAAGAATGATTCTCAGGGTAGCGGCCGAGAAGGAGACCACTATTCCCGTGACCACAGGGACAAGCGGTCCAACCGGGATTATTACCAAAGTTAGAAAGAGTTGAAGCACTGAATGCTGCGGAGGAGCCGAGCCAAAATTCCTACACGGATTAACCGTGAACGCCACGTTCCTAAAGGCGTCCATGTAGTGAACTTTCCTGCATGGACTAACCGTGAACTCCACGTTCCTAAAGGCGTCCATGTAGTGAATACTCGGCTTGGCCTCCCGGAAAAAGTGCTATCGAGTTACTTATCTTTGGATTTTTGATCAACCCCTTAACCTTCATTCAAAAAAATGAAAAACAAATGAACATATGTCACCCACAGGGTGAACCGTATCTTGCCATTTGACCTTGACCTTAATAATTTCGTATGGTGAATAGTATGTCTTCATGACCAACGCACATGAAATATTGAAAGATTTTGATGAGAACTGAGGAAATAATTTTTTCATGAAAATTCCGTTTTTTCGTCATGACGTCATCAAATGACGTCATAGCGTCAAACTGTTTACAGATCTGGGAAGCACTCATCAAGGGCATTCATATGAGGTATTACTCGATATGGTACCTACGATTTCAAAATTTGACCTTGGGGTCAATAATTTTCGACCTCCAGCGCTAACCATGAAGGTCAAGGCCGATCGCCACCAAAAACTAATCAGCTGAGCGCCGGACCATATACTAGATTCCCATGAAGTTTGGAGACGATCCGATCAAAGTTACTCAAAAAATAAGGGTTTCGTTGACCTCCATGATTGACCGCAAAGTGACCTTGACCTTTGACCTTGACCTTCAAAATTTTGTGTGCTGAAGGGTATCTCTATAGGACTCTGATATGCGAAGTTACAGGAGTTTCCAATAATAACTGTGGTCTACAGAGTGATCTAAACGTGAAAAAAAATGATTAACCACAAACAAACAAAAAAACAAACATACAAGCTGACTGATACATCTTGCAAAAACTTCGTTTTGGCAAGATAAAAATACGAGGTTGATGAGATGGAGTTGGCTTCGCAGGAGTTCAACTTGGAAATTGAGCACGTAAAGGGCAGGGACAATGTCGTTGCTGATGCTTTGCCCAGAGTGAATTAACTTTGTAAATCTCTGTGGGTTGTGTGAAAATTTGTTGCTTTATTTTTGAGATGTGATAATTGTTGCCCACGGGAATTGATGATTTGGATTGTGAGTTTACTTCTTTTTTTTGTTAAAGTTTGCATGCAAAGAAAGTTTTCGCTGTGTTCAAACTTTCTTTCTTGAGGGGGGGAAGTGTTACAGGTTCGTGACTTCCGTTATTGTGGTTTTCACCCACTTGACGTAGTGCTGATATTTTGTACTATTATTATCTTCAAACGGCTTATTATTCAGGAATGATTATTTAAAGTTAAAAAGGCTAACTTTAAATGATACAGGACACTGAGCCGGAAGACGAGAAGACAATGAGGTGAAGAAGAAGCAGCGCGCGCAAAAGTCGGGGAAGACGGTGACGTCAGCGCTCCGTAACGAGCCAGGTCTACCGACAGCCACGAGGGGATTTTGAGTTCCTGGAAGGGACATCCGGCGATACGAATATTCGCTGGAGTGGAGAAATCTGCGTAGACAGATTTGGGGCGCTGAGATTCCGACGAATCCTTGCCTCGTCGCATCGGCTCAAGCCATAGCCGTCGGCCATCTTGAACCCCGTGCTTCGGACCTGTGAAGGTTTGCTTCGTGTCGTCTTCTCCCCAACATCCTACCATCTGTCGGGGATGAGTGGGTGAGACCGCTTCGTCTTCAATTACATTGCGGTTTGCTGAGGGAGCTGTGGATGTGCGTCTCTGGAGGGCGCCGTTGTACAGTTTGGCGGGAAGAGCACCCTTGCCCACTGTACATGCTTCGGATATCGGCGGGAGAGCGAGATTCGGGCTTCGACCGGATTTCGTTCCATCGACCGCTGGAGCGAATCCCATTCGCCTTGGGAAAAGTCATAGAGACATTGAGGAGTGTCCATTCATTGGCTGGCAGAGCCATGAGTCACTTGACTTTCTTTATATAAGATATATATGGAGTGCACTCTGAATGGCCATTTACTGTACCGTATTACCTGTGTGTGATTTATAATACAAGTTTGTGCATTTATAATCATTGGTGTGGTTTCACTATTGATTTTCAACACAGGGTAATGTATTTTTCTGCCGGGGTTCCTCTCGGGGTTCGGAGGTTTCCCGAGACCAGGGGATCGGTGACGACCCCGTAACAAAAGATACAAATCCCACGTGGCAAAGATATAAATCCCACGTGGCAAAGATACAAGTCCCGCGTGGCAAAGATACAAATCCCACGTGACAAAGATACAAGTCCCGCGTGGCAAAGATACAAATCCCACGTGGCAAAGATACAAGTCCCACCTGGCAAAGATACAAATCCCACGTGGCAAAGATACAAGTCCCACGTGGCAAAGATACAAATCCCACGTGGCAAGGATACAAGTCCCACGTGGCAAAGATACAAATCCCACATGGCAAGGATACAAGACCCACGTGGCAAAGATACAAGTCCCACGTGGCGAAGATAAAAGTCCCACGGGGCAAAGATAAAAGTCCCATGGGGCAAAGATAAAAGTCCCACGTGGCAAAGATAAAAGTCCCACGTGACAAAGATACAAGTCCCACATGGCAAAGATACAAATCCCACGTGGCAAAGATAGAAATCCCACGTGGCAAAGATACAAGTCCCACGTAGCGAAGATACAAGTCTCACCTGCCAAGGATAAAAGTCCCACGTGGCAAAGATAAAAGTCCCTCGTGGCAAAGATAAAAGTCCCTTGTGGCAAAGATAAAAGTCCCTCGTGGCAAAGATAAAAGTCCCAGTGCCAAGGATATAAGTTCCACGTAGCAAAGATACAAGTACCACGTGGCAAAGACACAATCCCATGTGGCAAAGATACAAATCCCACGTGGCAAAGATACAAATCCCACGTGGCAAAGATACAAATCCCACGTGGCAAAGAGAAAACGTCGTACGTGGTAAAGAGAAAAGTCCCACGTGGCAAAGAAAGAAGTCACATGTGACAAAGATACAAATCCCATGTTGCAAAGAGAAAAGTCCCACATGGCAAAGAGAAAACTCCCACATGGCAAAGATACAAGTCCTACATGGCAGAGAGAAAAGTCGTACGTGGCCGAGAGAAAAGTCCCATATGGTAAAGAGAAAATAATCTGGTCAAAGTTGGTTAAAGGTTTTGCACAATGCCATCCAAAACATGTAAAACGCCTATTCGGCCGCAATTAGAATATGTATCAACCAAATTTGTCATGCACAACATTCAAACATGTAAAACACTTGATCGGTCAAATTTTCGTTAATTACCAAAATGCTATTTCCATGGCAACTATCTTTTATTTGAAATTTTGCAAGTATCGTGTTGCAATTTTGCAAGCAACGACATCTTTCTTGTTTGTTTGTTTATATATACTTCAAAAATTTAAAAAAACTACCGAACCAAATCCAACCAAATTTTGAATGTTGCCGAAGGATACCCAAAGTATGGTCTCTGTATGTAGCATATGCATATCGTGCATATGTATGTAGCATATCTGGGGAATGTGTTCAAGGTGGGGGGAAACCACAATTCTCTCGATGTAAATGTGTATTTTATAGCGTCACCCGGTGGTATCGGGTATTTCAAATCGTCTATTCTTGTATAAAGAAAATTTAAACGAGTTGATAATATGCAATACGGCGATGTTGAAATCTGAGTCAACAGTCGATCCTAGTATCAATTTGCAATTGGTCACTGGCTTTCACAATGATTCAAATTTTTTTATGGACCCCAGGCATCAAAAAGTTATATTAATAAATATGAAAAATATATCAAACAGTTTCAAATGGAGCACCTCGCCGTCATTAGAGCATTTAAATTACATCAGATGTGGCTTAATAAAAGCGAATTGTTGCTCCCAGCTTGCGGCTCGATGACAGAAGACGCTATTTGCATTTTTGCTATCTCCATCCCTACCCTGTTTAGAATCCCCTTGCGGGCATGGGCAACTTGCTAATAATTCTAACTTTTCAAAATGTTTAATTTCACAGATTTTTAGTGGAAGTTTAAACGAAGTAATCCAATACAGAGCTTCACAGCGATTTTTATGTGATTTTTTTTCCTCGCGTCATATTTAAGCAACAAGGCTGGCTGATGAAGATGGGTGGCACGATGTTCTAGAGGTATGCACACTTGCTTATCAGCTGTCTGTCAACTTAAGTTCAACATAAAGGGTACTTAACTCCTGAAATCAGTCCCAAGGAGGAAGATAATGTTAAGGTGATCTGTATACCAAAGATGCTACATCTCATAAAGCAACACAAGTTTATTCCCGAGTGATATGTAAAACCAGAACCTTTCCAGTGCTTAGGATGGCTGTCACAAAGCACTGGCTTGAATGAAGACAGTGATCGTATCACCAAGATAAGTATCTGAAATGGTAGAGAAAGTAGCCAGAGAGGGATACCAGTGAAGCAGAGCACAGAATATCCATATGTATGGTGAAATGCAGTGGTGTAGTCTACGTGATACGCAGGTATACGCCGTATACCCACTAGGAAAGGTCCAGGATTTCCGTATACCTACTTAAAAATGCGCGAGGATACGTAACAACATAGTTTCATGACAGAACTTTCACACTTTCATTCATAAAATGCGCTATATAAATATTTTATTGTGCAATGCACACCTCAGATGCCCGAGTACAACTACAAACATATTTGGAAATCTTTGTAGACTACCAGGCTACCCACCCTCCCCTTCTTACCCCACCCCAAGCACACTGCCAGCAAACCAGGTGGAACAGGAGCTGGGCTGTCTGTTAGTGTTCCATCCTTTTTCCAGGGCTTGTGGACTAACACAGTGAACCCAGTATGGATACTTTGATGATGTTAAGTGCCTTTTCAACCTTTATTTGTTAACACATTCACATAACATCTAAGCTAAATAGCTCTGAACTGGCTGAGTCTTGTTGCTAAAAAATTGAAAATAAATTGACGTTGATAACACATGACCAGTCTTTCAGAATGCTCTCGATTACGTGTAGATGCGTACTGTATGCATTAGTGAGTGTGGTGGTGCTTATGGGGTGTCGCTTCAGGACGGGTGTCGCTCCGGGGCGCGTCGCTCTGGGACGGGTGACTATGAGGCTGGAAGGGAAAAATCACAGTATACCCACTACAAAAAACTAGACTACACCACTGGTGAAATGGCAGTGTAGCACTGACAGTGTAGCCCAAAGGTACGCATACTCCTCTCTAAGTTGTCTGGCCTGGATTTGAATGTCTACCCAGCTATAAACTGTCATCCCGGTGTTTCACAGGCAGGGTGATTCATCAATGTGTCTGTAATGGGCAATTCATCTTGGTTGTGCGTTAAACTGTGAGTCTTGTCTGCCGGCGTTAGGTGGTAGACGTTAAAGATCTCACAGTGTCCTTCGCGAAGAGAAGGCAAGCTATTTCCAGCATCCTGGCCAAGTCACAAATTCCTGCCCTAACCTTAGTTGAATGTCAGGCCTGGTCAGACGATTCATGAAAGACTTGAGCCAAACTTCCCCAACCCCGAAAATACGTCGCAATAATTGTGGCCGTTAAGAAAATGAAGAAGAAGAAGAAATTTATAACAAAGGTGACGTTAGCTGAGGTCCAAGCAGATGGAAGGCCGATGTCCTCGAGCAAATGATCGGGTAAATGGAGCAGAATGTTTGTGAAGTACAATATGTTGTCTTTCGATTAAATCAGTCAGCGAAACGACAGGTAAAAATGTCTAGCATTTTATAATTCAAATAACATATTACAGTATTGTCTTATTATAGATTTGTATAAAACACCGTAGTGATGTCTGTGCTTGCCCCACCATTTTCATCCCAATTCCTCAACCACTACACGCTGCCCCCCCCCCCCCCCCCCCCAGTGAATTTCAGTTGATAAACTGTAAGAATGAATTTATATTGTGTCGATGTAGTGCGGGCTTCATGAGCCGAATGGCCTGACTCCCATTTACACAAATGAACCCCTACGTCCAAGTTCCTTGTGTATCTCCCTTCCTCTGACAAGTTTTCCAGAAGTTTTGTTAAAATGCCGACACGAGTTATCATTTGATCAAACAAACAGGCAGACTATTGGTACCCACCTTGCACTGACCTTATCTATTTTAAAGGGAGGAAGTCTGGAAATACTGACATCTAATTCTCAGGCAAATTTGCATTCGCGTCCGGGGATTTTCCAAAATTAGCTGCTCAACCCGTTTAATGTTTGCTTGAGTGTCAGCCAGTCAGTGGCATGTGAGACTACTCAAGATTGCTCACCCATTCACGGCCATTTTGCACTCACGACACAACGAAAAAAAACTAATACATGAAATACATGCTTCACCAAATTTTGCAGACAGTCTGATTAATTTCAGCTGGATTTACAGTGCATTCAGAAAGTATTCAGATCCCTTCACTTTTTTCACATTTTGTTTTGTTGCAGCCTTATGCTGAAATCTTTTAAATTCATTTTTTCCCTCATCAATCTCCACTCAATACCCCATAATGACAAACAGGATTTTAGAACGTTTTGCAAATTTATTAAAAAGAAAAAACTGAAAAATCACATTGACATAAGTATTCATACCCTTTCCTATGACACTTGAAATTTAGCTCAGGTGGCTCCCATTTCTCTTGATCATCCTTGAGATGTTTCTACACTTTGATTGGAGTCCACCTGTGGTAAATTCAATTGATTGGACATGATTTGGAAAGGCACGCACCTGTCTATATAAGGTCTCACAGCTGACAATGCATATCAGAGCAAAAACCAAGCCATGAGGTCGAAGGAAATGCCTGCAGAGCTCAGAGACAGGATTGTGTCGAGGCACAGATCTGGGGAAGCCTACAAAAAAAAATTCTGCTGCATTGAAGGTTCCCAAGAGCACAGTGGCCTCCATAATTCTTAAATGGAAGAAGTTTGGAACAACCAGGACTCTTCCTAGAGCTGGCCGCCCGGCCAAACTAAGCAATCGGGGGAGAAGGGCCTTGGTAAGAGAGGTGACCAAGAACCTGATGGTCACTCTGGCTGAGCTCCAGAGATCATGTGTGGAGATGGGACAAACTTCCAGAAGGACAACCATCACTGCAACACTCCACCGATCTGGGCTTTTTGGCAGAGTGGCCAGACGGAAGCCTCTCCTCAGTGAAAGACACATGAAAGCCCACTTGGAGTTTCCAAAAAAGCACCTAAAGGACTCTCAGACTGTGAGAAACAAGATTCTGTGGTCTGATGAAACCAATATTGAACTGTTTGGCCTCAATTCTAAGCGTCTTGTCTGGAGGAAACAAGGCACCGCTCATCACCTGCCCAATACCATCCCAACGATGAAGTATGGTGGTGGCAGCAAAAACCTGTGGGGGTGTTTTTCAACAGCAGGGACTGGTCAGAGTTGAGGGAACAATGAATGGAGCAAAGTACAGAGATATCCTTAATGAAAACCTGAAACAGAGCGCTCAGGACCTTAGACTGGGCCGAAGGTTCACCTTCCAACAGGACAATGACCCGAAGCACACAGCCAAGACAACGCAGGAGTGGCTTAGGGACAACTCTGTGAAGGTCCTTGAGTGGCCCAGCCAGAGCCCTGACTTAAACCAAATCGAACATCTCTGGAGAGACCTGAAAATGGCTGTCCACCGACGGTCCCCATCCAACCTGACAGAGCTTGAGAGGATCTGCAGAGAAGAATGGCAGAAAATCCCCAAATCCAGGTGTGCAAAGCTTGTCGCGTCATACCCAAGAAGACTCGAGGCTGTAATCGCTGCCAAAGGTGCTTCAACTAAGTACTGAGTTAAGGGCCTGAATACTTTTGTCAATGTGATATTTCAGTTTTTTATTTTTAATAAATTTGCAAAACTTTCTAAAATCCTGTTTTCTCTTTGTCATTATGGGGCATTGAGTGTAGATTGATGAGGGAAAAAATGAATATAAACGATTTCAGGAAAAGGCTGCAACATAACAAAATGTGAAAAAAGTGAAGGGGTTTGAATACTTTCTGAATGCACTGTATGTTCTCCTTTGCAAGAAACTTAATGATACACCTCAATTCCAAAGTATCCGTGACTATGTTGGCCACCATCTTGTTTTTACAAAGAATGCTTTAACTAGAGTTGACGTTACTTCCTGCATAACTAGTTCAGGGTAGGCAAAGTTATTGCACAAAATTTCAGCATTGAAATATCAGTGTTTGCATGTTCTACAATAAAAGTCCACATCAACCATTAACTGCCCCTACAATAGTAACACTCGCCAGATTTTTCCGAGATGGCAAAGTTTGCAATTCCAATTCAATGAAGAATAACCCTTCCGCACCGTTCTGATAGACATAGGAATTGATGAAAACGGACAATTGGAGTACTGCCACAGCTCTTCCAGCAGTTTTAATTCTGTTACAATTGAAATTTATGATAGACTAAAACACTCATATCATAAAGTAAACAAAGATTGACCTCTGTTCCAAAATACAGTATTGAGACTATGTTGGTCGCCATCTTGCTTTTACAAAGAATCCTTAAACTTGATGTTGAAGGAGCCGGGGCTCCCACGTCGATCGGAAGAATGGACGCGACAAAAAGCTAGAATTCATCTGAGTTGCTTTAATGAAATCAAACACTCAGGCACTCTGAAAAACCGTTTATCAGTCAGCAATATATATCTATTCCGCCAGGGGGTTTGCCCAGGCCCGGCGCCAGAGGGCGTGGCCCAGCGTCCTGGCTGCGGCCTGGCAAGTTGAGGGCGAGCCTGGGCGTCCTGGACGAGCCCGGCATGGTGATCGCTCCGCGTCCTTGATAGGTGCAAGGCGATTGTGAAAACTCAGCGGCAGCCGCTACACACGTCCCCCCAGAATCGACTTGCACCGGCAGGGTCAATTTGAGGGGGGTCCTGATGACCCGGCCGAAGCGACCCCTGGCGGGTCGTGGGAGGGGGTCCGGTGAGGTGGTGGGCGGTCGAGTGGGGGGCACCGTGGACGGGGGACGGCCTCGCCGCGGCGGAAGGGCCACCCGTGGTGGGTGGTCGACGTCCACGTGCGCCGGCTTGAGGCGGTCCACAGCAATCCGGTCCGACCTGCCGCCGATGTCGATGACGAACGACTTGTCGTCCCGTCGCAGCACCCGGAAGGGCCCGTCGTACGGCGGCTGGAGTGGCCACCGATGTGCATCGTGACGCACAAAAACATACTCCGCTGTGCGGAGTGCTGGGGGGACGTAGGACTGGGGGTCACCGTGGTGGGATGTTGGCACGGGGGCAAACCGTCGGGCGGCCTCCTGGAGGTCCGAGCGCTGGTGAGCTGCGGACCAGGGACTGGTAGCGTCGGGCACAAATTCGCCCGGGACGCGTAGCACCTGGCCATAGACAAGCTCGGCGGTGGATGCCTGGAGGTCCTCCTTGGGGGCCGTGCGAAGGCCCAAAAGGACCCACGGCAGCCGGTCGGCCCACCCGACGTCTTGAAGGCCGGCCATGAGCGCGGCCTTCATGGAGCGGTGGAATCGCTCGCACAACCCGTTTGCTTGGGGGTGGTAGGCCGTAGTACGGTGGAGCTTGATCCCCAGGTTGCGGGCGACCGCGCCCCACAGCTCGGAGGTGAACTGTGGACCGCGGTCTGACGAGATGTCCGCCGGTGCGCCGAAGCGGGCGACCCAGGTGGCGATGAAAGCCTGCGCCACGTCGGCGGTGGTGGTGGAGACGAGGGGAACGGCCTCCGGCCACCTGGTGGTCCTGTCCACCATGGTGAGCAGGTGTGTGAACCCCCGTGACGGGGGGAGGGGGCCCACCAGATCCACGTTGACGTGGTCGAAACGTCGTTCGGGCACGGTGAAAGGTGCCAGCGGGGCCTGGGTGTGTCGGTGGACCTTGGCCCGTTGGCAGGCCGTGCAGGCGCTGGTCCAATCGCGGACGTCCCGACGAAGGCCGTGCCAGACGAAACGCGCCGACACCAGCTTCTGGGAAGCTTTCCGGCCCGGGTGGGAAAGACCGTGGAGGGAGGCGAAGATGCGGCGTTGCCAGGCGACGGGCACGATGGGGCGAGGCTGGCCTTGGGAGACGTCGCAGAGCAGGACAGTGTCCGCGCAGGGGATGTCGGCCAGGCGGAGGCCCGTGTCCGCCGCCCGGAGGGCTTGCACCGTGGTGTCGGTGGTTTGGTCCGCCGCCATAAGCGCAAAATCCACACCCAGGTGGACCGCGTTCGCGCTGGCCCGGGAAAGACAGTCGGCCACGGCGTTGTTTTTGCCGGCGACGTGCCGGATGTCTGTGGTAAACTCCGACACGGCGGAGAGGTGGCGCTGTTGGCGGGCCGACCATGGCTCCGTGACCTTGGCCATGGCGTAAACCAACGGCTTGTGGTCGACGAACGCCGTGAAAGGTCGGCCCTCCAGGAGGTGGCGGAAATGGCGGACGGCCAGGTGTAGACCGAGGAGCTCCCGGTCAAACGTGCTGTATTTGAGCTCGTTCGGCCGGAGCTGCCGGCTGAAAAAAGCGAGTGGCTGCCAAACCCCGTTCACCCATTGCTCATGTACGGCGCCCACCGCGTAGTCGGAGGCATCCGTGGTGAGGGCGATGGGAGCGTTGAGCACCGGGTGAGCGAGCAGTGTTGCGTCGGCGAGGGCCCGCTTTGAGCCTTGGAAGGCCGCATCCATTGCTGCGGACCAGGCGATGTCGTGCTTGGCCGGCATGCCCCGGAGGGCTTCGTAGAGGGGCCGCATAAGCTGAGCAGCGCGGGGCACGAAGCGGTGATAAAAATTCACCATTCCCAGGAATTCCTGCAGGGCCTTTATGGTGCGGGGACGCGGGAACGTGGTGATGGCCTCGACCTTGGTTGGCAGCGGCACGGCCCCGTTCTTGGTGATGTGATGGCCCAAAAAATCAACGGCCGTCGTGCCGAAGTGGCATTTGGCCGGGTTGACGATGAGGCCGTGCTCGCTGAGGCGCTCAAACAGTGTCCGGAGGTGGAGGAGGTGCTCGGCCCGGGACGTGCTGGCGACGAGGATGTCGTCCAGGTAAACGAAAAGGAACGGCAGGTCACGCAGCACGCCGTCCATCAAGCGCTGGAACGCCTGAGCCGCGTTCTTGAGACCAAACGGCATCCGCAAGAATTCGAATAAGCCGAACGGCGTGATGACTGCCGTTTTAGGGACGTCGGCCGCCCTGACAGGTACCTGGTGATATCCCCGTATGAGGTCAATTTTCGAAAAAATGACCCGTCCCGCCAGACGGGCGGAGAAGTCTTGGATATGCGGGATCGGGTACCTGTCGGGGGTGGTAGCGTCATTGAGACGGCGGTAGTCGCCACACGGGCGCCATCCACCCCCCGGCTTTGGCACGATGTGCAGTGGCGAGGCCCACGCGCTATCGGAGCGCCGCACGATGCCGAGGTGCTCCAACGCGTCGAATTCGGCCTTCCCTACGGCGAGCTTGGCTGGGTCGAGGCGGCGGGCCCTGGCGTAGACCGGCGGGCCCGTGGTTGGTATGTGGTGCTCGATCCCATGCCGTACTGCGACGGCCGAAAACGTCGGCCGCGTGAGGGCCGGGAACTCCGTGAGCAGGCGAGCAAACTCGTTCGCCGCCGGGACGGCGCATGCCAGCTCGGTCGGCGCGGAGCTGCTCAATGTGCATACCAGGGAGCTGAAGGTTTCAGCGTTGATTAAACGAAGCCGTTGGACGTCCACCAGCAGTCCGTGTGCGCAGAGGAAGTCGACGCCTAGCAGAGCCACGGGCACGTTGGCGGTTACAAACGTCCAAGCAAAGCGTTGGCCGCCGAAGCAGAGGGTGACGTTGCGCGGGCCGAAGGTGCGGATAGTCGATCCGTTGGCCGCAACTAAGGAGGGGCCGCAAACCGCGGATTGCCTGTCCTGGTCAGAGGCGGGTATGACGCTCAGTTGGGCGCCGGTGTCGCACAGGAAGCGCCGTCCGGACGCTTTATCCGTGATGAACAGTAAGTTGCCCGTGTGGCCGGCGCTCATGGCTGGTAATGAACGCCGGCCCGGCCGTTTCCCGGCCTGCCGAAGGTGCACGGGGGTCGGCATGTCCGGGCCTTCTGTCCGAACCTGGCATGATAGTAACACCATGCTTGGTCAGGTGGAGGCCTCGGTCGTCGTGCCGGAGGTGGTCGGCTCGGTAGAGCGGCCGCCAATGGCGTCGGCAGTTCGGCCGTCGACCGTGCCGGGTGCTCGGGCGCCCTGGGTGTTGCGTCGGACGGCGGTGGGTCCCATGTCGCCGCTACGATGCGCTGTCCTGCGGCGGAGATCTTGTCGGCTTCTCTGGCAAGGGCCCGGGGATCTGTGATCGTCGTGCTTGCCAGGGCGAGGCGTACCGGGTTAGGCAGCTGACGGAACAACAGCTCCCGGAACAGGAATGCCGGAGAGTGCTCGCCGAGCAGTGAAAGCATGTAGTCCATGCGCTCGGAAGGGCGCGTGTCGCCGAGCTCAGGCAGATCGAGCAGGCGCCGTGCGCGTTCCGCCGATGGGAGGGCGAAAGCATCGAGGAGCAGCTTCTTAATCGCGCCGTATTTGTCAGCGGCTGGCGGGCTTTCGAGGAGGCTCAGGGCGCGGGCCGCGGTAACCGACCCGAGCGCAGCTACCACATGGTGGAAGCGGGTGTCGTCGGCCGTGATGCCTCGCAGGGCAAACAGGGACTCCGCCTGTGCGAACCAAACCGCCGCGTGAGCCTCCCAGAAGGTAGGCAGTTTAAGGGCGACTGCCGTGTCCATGTCGATAGGTCACCAATGAAGGAGCCGGGGCTCCCACGTCGATCGGAAGAATGGACGCGACAAAAAGCTAGAATTCATCTGAGTTGCTTTAATGAAATCAAACACTCAGGCACTCTGAAAAACCGTTTATCAGTCAGCAATATATATCTATTCCGCCAGGGGGTTTGCCCAGGCCCGGCGCCAGGGGGCGTGGCCCAGCGTCCTGGCTGCGGCCTGGCAAGTTGAGGGCGAGCCTGGGCGTCCTGGACGAGCCCGGCATGGTGATCGCTCCGCGTCCTTGATAGGTGCAAGGCGATTGTGAAAACTCAGCGGCAGCCGCTACAATGTCAGGATTAAAACGTCCACTCTGAGTCTGGGAAGTTGGTGGTTTGAGGACTGTTATGAACCCCGGCCGAGTCATACCACAAACTTTGAAAATGGGATGTGCTGCTTCCTTGCTTGAGATCAGCATGAAAAAAAAAATGGAAAAGCCCACAGTAGAGCGCATACTACAGCTAGGCTGAACAGTCTATGTTTTGTATCGCACAGATACGCAGGATCGGGATCTGAACCTGGATCTTCACTAAAATCGAATCAATTAGTCCTCGTCACAAGCCCAATATGTCCACCAAGTATTGTCCAAATCAGTCCACGACGTTGTGAAATATCATGCTATACTGCATATCGTTTTTGGCACTATCTCTCAATGGTGAAGAATCGCTTAGAAATTCGGAATGAAATCAATTTGTCCTTGTGGCACACATAACCTGTCCACCAAGTTTTATCCAAATCTGTCCTTTTATTTTATCCAAAGATTATTTTCTGCCTGCACTCCTAATTTCTGAAAACTTCGAGCTATATCTTGGAGCCAGCTGGGATTTCAAGAATTAAATTTTGCTCTCCAGCAAGGTGCATTCATGCTTAATTTACATCATACCCCTCTGACTTAAAGGACAAGGTCTTACTCCCCCCCCCCCCCCCCACCCTCCCACACACACAGAACTATTAGACCAACATTTCGGGTTTTTTCCCTTTGTTCTGTCAATGTCTGACGACTTTTGGAATGACATGTTGCCACAATAATGGGAATACAAAGTTTGCGAGGTCGACACAATTTTTTTGGACCTTTAACTCTTTAAGGTCATGACCCAATTATAGACACCAGCAACGATACCCGCCCTACGGGCGGGGCTTCAATTGGGAAGCCCAAATGAAAAGGCTAAATATCAGAAATTGAAGGATTTTTTTGTTTTAAACGATTCATATAAACATCTGTTGAATCATATCACATGCAAATCAAAATCTAAACAGTACATGGCGCCCATTTTGACAAAAAAGATTGAATTCTGCAAAACGGAAGTGGCTGCTGCACGTCTATCTCAGTCGCACGTTTATGTGTGAAGAGTGCGCACCGAATCTGTAACACGGAAGCGGCAGCTGCACCTGTTTCTCAGTCGCTTTGCACACGCTGCCATGTTACTTCGGAGCCGCACGTTTATAAAGGAAGAGTTCGTCAGGAGTCGATCTACTCTCTCCTATTACGTAGAATAAACAGTATTTGTAGAATTTCAACAAAAGCCACATCACTGTTCATATCGGTAAATATTATTTCATCGTGTTTGGGAAAATTGGAAAAAACAATATAGTAAAGCGCGGCGTTACGCGCGCTGCTTGTGAGCAAGGAGGAAGCGGACAAGCGGTAACATGTAAACGTCTTTATTGTAAGACTACACTGTAACACTGAACTCCTCCGGGCTGGTCGCCCGGTGTATATCATGAGGCCACGCCTACCCCTCGGGCGTGGCCACCGCCCACTTGGTGCGTGGAATGATGTCACCACGCCAGTGGGCTTTTGTGTCCGCCACACGCGCCCCCCCAGAATTCCCGCGCACCTGGAGGGCCAGTTTGCGGGGCAGACGAATGACCCGGCCGAAGCGCCCCCTGGCGATCGGCGGCGTCCGGGGTGCAGGGATACCAGGTGGGATGCCCCTGGCTGCCCCTGGGATGGGTGCAGGACCGGGGGGCGCCGTGGCGGCGGGGCTGGGCGGTGCCGGGGGTCCGCCCGCAGGAGGGCGGCCCCGACGTGGGGGTCGGGCCACTGGCGGTGGATGGTCCACATCGAGGTGGGCCGGCTTGAGGCGGTCTACCGAAACGCGGTCAGGAGTACCGCCGATGTCCAGGGTGAAGTGCTTCGCCCCGGTCTCCAGCACGCGGAAAGGCCCGTCGTACGGGGGCCGCAGTGGTGTCCGATGGGCATCGTGGCGGACGAAGACGTACTCCGCCGTGCGAAGCTCCGGGGCGACGTGCGTCGGTGGGTGCCCGTGGCATGCCGTTGGCACCGGGGCGAACCTCTGGGCGGTCTCTTGCAGAGCGGAGCGCTGCTGTGCCGCGGACCATGGTGCCGTGGAGTCGGGGAGGAACTCGCCCGGCACCCGCAGCGGTTGCCCGAAGACCAACTCCGCCGCGGATGCGCGCAGGTCCTCCTTGGGCGCCGTCCGGAGGCCCAGCAGGACCCAGGGGAGCCTGTCGACCCAGCCGCCGTCGTGGAGGGTGGCCCGGAGCGCGGCCTTCAATGAGCGGTGAAATCGCTCACACAGGCCGTTAGCCTGGGGGTGGTAGGCCGTGGTTCGGTGCAGCCGGACCCCGAGCCCCTGCGCAACCGCCCCCCAGAGCTCCGAGGTGAACTGGGGGCCGCGGTCGGATGAGATGTCTGAGGGGGCGCCGAACCGGGTGACCCAGGTGGCGATGAAAGCCTGCGCGACATCGGCCGCCGTTGTCGACGCCAAGGGCACGGCCTCCGGCCACCGGGTGGTGCGGTCCACCATGGTGAGGACGTAGGTGAAACCCCGCGAGGGGGGCAGAGGTCCCACCAGGTCCACGTGGACGTGGTCAAACCGGCGTTCCGGCACCGTGAACGGGGCCAACGGGGCCTGGGTGTGCCGGTGCACCTTGGCGCGCTGGCACGCGAGGCACGTCCTGGCCCAGCCGCGGACGGCCTTCCGGAGGCCGTGCCAGACGAACTTGTCGGCGATCAGCCTTTGGGAGGCCCTCGCGCCCGGGTGGGACAGGCCGTGGATGGCGTCAAACACCTGGCGCTGCCAGCCCGCGGGCACAATGGGGCGAGGACGCCCGAGGGAGACGTCGCACAAGAGCGCCGCGCCCGCGCCGTCGAACGGCACCTCGGTGACGCGGAGGCCCGTGACGGCGGTCCGCAAGGCCTGGACGTCGGGGTCAGCGGCCTGGTCCGCTGCCATCCGGGCATAGTCGATGTCGAGGTGGACTGCGTGGGCGACGGCCCGGGAAAGGCAATCCGCCACCGGGTTGTCCTTCCCCGCGACGTGCTGGATGTCCGTCGTGTACTCGGACACGGCCGAGAGGTGACGCTGCTGCCGGGCCGACCACGGCTCGGTGACCTTGCCCATCGCGAATATCAGCGGCTTGTGGTCGACGAAGGCAGTGAACGCCCGGCCCTCGAGCAGATGGCGGAAGTGCCTGACCGCCAAGTGAAGTCCGAGCAACTCGCGGTCGAAGGTACTGTAACGGCGTTTGGGCGGGCGAAGCTGCCGGCTAAAGGACGCCAGCGGTTGCCAAGCTCCACGCACCCATTGCTCGTGCACCGCGCCCACCGCGTAGTCCGAGGCATCGGTGGTGAGGGCGATCGGTGCATCGGGCGCCTGGTGCGCGAGCATGGTGGCGTTAGCCAAGGCGAGCTTCGCGCCTGTGAATGCCGTGTCCATCTGCTCGGTCCAGGTAACGTCGCCTTTGCCCGGCTTACCTCGGAGAGCTTCGTGCAGGGGGCGCAGGAGCTGGGCGATACGGGGCAGGAACCGATGGTAAAAGTTCACCATGCCCAGGAACTCCTGCAGCCCTCTGATCGTGCGGCGGCGCGGAAACCCCTTCACCGCCTCCACCTTGGCCGGCAGGGGGACGGCGCCGTGCCTGGTGACACGGTGCCCCAGAAAATCGATTGTGGCGGCGCCGAACCGGCACTTTGCGGGGTTCACAATCAGGCCATGCTGGCCCAGGCGTTCGAAGAGCGTGCGGAGGTGGCGTAGGTGCTCTTCGCGGGACGCGCTGGCAACGAGGATATCGTCCAGGTAGACGTAGACAAAATCCAAGTCGCGCAGGACGCTGTCCATCAGTCGCTGGAACGCCTGAGCCGCATTCTTCAGACCGAAGGGCATGCGCAGGAACTCGAAGAGTCCGAATGGCGTGATGACCGCCGTCTTCGGGACGTCCTCCGGCCTGACGGGGACCTGATGGTAGCCGCGTATGAGGTCCACCTTCGAGAAGAAGGACCTGCCCGCCAAACGGGCGGAAAAGTCCTGAATGTGGGGGACGGGGTAGCGGTCGGGAGTCGTGGCGTCATTGAGACGGCGATAGTCCCCGCACGGTCGCCATCCCCCGCCGGGCTTCGGCACGATGTGCAGCGGCGACGCCCAAGCGCTCTCTGAGCGCCGAACGATGCCGAGTCGCTCCAGGGTAGCGAACGCCGCTTTTGCCACCGCCAGCTTCGTCGGCTCGAGGCGGCGTGCCCGGGCGTAGACCGGTGGCCCGACGGTGGGGATGTGATGGGCCACCCCGTGCTTGACGGCCCCCGCCGAGAAGGTGGGCCGCGTGAGGGCCGGGAAGCCGGCGAGGAGGCGGGTGAATGCGTCCGCTGCCGGAAGCGTACAGACCAACGTGGCCGGAACCGAATCGTTCGGCAAGCTGCTTGGCAAGCCGCTCGTTGAGCTGGGCAACGCACACGCGAGCGAGCTGAACGTCTCGGCCTGGACAAGCCGTCTGCGCTTGACGTCGACCAGGAGCCCATTAGCGCACAGGAAGTCCGCGCCAAGCAGTGCCATGGGCACGTCGGCGGTGACGAACGTCCATCGGAAAACCTGCCCTCCAAACCGCAGAGAGAGGCAGCGTTTTCCGTACGTACGGATGGGCGTCCCGTTCGCGGCAAGCAGCGCGGGGCCCCCACCCGCGGCGTGCTTGTCTGACGTGCCGGCGGGAATGACACTCACCTGCGCTCCCGTGTCGCACAGGTAACGGCGCCCGGAGAAGGTGTCCGTTATGAACAGCAGGCTGCTCGAACGGCCGGCGCTCATCGCCACAATTGAGCGCCGGCCGGGGCATTTCCCGACCCGGTGAAGGAGCACGGCGGATGACACCGCCGAGCTTCGTGGCCGAACTTGGCGTGGAACCAGCACCAGGTGGTGGAGCTGGAGGAGCGCGGCTGGCTCTGCCAGGCCGGTGGAGTCGACGGGTTTCCCCGCGGTGGCGGTTTTCGCCAAGGCGGTGGGCGGGGCGTGGCGGCGTTCACGAGGTGCGTATCAGCATGCTGCTGAACTTCAGCGTGCTGTAGAAGATGATGCTGTGGAACATCAGCGTCGAAGGCCGTGATGGCCACGCCAACGCTCGCCCGCGTGTCCGAAGCGGCGAAGTACTTGTCCGCCTCGGCCGCCAATGCTCGGGGTTCCGTTAGCCCGGTCCCGGCCAACGCGAGGCGAACCTGCGCTGGAAGTTGGCGACGGAAAAGCGCCCGGAATAGCGAACCGGGGGCTTCGTCGCCCAACAGTGACAGCATATGGTCCATTCGGACCGACGGGCGCGTCTCACCGAGCTCGGGGAGATCCAGGAGGCGGTCAGCCCGTGCGTCGTCCGTGAGGCTGAACGTGGCTAGGAGTAGCCGCTTGAGTGCCTCGTACTTGTGGCCGTCCGGTGGGTGGCGAAGGACGGACACAACTCGAGCGGCCGTGCCGGGCCCGAGGGAGGCGACGACGTGGCAGTAGCGCGTGTCATCGCCGGTGAGGTGCCGAAGCTGAAATTGGGCTTCGGCCTGGACGAACCAGACTTCGGCCTGAGCCTCCCAAAATTCCGGAAGTTTGACGAAGGCGGCCATGGCGATGGCGTCGCGTGTGGAAGGATCGCTCCGGCAGATCCAACGTCGAGGGTCACCAGTAAAGCGCGGCGTTACGCGCGCTGCTTGTGAGCAAGGAGGAAGCGGACAAGCGGTAACATGTAAACGTCTTTATTGTAAGACTACACTGTAACACTGAACTCCTCCGGGCTGGTCGCCCGGTGTATATCATGAGGCCACGCCTACCCCTCGGGCGTGGCCACCGCCCACTTGGTGCGTGGAATGATGTCACCACGCCAGTGGGCTTTTGTGTCCGCCACAATAGCCTATTTTACTCCCAGGGTTCCCAGGAATGAATGAATGAATGAATGATCGTTTTAAGGCCATTTTTCCCCGCTAGAGCGGGGGTTAGCCTTGCGGGCCCCATGACAATCATGGTTCCCTGTTTTGAGGCAATGTTTTTTATGGCCGGATGCCCTTCCTGATGCCAACCCTTGGATCATGCTCTTACGATGCGCAGGGATACGGTGTGCCTATTCTGAATCGGGGTACACACCGTGATCATTCATCCCAGCAAGCTGGTACTCAATTTGCCGACCTCGGAAGGATGACAGGCTGAGTCAACCTCCCTGGGCGTTAATTCAGCGATCGACCGGGATTCGAACCCAGGATCCTAGGTATCCCAAGCCGGCACCTTGACCACTAAGCCAACGCCAGGCTCCCAGGAATACCCACCCAAAATATCGTTGCGATCAGTTGAGCCGTTTTTGCGGTACCTTCGAACGGACGGACAGACATTTGGTCAATTATAGTAAAATTTCACCATTTTTCATTAAAACTTGACTAAAGTCTGTCTGAGCAGAACAAAATTGCCCTTTCTGGACAGCACAGATCATGACGGATTTTTTTTTTTTTTTGTATACAAGATCGAGGCTCGTGAAAGAGCTAACATTAATCACACAGAAAGACAAACCGACACATAAAACATATAACATGGGGAGCGGTAGGCAAGATGGGGCGAGAGGGGGAGGAACACAAACACAACATCTGAGAGCAGGGACATCGAGAGATCTGTGGGAGGGAGAGGGCTTTGGGGGGGGGCATGGGAAGGGAGGGTGGGAGAGGTATAAAACATATGGACACTGTCGGGACTTCCAGGAAAGAAGTTGGAATTTCAAACAAGGTGGATCTGGGGTGAATTAGTGGGGGTAGAATAGATCAAGGTTTTGGATGGGGAAAGATAAGAGATGGTGGTGAACAGCTGTTTTAAAGACCAGGAGGGAGGAGTGGGATTGAAGGGAGTGTGGGAGTTTGTTCCAGAGGCGGGAGAAAAGAGGAATTGAAAGAGTGAAGGTGAGCAGAGAGCCGAGATTTCGGCAGTTTAACCATCAGAGGGTTGCTGGCAGATCTTGTGCGACCTGTAGGAATATTTGGGGGACAAAGCACAGAGAGAGCTGGGGGAGCAAGGCCGGAGAGGAGTCAGTAGAAGATAGAAAGACCACCTACCTGTCTGCAGTGAGTGAGTGAAAGGCCCTCGGAGATAGCTTCATCACGGGAGATTCCAATGATTCTGAAAGCTTTGGTTTCAACAGCGTGAAGCCGAGCTAGGTGTGAGGCAGGAGCACCGGCCCATAGGGGAGAACAGTATTCCATTGAGCTGCGGATGAAAGCCTTGTATGTGGTGAGGAGCTCAGGTGTGCCGAGGAAATGACTTCGCATGACGGAGGATGCCCAGTCGGCGACTGGCTTTGGAGGCCAGCTTGGAAATATGGTTTTCCCAAGAAAGATCATGGCAGATAGTGAGACCCAAAAGCTTGAGCGACAGAACTTCTTGGAGAGGATTGTTGAGAAAGTAGATGGGAGGGTTGTCCAGTCGATCTTTTTGGAGAGATTTAAGATTTAAGTTTAATTTACATCATACTCCTATGGGTTAAAGGACAAGGTCTTACACCCCTAGGATTATTAAACCACTATTTGGGTTTTCTCTCTTTTTCTGCCAATGTCTGAGCTATATCTTGTTTCCAGCTGGGACATTCGGAATGAAATCTTGCAGCAATAATGGGAATAAAAGGCTTGCGAGGTTGACATAATATTTTTGGATCTTGACCTAATATTTAAGGTCATGACCCAATTAAAGACATTAACATGTTTCACCATAAACTTGACTAAGGTTTGGCTGATCATAACGAAATTGCCCTGATTAGATAGAATCGAGCATGCCGCATTTACGCTTAATTTGCATCATATTCCTCCGAGTTAAAGTCAAATGCAATTAAATGAAGTCAAAAGTCAAAAGTCAAAGTCAAATGGCGGTCTGAAAAAAACAATGCGTTTATGTCATCGCTTAGCCTTCCAAGATGTTCCATGGTCATCTGAATGAATATAGCCATTATTGGATCCCATCGAAGGTGATGATAGACAAACAGAAGAAATCCTTTGTGTGTGACCTTTAAATCTCAGTTCATATATATATATATTGTTACGGATTCCAACGTCGGCCTTCCCCACTTACCAAGGGGTGATTAATCCCCTCGTTTATATGACTGACCGACGTGGTCCTGGGGGTATGACGTCACGCCCGGTCAGCGCTGGGTAGGGTATTAGGCCCAACCGTCCTATGACCTAAATACCAGCACCTACCGGTACGTAAGGAAATACTCCCCCGCCCACGGTCGCAGCGTAATGGACTAGTTGCGCCAAGCGAAGCGAACTGCACCGTGAGCCGGTTACCAAGACTAACCCGATGAATCTTCGTCGGCCGAATCGCGCCACGGGCCCTCAATGGGGGAAATCACTAAAGCGACCGAATGTGAAGAAGACGAAGGTAGGAGGAACAAATATAATTTATTACTACTATTTACAAATCATCAAAATAACCAAGGAGAAGGAAGGATAATAAAATAAAGACAGAAAGAATGGAAGGCGACACAGTGCAAGTATTAGCTTAACTATACAAGCTTAATTAATACCCCAGGACAACGTGAAAGACAGACGAACGATCACACTTACACGGGGAATGCAGCCAGGAATGAATGGCTTGGAGATGGATGGCTTTGGGATGGCAAGGAAGGTTCAGCGGGGACTGGGCACGGTCGGGCCGGAAGGCACCGCCGCCAAAAAGCCGAGCCGCGGTCGTGCGAACACCCGCGGTTTCAAACTGCGCGGGCGAAGTTCCTTGTTCCGCACTGCTGCGTCGCGCGCTCCTTGCATTGCCTCGGTCCGTATCTCTCCTGCAGCGCGGCACGTATCTCAGCTGCTTGGACTCTTCTGCTCATCTCCAGCACATCTCAGGTGGGGGCGTCTCCCGCGGGTTATATAAGCCCCACCCTTGGACCTTCGCGAACCTCCCAGATCGTTCTCTCTCCGCCCGCTCAAGCCAAACCCCTTCGTGCTGGGTTGGTTGAGCGGGGCCGACTCACTCCTTTCTGTGACGAGGTGGGGAGACACGCCTTTCTTCTCCAACCGACCGCGTGCTCAATGGAGTCCATTTGCGGCGAAAACCATCCAAACCTGACACTTTGCAGATGGGACCTACTCTTATTTAATTCGGTGCAATGGAGAGTCAAACTATTGGGAAACACAGCCTTAAACTACATAGAATAAGGGAATAACTATTTAAAAGGATATATGGTGCCCTGCATGTATGTTTATGGAATCAACTAAGAGGACGAGCTTCGACCTTTCTTTACATTACGGAGGGTGACATTTACACACAACAAAACCATAATTCTCACATTCGTTATACTTTCTCAAATTCGTTACTATATATATATATATATATACATACATACATATATATATACATACATATATATATATATATATATATATTGTTGCGGATCCCGGGTTCGTCGACGTACTAAGGGGGGTTTAAGCCCTGCTCCCTCTCCAACTCCGGGTCCACGAGGCCGCCAACCACAACTACTGTACTCGTGGTGGACGGGTTGCTAGGCAACTCCAGCCGCCGATCCCGCAGCTACGCGTGGAAGGGTTAATGGTCACAACCCGAATACCTTTGGACACATGCAGCCGTGAGAACGGGGGCTGAACCCCGCACGAGTCATGCTGATTCTTTACGCCCGAGCGGTTTGTGCGTAGCGTGACCCGCGCCGTTTAGGATATTGAACCCGATCGAGCAGTTTTACTTCGGGGTGATGCTAGGTCAATATGGGAAAGGACAATGATGGCCAGGTTGGAAACCAAACACAGTATTTATTCACAGTATGTGCAGAAACGGAAAAAGTAAAGAATCTTAACGGCCTTACCTAGGTTCCCAAACAAGGGCCCTCATTCATTCGGCGAAGGGCTGGGGGGGGGGGGGGGGGGGGGGAGAGAGGGTAATGCGCACGAAGCACGGCCACTTCGTGCAGCTTGCCCGGATGGGCTCGTTGGACGGAAGCCCCAAGAATCGCTCCAACCTAGGACACCACAGCCGGAGATGATCGCGGCAGGGATGACGATCAGTAACGTGCACGTAGCAGGAACCAGACGAGCGCTCAGTCTGCAGGAGCCAAGCGAGTGAGGGAGAGTATAGCAGGAGACCAGCACGAGCATCAGAGAGAGCAGGAACCCAGCAAAAGAGAGTATCGCAGGAGCCCAGCAGGAGAGAGAGAGAGAGCGGGGAGTCTGGGCCGGGTTTTATAACCCCCCAAAACCCCACTCAAATGTTCCATGCGCCTCCATTGGCCGCCTGGGGTCACGTGTCGTGACAGCCCCTCATTGGTCACCCTCGGCCACTCCCTTTAGCTCCCATTGGTTGCTCACACATTGGCCACTCCCTTTCACTCCCATTGGTTGCTCACTGCTCCTCCTTGGCCACTCCCTTTAGCCCCTCCTTCGGGCCTGCAGGGCCTGGCCTAGTCCTATGACGAGGCACTTTAGGCTTCAATGAGGCCTACTATTATCCTGCCTGCCTCAACGCATATCAATGCATCCCAACACTGGAAAGGGGACTAAGCTTTACATTTAATAAGAAATAACTAATTATACGAGGCTACATGTTGTGGTGTAACTAACTATAGGGGGGTTTTGCCTTTATTCACAAAACCGCAACAATATATATATATAGATATATACATATTGTTGCGGAACCCAACGTCGGCCTCGGATCCCTTCTCGAGGGGGGATTAGTCCCCTCGTTTGTGACTGACCGACGTGGTCCCTGAAGCTGCACCGCGACCTCCGGAAAGGCCGGTGAGCAGCTTCGTTTGCAACCGCGGATAAGATGGTAATTGGCCGAGCGGATAGCAGCCGCGGCACGAACTGTTAACAATGACTAGACCCGATTTTCAAACGTTGGCCAAATTGTGCACAGGTATTCAATGGGGAAAAGACAAAGACGACGGATGTGAAGAAGAAGAAGACGAAAGCAAAAGGTTGGAAATACGACTATTATTTATTATTACTATGTACATAATGAAAGAAACCAAGGAAGAAGGAAGGATAATAAAATAATGCAGAAAGAGGGATGGACCAGAAGGACACAGTGCAATTTCTAGCTTATACAGACTTAACTTATACCCCAGGACAGAACAAACAAAGACAGACTCACACGAATGTGGAATGAAGGCAGGAACGATTGGCTGGAAGGAGAGGATGGTCCAGGTGGTCCACAGAGCTGGAAGAATGCGGGTCCTGTTCGTGTAAACGGCAAGGCTCGAGGTGAGCGGCCGCCGACCCTCCTCAATCTGGTTCGCACGGCGGCATTGCTTCGTAGCAGCGGGTCGAAACTGCCGTCAAAGCTCAACTCAACTGCGGTGGACTCAGCTGCGGTGGACTCAGCTGCGGTGGACTCAGCTGCGGTGGACTCAGCTGCGGTGGACTCAGCTGCGGTGGACTCAGCTGCGGTGGACTCAGCTGCGGTGGACTCAGCTGCGGTGGACTCAACTGTGGTGGACTCAGCTGCGGTGGACTCAACTGTGGTGGACTCCTCACTCATCTATCTCCAGAACTCCCTTCTTGACGCATGCGCCCCCGTTTTTATATCGTGCCTCCACCTCTTTCCCGCGAGCTCTCTGGGCACGCCTACCGGGTCGCTACTGCAGTGCCGGTTGGCTCGCACGGCCTCTTTTTGGCTCCGCCCTTGATGACGAGGGGCGGCCAACGCCCTGGATTCGGCGGCTCCTCCCCCCTCTTCTCCGAGCCCACCTCGTGGCTAATGGAGTCGCGGTGAAAACCGCCCAGCAGCTCTGGCAAAAACCCAAGCCCGAAGAACCAGCGGACTGCAGCAAACCGCGCAGAGGAATTTGTAATGCGGCTGACAAAAGGGGTTTCCCATGAAGGTTCTGGGGAAATTGAAAGGGGATACTACCTATTTGAATTCGGTGCAATGGCGTATTAATTAATGGAAGACAAAGCCTTAACCTAATACACAGAATAAGGAAATAACTACCAACTAGCAGGAAATCTATGATTGGCTAACACGATTGTATATGACCTAACTAAGGGACGCCCTTTGACCTTCATACACAACTGGAGGAAGGAGGGTGATATTCTTTACAACAATAAAAAACACAATTCTCATTTCCACAACAATATATATATATATATATATATATATATATATATATATTATATATATATCTATATATCTATATATCTATATATATATATATATATATATATATATATATATATATATATATATATATATATATATATATATATATATATATATATATATATAGTCGTGCGAATACCCTCCGTTTAATACCAGGGATCGCGAATGACCGAACGGCTTTAATTGAGGTGACGACCAACTCGGATTCGGCTATAAACCGCGGGAGGAAGAAGTGAAGAGGAGGAGGCGGAAGCACTTACCTATAGCGATCCAACCACAACCCCGATCGTGCAGGGGAATTAACTCAACGAACACAAGATTTTGAATGGAAAGGGAAAATAATACAAGGGTTTATTTTACAAGAGCTAGCGGGACAGGAAAATAAGCGCCGATAATAAAATGTCCTAAATCGGGATCCCGCACACCTTACCTCAGAAACAAGACAAAGGAAAATGAATTACAAAAATAACTGTCCGTCGTGTAATGGTTCGTGGGTGCGAGCCTATCTGTCTGCAGTCTTGTCCACCGTCCAACGCGGCTCCAAGCTCCGGCGCGAGGAAGCCCTCCGTCCGCTTCGCCCGTGCTCTGCTCGGCCCCGAGCCAACGCACCACTCCAGGCTCCTCGTCGACTGCCCACGAGGTCAATTTGCTCACAGCACCAAAAGCACCGAGCAACGAGAAGATGGCGAACCCACAACCTCCAGGACCTCTCAAGACGAAGAGCCAAGAGCCAAGGATGAACAACGGCAAGCGAAGGGCCAGCACGACGCAATACCAAGCGTGAACCCTCAGCACGACTCAATCCCCCAGAGCGAAGCGTCCAGAATCCCGCCAGCGAGTCCTTTTGTAACTTGGCATGTGACGTTAGTTTTGGCGTGCCACCAACCAGAGCCTCGTAGCTTCCCACCGTCTGCCGAAACGCCTCACGCCTTCCGCACTGATTCGCTCAAGGTTTGCGCCTTCCGCACCAACCAATCACAGTCCTCCTGGGCATGGTTCCCAGCCTGCCCGGTGTCTGACGCCCACGCCGGTGTTGTGCGCAGCCGTTGCCTGTTTGTCTTCCACAGTCTTTGTAAGGGACGGGAATTGAATTACTGTTGCGCACTAAGGACCTATCTAAGTGTTTATATGAGTGCGTTGCCATAAGGGACAAAGGTTTGGCGACAGGGGGAAACGACGAATAAAGGAATCTTATTCATAATCCCTGCACTATTTAGCACGCCCTGCTCCCTCATAGTGGGGACATCAATACAGCTTATCCCGACAAACCGGACTAACCATAGAACTTATTACAAGGTAGATTCCCTATCACGACAGTCGGATACCTACCTATACAGATCTATCTGGCTCTAGATATTCCTCCACCCAAATTCATAACAATATACAGTCACATGAAAAAGTAAGTACACCCCATGTAAAGTTTTGACTTTTTCAACATATTTCAACATACAGCTATTTGATCTTCATTTCAACAATATTGATAGATAAAGGTGATATAATATAACAAATATCATAAAACATTTACATTTTGTAGTCCATTGTATAATTTAAATAAACATAAATGCAAGTTTCGCATGTGGAAAAAGTAAGTACACCCCTACATTTATCACCACTTCAAATACCTAAAATTAGAATCCTGTGCACCAGCTCAGGTGCAAATGATTAGAACATCGTCAGAGAGGATCTTGGAGGAACCTGTATTATTTAAACCTCAGACATTAAGATTGGTTTGCTCTTTGTTGTTGAAGTGTGCGGCGTCACCATGCCGAGATCGAAAGAGCTCGCTGAGGCCTTCAGAAAGAAGGTTATAGATGCCTACGAGTCTGGGAAGGGGTTTAAAAAGATTTCCAAACAATTTGAAATCAATCATTCGACTGTCCGGAAGATCATCTGCAAGTGGAGAAGATTCCAAACAACTACCAACCTGTTCAGGCCACGCGGCCCCAGCAAGTTCAGCCCAAGAGCAGACCGCAGGGTGCTGAAAGAAGTCTCTAAGAACCCCAGAATGTCATCACGGGACATACAGGTAGCTCTTGCCACTGTTGATGTCAAAGTGCACGAGTCTACCATTAGAAAGAGGCTGCACAAATTTGATCTACATGGGAGGTGTGCCAGGAGGAAACCTTCGCTGTCCAGAAAGTACATCAGGGCAAGACTAAAGTTTGCCAATGAACACCTAGGCAAGGACTCAGTTCCTTCCACCAAGCTCGAAACAAGTGTGTGTCTACCCTCAGGAGTGCCAGGAAGCACTATCTCTCCACACTCAAGATTGAACTCTCAAACCTGTATCCTTCCTCCAAATCCTGGTGGCGTCTGGTCAAATCCGTTTCTGGTGTTTGTTGCCCCTCCATCCCCTCCCTTACCTCAAATGGCTACACAGTTGACACTGCACGAGACAAAGCCGAATGCCTCAACTCTGTGTTTGCCTCAAAATCTTGTGTCCCAAACCCATCTCTCTCTGTTCCCACCTTTCCCAGTCGAACCCAACTGCTCCTGGACTCTGTGTCCTTCTCTCCTGACAAGGTGGAGAAGTTTCTGTCAAACCTCGACTCTGATTCTGCAACTGGACCAGACGGCATCAGCCCAGGGGTCCTAAAATCCTGCTCTGCCGCTCTATCTCACCCTCTCTCTGTTCTTTTCACCCTCTCTTTTGCTCAAGGTCATTTCCCAGCATCTTGGAAATCAGCAAACATTACCGCTTTACACAAAAAAGGTGCAAAAACAGATCCTTGCAACCACAGACCAATCAGCCTTCTCCCAATTATCAGCAAGTCGTGGAATCCATCATTGCTTCGGATATCAAATCCTTCCTCTTCTCCAATGGCTTGATCTCTGATCATCAATTTGGATTTAGACCAGGTCATTCTATTCTGGACATGTTGCTTCTGCTGTCTCAACAATGGATGGAGGTCCTCAATGCCAAACAGGAAATCAGAGCTGTCTCACTTGACATATCATGTGCCTTCGATACGGTCTGGCACCCAGCTCTGCTCACCAAACTCTCCTCCTATGGTATCCATGGAAATCTCCACTCATGGCTTGAGGACTTCCTCTCTGTTCGAAGGCAACGTGTGGCCCTGAATGGATTTCTCACATCTCCCCTTCCTGTTCTGGCTGGAGTTCCCCAAGGTAGTGTTCTGGGCCCTGTGCTATTTCTGGTCTTCATCAATGATCTCTCCGACTCTCTGGAAAATCCTCTCTATCTCTTTGCTGATGACTCCACTATCTGCCGCTCCATTTCTCATCCCTCAGATCGGCAGTCTGCAGCCTCCTCACTCTCTGCAGACCTGGAAAAAATCAAAGACTGGTCAAACAAGTGGAACATGTCTTTTAATCCTGACAAATCGCACACTCTTACAATGTCTCTCCGAAAGGACCGACTGGAAAACCCTCCCATCTACTTTCTCAACAATCCTCTCCAAGAAGTTCTGTCGCTCAAGCTTTTGGGTCTCACTATCTGCCATGATCCTTCTTGGGAAAACCACTTTCCAAGCTGGCCTCCAAAGCCAGTCACCGACTGAGCATCCTCCGTCGTGCGAAGTCCTTCCTAGGCACACCTGAGCTCCTCACCACATACAAGGCTTTCATCCACAGCTCAATGGAATACTGTTCCCCCCTCTGGGCTGGTGCTCCTGCCTCACACCTAGCTCGGCTTCACGCTGTTGAAACCAAAGCTTTCAGAATCATTGGAATCTCCTGCGATGAAGTTAACTCCGAGGGCCTTTCACTCACTCGCCGCAGGCAGGTTGGTGGTCTATCTGTCTTCTACCGACTCCTCTCCAGCCTTGCTCCCCTATCTCTCGCTGTGCTCTGTCCCCCCAATATTCCTATAGGTCACACAAGATCTGCGTGCAACCCTCTTATGGTTAAACTGCCAAAATCTAGGCTCTCTGCTCACCTTCACTCTTTCATTCCCCTTTTCTCCCGCCTCTGGAACAAACTCCCCCACTCCCTTCAATCCCACTCCTCCCTCCAGGTCTTTAAAACAGCTGTTCACCACCATCTCTTATCTTCCCCCATCCAAAACCTTGATCTTTTCTACCCCCGCTAATTCACCCCAGATACTTTTTTATTTTTATTTTTTGAAATTCCAACTTCTTTCCTGGAAGTCCTTGCAGTGTTCATATTGTTGCGGACACGGGGGACGGCACTCCCGTTAGCAAGGGGGTGTTAATCCCCTTGTCCTGTTAAGCTGGCCATCCGACCGTTCCTGGGGGTATCGCGCTCCTTCCGGTCGGAAGCAGGGCGATACTCCGCCCGAGCCACGGACAAGATGGTAATTGCCGAGCGGTTTAGCAATCCGAGGCTCGAGCCGTTAGCGGCAGACTAAACCCGATTATAAAGCGGTTGACCAAATTGTGCCACGTATATTCAAATGAAAGAAGGGACGAAAACGATCAAATGAGAAAGAAACCAAAGGTAAGAAGGAACACGGGTTTATTACTATCTATAAGAGGAAAACGAAAGGGCGAGAATATACAGAAGGAGAGGAAGCAGACACAGAGCAAGCCTTAAAACAGTCTTAATTATTAAACCCCAGAACAAAAAGGACAGACACCAGACTTACACGACAAAGGGGATTGCAGGCAGGAATGGCTGGAAGAAGGTTCGGAGGAAAAGCACAGCGAGGAGGTCCGCTTCAAATCCATGCTCCGGGCTGGAAAACGAGCAGCCGGCGGCGGCCCCACGTATACGGTTTCAGCGGCGAAAACCCGGCAGGCAGCGTGGTTTATGTTGCCGCTGTCTTGGCGACCCGAGCGCACCGACTCTTGCACCCAAACGATGCTCGTGCTCAAAAAGCTGCTCGGTGCTCCTCTCTCCCTCCTCTCTCGGTTCTTCCTCATCGGTCCTCTACGTAAGCAGTCCCTCTCCTTGCCTTTATCGGGCGTCGCCGAATCAAGCCGCGGTTCCTCGGGCTGTGCCCATATTGGAGCTCACCGCAGCCATGGTTGGCTGGTTAGGGCTTACCGGCCACGCCCCTGACAGGTTGATGACAGGGCCACGCCTCTTCCTCGGCGTTCCGCCCCCTTTTCCTGTCCTTGGCATCATGCGTAATGGAGTTCTGGCTTGATGGTAAAAGAACCCTTACTGCCATTGAGGATAGAAAACCATTCGTACTGGTGTTGAAGAGCTTGGGGCCTATTCTTATTTCATTAATGCAACGTAGATTCAACTATTGGAAACACAGCCTGTAGTTGCCACATCTCTGAAACACATATTACTGAAATAACTATAGAGAGTCCTATGGTGGCCTACGTGTGGCGATGTGGACGAACTAGGGGACGACCTTTGACCTCATCAATAAATGGAGGTATTTACACAGATAATTATTTACAAAGGGTATATTTACAACAATGTACTAAGTGCAGGGTTCTCAAAACCCCAACAATATGTTTTATACCTCTCCCACCTCCCCCAAAGCCCACCCCCTCCCACATTTCTCCCGTTGTCCCTGCTCTCAAATGTTGTGTTTGTGTCCTTCCCCCTCTCTCTCCATCTTGTCTGCCGCTCCCCTTATTTTTGTGTGTCGGTTTGACTTTTTGTGTGATTAATGTTAGCTCTTTCACGAGCCTCGATCTTGCATACAAAAAAAAATTTAAAAAAATGAGGATCAAATAGCTGTATGTTGAAATATGTTGAAAAAGTCAAAACTTTACATGGGGTGAACTTACTTTTTCACGTGACTGTGTGTGTGTATATATATATATATATATATATATATATATATATATATATATATATATATATATATATATATATATATATATATACAGTATATATATATATATATGTATTTTTATATATTATATATACTAGGGCATTGCCCGTACTATATCTATATCTAAAATTATATCCCCCCCCCCCTCTATTTACATGCAATGGTTTGGTCCAAAGCGAACGGCTTCCGGAGTTTGGTAAAGAAATCGCCATCGCGTGCACAAACGCGCAGGAAAGCGAATGAATCGCAAATTCGTTTTTATTAGTTTTAAAACATAGTTTAACGCCAACATAGTTTGCAAACGTGAAATAAATGAATACGCTCTCAAATGTGCCATCCGAGGCAGAGTGTGTCCGCCACGTTCGGCACACGCGATAGTTCGCTGCTCTCTGATTGGTTGAATCGTTTTTTGGACATAGCTCGGTAAGTAATTGTCCGATTAATATGAAACCTTGAAAAGGCACATCCTCGGGTCCCCAGCAATATACCTGGCAAGTTAAAAGTATATCGGACCCGTGGTTGTCGAGAAACAGCGGTCACAGACAAACAAACGTACAAACGTACAAACGTACAAACAGAGATTACTGGAATTATAGATAGATATACTGTATATATATATATATATATATATATATACTGTACGTATATATATATATATATATATATATATATATATATATATATATATATATATATATATATACATACATATACATATATATATATACATATATATATATATACATACATATATATATATATATATATATATTGTTACAGTTGCGGTTTAGATGTTATGATGGGCCGAGCGGATGGTCCAACCGCGACCGTTACAGGATCCCCAATTGGCCCGACTCCCCCAACGTTGACCAGATCGCACCACAGATATTCAATCGGGAAACCTCTAAAGCGACCGAAAGAGAAGGAAAAGAGAAGACAGAGTACGGAGGAAGAACAGATTTATTATACACACACAAGCAAAAAGAAGGAGCGACCAAAATTATTTACAAGCAATGGATGGAAGAAGCAGTCACACAGTGAATCGTTAACTTATACTATTCAATTTACTTAACCCCAGGACAACGATTAGGACAGACGACGTTCACACTTACACGGGGGATATTGCAGGCAGGTATGGCTTGAGGGGGATTGCTGGAGAGGGAGGCAGGGTCGGAGGTAGCAGCTCTCAATTCTTCGCGTTTTTGGCGGGAAAACCCTCGGCCGCGTATCCGCTGCCGATGCTGTAGACGTCACGCGCTGGCTCGGTCACACCTGTTCCTCTCCTTCTGGTGGAGCCGTCTCCCTCCTCTCAGCACGTCTCTTCAAACCTTGTTTCCTCCCCAAGTATCTCTCCTTTTTGGTTTGGAGCGTCTCTCATCTCACAGCTCATCTCTCAGGTCCTCTCTCATGTCATCTCCCGCGTCATCTGCCGAAGCAGTCCCTTCCAGTCGCTTTTATTACTCCGGGCGGAATCAAGCCGCCGGCTGCGAGGGCACGCCTACCGGGTCGCTAACCGCGGTGCTGGTTGGCTGTTAGGGCTGTCCGATTCCTCTTTTGATCATGACGACGTGCCACGCCTGTGAGTTGGCGGCTCCTACCCCCCTCTTCTCCGAGATGAGCACATGGCCAATGGCGGCTTGCGGGATTGAACACCACTCGCACCGCTTTTGAAAGGAACTTTGGAGAGCGGAGATGATTGGGGAAATTGAAAGGGGCCTACGCTTATTTCGTTTTTGATACAATGCAGAGTCAATCTAATGGGAAACACATATTTAGCCTACATGGAATAAGGAAATAAACTATTTAAAAAGATATATCGTGGCCTGTGTGTAAGTTTCATGGAATTAACTAGGAGGACGGCTGCGACCATTATTTACATTACGAGGGTGTTACACACAACAAAACCATACTTTTCACATTCGTTACACTTCCTCCAAAATTGTTACACTTCTCAAAAACCGTTACACTTCTCAAATTCGTTACACTTCTCAAAACCGTTACACTGCACCCTCCTTTCTTCAGGCCAGGTCTCGGGCCTACAAAACTTTAACTTAGTGTGACACGTAGGTGTAATTCCCTCTACAATTAACCTGACCCTGAGTGTGACAATCTTAAAACACAAATAAGTATGTCCCCCTATTGCATTGCCCCCTGTCTAACAGACTCAAGCCCACAGCTAACCGAATTACGGAATTGTTCGCAAACTATACATTTACGGTGGGGAGCATTATTTACAGGAACGTTATTTCTTATTTACAACGCAACCCAGGACCTGTGTTTTTTTTTCTTTTAGGGAACAAGAAAAAGAAATTCCTGTTGGGAGGGAGGAGACAGCACGCATTGCATCGATGCACCAGTACCAATACCACCAAAGCACCCAAAAGCACCACTCGGTGCACAGTCAGCATGGTTCATAATAAACACAACAAAACAACTGGTGGTGGTCTTCTCTTTCTCTGCTGGGCCGATGTTCTTCCCGACATCTTCTAGCTTCATGCGGCCTACTTGGAAATAATAAAAAGCACAACTTGTGTTCGTTTTTATTTAGGGCCTCAGGGGCCAACTAAGGGTGGTCCACCTGTTTGGCATAGGTGCCACCTTACCGAGGTCCGCAAGCAAGATTCCCTGGCCACTATGGCCGGTCTCCAACAGAGGTGCCCTGCCCCAGAACCTGGGGTCCATCAAGTGGTACTTGGCCGCAGAACAGCGGTCCATAAAGTGGTACATCAACGCAATGCATGCTGGTTCTGGGAATCTCATGCGCACAATGGAGGACTCACGCACGCTCCCCTCGGCACCCAATGGCGCACAGGTCATGTGGGAGACAAAAGAGACAATTGAGTGAGGGGTAAGGTCACAAGGGTACACATCAATAAGGCAATGCAAGGCGAAATGCGTATGGAGGGCGAAGTGAGAAAGCTCGTCCCTACCGTACGTCACCCCCCTGTCACCTACACTACCCTTGCCCTTACCCTATATTTACAAAATCTACCCATTTACAAATTCGTCACTACTGTCACGTCTTCCCCATATTTCTCCTATACCAAATTCGTCTCCACAATCCCTCGACTTCAAAATTTGCCATCACCAATTCATCATCAATCCTCATAAGGAGGGAGAGATGGAATTACGCACAATGTCACACCCACGTCATGATGCGTCACACAATCCAAAACATTTGCATTAATGAAAAATAATAAACCATGGCATGGTGTGGAGTACCTGTCACCTCAGGTGAGTGGATGCAGATGGTGCGAGGAGACTTCATCCGAACTACTTTCTAAATGACATTAACACACTTTACACTACCCGGGGTCTTTCCCCGCCAATCCATTGGCCAACTTACACTATGGGTTCTAAAAACCAATTCCCATTGACCAAACTGTGGTGCTTCTCAATTTGGGGTCTCACTCCCCCGATTCATCTCCCGGTGCCCTCGCACAATTTCTGGGCTGCGACGTGTAGCTCTCCCAGCAGGTCTACCCACCTGCACACCTCCACCACTGTAGTTGCCACCCGAGCTTACCTAGCTCCTCACCCTAACCTAACTAACTGGGGAAAGCCCCTCCTGGCTCTGTCACCCCACTCGGTGCCCTCTGGCACTGGGCTACCCGGGTCCGTCCTCCGGATCCTCGGGCCCCATCCACAACAAGTACTACCGGCTCCCAGAGCCCACCTGCGGCCTCACCTGGCCGACATCCTCACAGTGGTGGAGCGCCCAACCAACTACACACACTAACAGGCTACACGCCCAGCCATTTCCACAACACTAATGCACCCATCCAAAGACCATTCTTTCACCCGCACCACAGATGCCAATATCCAACCACAATTTACCTGTACCCTCTACCGAACACTTACACTACCCGCCCCGGGTATCCGTGATGGGGGTCCACTCTTCCCCCATTCACACCTTCGCACCATCCACTCCACTCCACAATTTCCACCATACTCACTCCACGACCATCCATTCCAATACTCCATTTATTCCACACTACCATTTATTCCACACAGCCACATACACCTGTTGTTGCACACCTGTGCAATCACCTGGTGCCACCTGCACCCTCCTCCTCTTCCTGGACCATTGGGTCAGCACAATACACAATCACCTTCACTCACTCATACACTGCTCCACACACCTGTTCAGTTGCACACCTGTGCAATCACACCTGTTCAATCGTCAAACACACGGCATCATCTCAGCTAACTACTCCCCTCTGAAACTTGCACTTCCCAGTCGTCCCTTTAAACTATTGCGCTCCCGCGTCATTATCATCCACACTAAACTACCTGCGTCCCCACTACAGGTATCAGTCACTAACTAACCTTAACGTTACCTAATGTCATCTTCTAGGGCCCTACACACAATATCCTAACCCACCCGGGCTAGTTTTCACTGCCATACACCCCATAACCTATAGCGCATTTGCCCCACCCGTGAGGGATGATGGATTTGCCATCCCACCACATCGGGGAGGTCCTATCAATTTCGCTCGTCCAAATCCAACAAATCAAAAATTTGCCATTTACTGCCAATTCTACCCACTATTATAAATTTCGTATCAAATCACTACCATCATCATCCAGTCCGCTATATCCTAGCCTCGGTGCGTCATGACATCATTAAACTCGGTTCGTAAAGCCGAGCAATGAATTCGGGTGGTTTGGTCGCCTGCAGGTTGAATCCGTCCGGCTTTCGGTTCAAGGGAGGTGGTTTGGTTGGACCGAGGTTCCACGCACCATCTCGGCGCGGCACCTTGCGGTCCCGGGCCCGATGGCTCAATCTCCCCCGGTCGGAACCCCGTCCCCACGAGGGGGCACCGTTCCGCTTCCTCCCACTCGCCCTTGAACCGGACCGGTCGCCTTGCCCGACAAAGCCCGGACTCGACCGGACTCGACGCACACTTTAACACACCTCGCGCACCGTCTTGCGCACTCTCCCTCGGTACGTACTCCGTACCACTCACCATGGGCGTGCACTCTTGCATCCACCCACTAACGCGCTCAGATGGGCTCTCCCACTCTCGCGCTACTACCAACTCAGGAGTGCTTTCTCGCACACCTTCGCCGTTCATCCCATGCGTGCATCCTCGCACCCACTCCACCACCAACTCACTCTCCGGGTCACTCTCACCCTCGCACGTACACTCCGTACACCCCGACGTGCATTCTCGCTCGCACTCGGTTTCACTCCCACACTTTATAACACACCCACTCGCCGACGCACACTTTTTCCTCACACGCGTGCCATTTCCACTCACACGGGACCCTTCACCAACGCCCGGGTGCCATATCGATCCCAATCGCGCGACAATTCTTTTGTCGCTAAACATCCATTTACAAAATCTCCCAGCACAATACACAGCACGTCTCACCTTCGGGGTTCTTCTTCCTCCCTGCGCCAAAACCTGCAAACTTCCATTCGGGTTAAGCACAGCATCGTGATGTGAGCAGGGACTTTGTACATAATCCATTTCTCCCTGCAATTCCCGGGCTACCTCCGTCATCTCTTCAATTTTAATTCCCAGCACTGCTTTTTCTTTATTAACCTCGGCGACCGCTGGCTTTAATAAAACACCCTCCACCTCATCGGTCGCCGGCTTTTCCACACCCCGTGTCGCGATTTCTACCCCCATCATTGTACCCGTGCTTTCCTCCGCTTCGCTCAACCGGCGCTTCTCGACCTGCGTTACCTCCTCGTGCACCCCTGGGACCCTTTCGCCCACCATGCGATCCATGGTCTCCCCACATTTTTGCATGCGGTCACCCATTCTGTTGGTTATTGCTTCAATTTGGTTTCCCAATACGTTCGTTATTGCTTCCATTTGGTTTCCCCATTGTTCCATTTTATCACTCAATTTTTTAATACCGTCATTCTCCCGTTTCATTCCCGCCATGATTTGGGCCATAACAAATCGCATGTACTCCGGCATCTCTGGCTCGGCTGCCGCGACCACGGGCGTGGCTAAATTTGGTGCCGCATTAACCATGTGCGTGAGGGCGCCATTTTGTGCGTCTGATACCCCCTCAACCGCCTCCTCATTGCTCCCCTCCATTTGATCCTGGGTTACTCCTAACCCCTCTATCTCCCCCACCGACATCCGATCGCCTTGATTGTCCATGGCGCGATCTCAAAATTCGGGTTTTATTAAACAAAATTTCGGCATCTCGTAATTTTGACCAAAAAAAATTTTTTTTTTCTACACCTCTTAAAAATTTGGTTCGGGCCTCGAATCCCACTCCCAGACACCAATTGTTACAGTTCTTGTACAATTGGTGTTCCAAAATTTGGGCTAAATAAATTTAGTCCCAGGTTCGAATCCCAACTCCTGACTACCAATTGTTACGGATCGCGGTTTAGATGTTATGATGGGCCGAGCGGATGGTCCAACCGCGACCATTACAGGATCCCCAATTGGCCCGACTCCCCCAACGTTGACCAGATCGCACCACAGATATTCAATCGGGAAACCTCTAAAGCGACCGAAAGAGAAGGAAAAGAGAAGAAGACAGAGTACGGAGGAAGAACAGATTTATTATACACACACAAGCAAAAAGAAGGAGCTACCAAAATTATGTACAAGCAATGGATGGAAGAAGCAGTCACACAGTGAATCGTTAGCTTATCTATCTATAATTCCAGCAATCTCTGTGTGTCTGTGTGTCTGTGTGTCTGTGTGTCTGTGTGTCTGTGTGTCTGTGTGTCTGTGTGTCTGTGTGTCTGTGTGTTTGTCTGTGACCGCTGTTTCTCGACAACCACGGGTCCGATATACTTGAAACTTGCCAGGTATATTGCTGGGGACCCGAGGATGTGCCTTTTCAAGGTTTGTAATTAATCGGACAAGTACCTACCGAGCTATGTCCAAAAAACGCTTCAACCAATCAGAGAGCAGCGAGCTATCACGTGTGCCGAACCGTTAATGCAATGCAAGCGTTAATGCGTTAATGCAAGGCTTTTCTTTTTTTCCCTCTTCTCTTTCTACTTTTCCTTGCGATTAAATTGCAAACAGCCAAAATACGTTGGCGCTAATTGAATAATTGGCCATTAACACTAAAATAATCGTAACTGCGATATGCCAACTTCCGGACAGTGCAGCCTTCCATGTTGTTGTTGTTTGCAGCAGCTGTTTGCAGCAAGGCAAGGCTTTTCTTTTTTTCCCTCTTCTCTTTCTACTTTGCCTTGCGATTAAATTGCAAACAGCCAAAATACGTTGGCGCTAATTGAATAATTGGGCATTATGTTTTACAACTAATAAAAACGAATTTGCGATTCATTCGCTTTCCTGCGCGTTTGTGTACGCGATGGCGATTTCTTTACCAAACTCCGGAAGCCGTTCGCTTTGGACCGAACCATTGCATGTAAATAGAGGGGGGGGATTGTCACCACTCGCAAGCCGTTCGCTTTGGACCAAACCATTTCATGTAAATAGGGGGGGGGATATAATTTTAGATATATATATAGTACGGGCATGCCCTAGTACTATTCAATTTACTTAACCCCAGGACAACGATTAGGACAGACGACGTTCACACTTACACGGGGGATATTGCAGGCAGGTATGGCTTGAGGTGGATTGCTGGAGAGGGAGGCAGGGTGGGAGGTAGCAGCTCTCAATTCTTCGCGTTTTTGGCGGGAAAACCCTCGGCTGCGTATCCGCTGCTGATGCTGTAGACGTCACGCGCTGGCTCGGTCACACCTGTTCCTCTCCTTCTGGTGGAGCCGTTTCCCTCCTCTCAGCGCGTCTCTTCAAACCTTGGTTCCTCTCTCATGTCATCTCTTCTCTCCTCTCCCGCGTCATCTGCCGAAGCAGTCCCTTCCAGTCGCTTTTATTACTCCGGGCGGAATCAAGCCGCCGGCTGCGAGGGCACGCCTACCGGGTCGCTAACCGCGGTGCTGGTTGGCTGTTAGGGCTGTCCGATTCCTCTTTTGATCATGACGACGTGCCACGCCTGTGAGTTGGCGGCTTCTACCCCCCTCTTCTCCGAGATGAGCACATGGCCAATGGCGGCTTGCGGGATTGAACACCACTCGCACCGCTTTTGAAAGGAACTTTGGAGAGCGGAGATGATTGGGGAAATTGAAAGGGGCCTACGCTTATTTCGTTTTTGATACAATGCAGAGTCAATCTAATGGGAAACACATATTTAGCCTACATGGAATAAGGAAATAAACTATTTAAAAAGATATATCGTGGCCTGTGTGTAAGTTTCATGGAATTAACTATGAGGACGGCTGCGACCATTATTTACATTACGAGGGTGTTACACACAACAAAACCATACTTTTCACATTCGTTACACTTCCTCCAAAATTGTTACACTTCTCAAAAACCGTTACACTTCTCAAATTCGTTACACTTCTCAAAACCGTTACAATATATATATTGTAACGGTTCTGAGAAGTGTAACGGTTTTTTTTTGAGAAGTGTAACAATTTTGGAGGAAGTGTAACGAATGTGAAAACGTTACAATGTGAACGTTACAAAAATATGTGTAACACACTGTTAATGTAAATAATGGTCGCAGCCGTCCTCCTAGTTAATTCCATGAAACTTACACACAGGTCACGATATATCTTTTTAAATAGTGTATTTCCTTATTCTATGTAGGCTAAATATGTGTTTCCCACTAGATTGACTTTGCATTGTATCAAACAAAATAAGCATAGGCCCTTGCAATTTCCCCAAACATCTCCGCTCTCCAAAGTTCCTTTCAAAAGGGTGGGAGTTGTGTTCAATCCCGCAAGCCGCCATTGCCCATGTGCTAATCTCGGAGAAGAAAGGCGTGTCTCCACCTCGTCATAGAGGGGAGGAGTGAGCCAGAGGGTCGCATGGCCAATCAGCACTGCGGTGAGCGACCCGGTAGGCGTGCCCTCGCAGCCGGCGGCTTGATTCCGCCCGAGGTGATAAAAGCGACTGTAAGGAACTGCTTTACCAGATGACTTGGGAGATGACCTGGGAGATGAGCAAAGAGGCGGCACCAAGAGGAGCGGTGAGATGCGAAACGCTCCAAGCCAAAGAGGAGAGGTACTCGGCAAGGAAACCAGCTTTGGAGAGACGCGCTGAAAGGAGGGAGACGGCTCCACCACAAGAAGAGGAGCAGGTGTGCCGAACCAGCGCGTGACGTCTACAGCAGCGGATACGCGACGGAGGGTTTTCCCGCCAAAAACCGCGAGGAATTGAGAGCTGCTGCCTCCGACCTTGCCTCCCTCTCAAGCAATCCACCTCAAGCCCTACCTGCCTGCAATATCCCCTGTGTAAGTGTGAACGTCCTGTCCTACTCGTTGTCTTGGGATTAAGTAAATTGAGTAGAATAAGCTAACGATGCACTGTGTGACTGCTTTTTCCATCCATTGCTTGTAAATAATTTTGGTCGCTCTTCCTTTTTGCTTGTGTGTGTATAATAAATCTGTTCTTCCTCCGTACTCTGTTTTTTTCTCTTTTCCTTCTCTTTCGGTCGCTTTAGAGATTTCCCGATTGAATATCTGTGGGGCGATCTGGTCAACGTCGGGTGGAATCGGGTTCTAATCGGGGAGTAACTGTTCGGACGCGGTAATACACCACCGCTCAGTCAATATAACATCTAAAACCGTGTCGGTAACAATTGGTTGTCAGGAGTTGGATTCGGACCTGGGACTAAATTTGTTAGGCCCAAATTTTGGAACACCAATTGTACTATTAGAGTAACAATTGGTGTCGAGGAGGGAGATCGGACCCGAAATCGGACCCGAAGCGCGCTTAACGCGCTCAAAATTACAAGCTGCCGAAATTTATTTTGTTTTATAAAACCCGAATTTTGAGATCGCGCCATGGACAATCAAGGCGATCGGATGTCGGTGGGAGAGATAGACAGGGTGGAATCGACCCAGGACCTCGGGGAAATGTATGTGGAGGAAAGGGAGGAGGAGAAAAATAGCAATGTGGTTGCGGAGGTTTCAGACGCACAAAATGGCGCCCTCGCGCACGTGGTTGAGGGGGCCACGGTCGCGGAACCAATGAGCGCGGCCCAAATGCAAGCCTTCATGGCCCAATTCATGGTGGAAATGCAGAAAAAAAACGACAGTATAGTACAAATGCAGGCGTCCCTCAACCTGCAGAGTGAGCAAATGAGGGCTAATAGTGAGCAAAGGAGGGCTGATAGTGAAAAAATGGCAAGCAGAATTATGGGGCAAATGGGGCTAATGAGGGACGAAGCGAGGGGTACCGGTGAGGAGTTAGACAAGAAATTTGGGAAGTTCGACAATAATTTTGAGGGGTTAGACAACGGGATAAAAGAGGTAAAGAATGGGTTAACGGGGGTGGAAAACAGAATGGCTGCCCAGGAGAATCAGTTAGAGGGGGTGAAAAATGGGTTAATGGGGTTAGAAAATAGGATGGAGGACAAATTGCGGGAAATAGGGGAACAATCTGCCAGGGAAATCAAACAAATGGGAGAGCAGATAGAGGAGGTGAAAATCGGGGTAGAAACCAAACTGGATGCTCAGAGGGATGAATTGGGACAGATGAGGGTGGCATCTACAAAAGAGATGGAGGAAATACGACGAGGTGTGGGTGAGGAGGTTTCAGGGCTACGCGAGTAGGTAAAGCGAGGTGAGAAGCGTATGGAGAAAGAGGTGAGAAATAATACGGCAAAGTTACAAGGGGGAATAGAAGATCTGACGGAGGAGGTGGAACAGCTGACAGAGGGACAAACGAAGTTAGTGGAGCAGGTTCAAAGGAACACTGCAGTACTCGGAGGGTTAAAGGCGACACAAAAAGAAATTAAAAACGAATTAATAGCGACACAGAGGCAATGTCAGATGGTACGTGAGGAACTGACAATGAGGGTGGACGAGGTGACAGAGATAATGGAGACAAAGGACCGGCAGGTGAGGATGCACATAGAGACGGTCACGGTAGCCTTAGAGGACGAACTTGAGGAGACGCACCGAGAAATAAAAGAGGTTAAACAAAAATTAGAGGAAGTGGAAGAAGAGGTGAGTGAAATTAAGAAGGGACGGACAGAAACTAAAAGAGAAATCCAGGAGGAGGTGATGGAATATGTGCAAGGTCGGTGCTCAACTCATGATGTGATGCTCACTAACCAAATAAAGAGTTTGCAGGTGGCAAAGGAGGTGCGGAGACGAGGTACGGAGGTGAGTGGCAATGTATATGATGTGAAGAAAGCTTCAGTCGGCTTGGGGATTGGTTTGGATCCGGGTGTTCGTGAGAGGCCGTTGGTGAAGTGTGCGACAGGTCAGGTGTGCGAAAAAAGAGGTGTGCGAGAATGTCCGACCATGGGGTGTGTGAGGAAAAAGTGCACGCCGAGGAGTGAGTGTGCCGTCAAGAGTGAGTTGGTCGAAGCGCGTGTGCGAGGGGGTACATGGAAGCGCGGTGTGGTAAGTGTTACGGAGGAAGTAACGAAAGAGTGTGCGCAAAAGGATGCGCGAGAAAGGTGTGTAACGGACGGGTGCATGAGGAAAGAGTGTGCTGTCGAGAGTAAGGGTGAGTGCACGGCCGAGAGTGGAGGTGAGAGTAGTGAGAGTGACACGGAGCGTGAGTTGGTTGTGGCAGGTGAGCGAGGATGTACACCTGGAATGGAAGGATGCATACCTGGAATGGTAGAGCGTGAGTGGGAATGCACGCTGGAATTGGTAGTGAGGCACGTGGTTGGGTGTGCGGGTGAGAGCACACCTGTGATTGTCACAAAGGAGGTGACCGAGAAAGGGGCGCGAAGAGGTGTGTTGGTGAGGTGTGCGAGCGACGAATGTGTGCCAAGGTGTTCGGTGGTCAGGTGTGTGACCAAGTCGGTGAGCGGAATGAGTGTACCGAGGTGTGTAAGAAAAGGTACGACGAGGAGCATGGAAACGGCTGCATGTATGAGCAAGAAAGGGGTAGCGTATGCATGTAAGCATCCAGGTGAAGCATCGTCGGTAACCAGGTTAGAGGTTAGAACGACTTATAGCCGAATCGGGCCCTCGGTGCGCGTCGGGCAGCTTCGCGTGCCGCGAGGACCAGCGGGGATCCGAACCACGGCGGGTTCGAAAGGACCGCCGTGCGCGATCCACGCTGGGCCTCGCGTGGAACGGCCGCGTCCGGGCTCCACTAGGCGGAGCGGGCAGCCCGATAGGAAGGGTCGTCATGGTGACCACTTTCTATTGAGACGTGCCGGCAGGTCGAGATCGGGACATTGGATGGCTCCACGCCGAGGTTGTGCGTGGGATCTCGGCCCGGGTAAGCCCCCGTCCCTGCCACGAATGCGGGACGTATCCAGCCGCTGGCACAAAAGAACCCGCGTTCATGGCTCGGCTGTACGAAGCCGGGCTGTCGACGTGAATTGGCGCACCGAGAGGATGTAATAAGTAGACGGGTGATGAGGATAGTGTTTTTGATCCGAAATTTAGAAAAGTGAGTAGAATTGGCAGTAAATAGAAAATTTTTGATTGGCTGAGATTTGGTGTGCAAAATTGATAGTGAGAGACCCCCGATGTGGTGGGATGGCAAATCCACCATCCCTCACAGTGGGGGGCAAATGCGCTATAGCTTATGGGGTGTATGGCAGTGAAAACTAGCCCGGGTGGGTTAGGTTATATTGATAGGGCCCTAGAAGATGACATTAGGTAACGTTAAGTTTAGTTAGTGACTGATACCTGTAGTGGGGACGCAGGTAGATTAGTATGGATGATAATGACGAGGGAGCGCAATAGTTTAAAGGGACGACTGGGAAGCGCAAGTTTCAGAGGGGAGTAGTTAGCTGAGATGATGCCGTGTGTTTGAGGAGTGACCAGGTGTGATTGCACAGGTGTGCAACTGGACAGGTGTGTGGAGCAGTGTATGAGTAGGAGTGATGGTGATGTGTGTTGTGTTGACCAACTGGTCCAGGAAGAGGAGGAGGGTGCAGGTGGCACCAGGGATGATTGCACAGGTGTGCAACGACAGGTGAATGGAGGACAGGTGTATGGAATATATGGTATGGAGTATTGGAATGGATGGTCGTGGAGTGAGTATGGTGGAAATTGTGGAGTGGAGTGGATGGTGCGAAGGTGTGAATGGGGGAAGAGTGGACCCCCATCACGGATACCCGGGGCGGGTAGTGTAAGTGTTAGGTAGAGGGTACAGGTAAATTGTGGTTGGATATTGGCATCTGTGGTGCGAGGTGAAAGAATGGTATTTGGATGGGTGCATTAGTGTTGTGGAAATGGCTGGGCGTGTAGCCTGTTAGTGTGTGTAGTTGGTTTGGGCACTCCACCACTGTGAGGATGTCGGCCAGGTGAGGCCGCAGGTGGGCTCTGGGAGCCGGTAGTTGTGGATGGGGCCCGAGGATCCGGAGGACGGACCCGGGTAGCCCAGTGCCAGAGGGCACCAGGGGGTGACAGAGCCAGGAGAGGGCCTGCCCCAGTTAGTTAGGTTAGGGTGAGGAGCTAGGTAAGCTCGGGTGGCAACTGCAGTGGTGGAGGTGTGCAGGTGGGTAGACCTGCTGGGAGAGCTACACGTCGCAGCCCAGAAATTGTGCGAGGCGCCGGGAGATGAATCGGGGGAGTGAGACCCCAAATTGAGAAGCACCACAGTTTGGTCAATGGGAATTGGTTTTTAGAACCCATAGTGTAAGTTGGCCAATGGATTGGCAGGGAGAGACCCCGGGTAGTGTAAAGTGTGTTAAAGTTATTTAGAAAATAGTTAGGATGAAGGATCTCCTCGCACCATCTGCATCCACTCACCTGAGGTGACAGGTACTCCACACCATGCCATGTTTTGATTATTTTTTATGATGCAAATGTTTGGATTGTGAGACGCATCATGACGTGGGTGTGACATTGTGCTTTGATGTTCCATCTCTGCCTCCTTATGAGGATTGATGACGAATTGGGTGATGGCAAATTTTGGTTAGAGGGATTGTGGTGACGAATTTGGTATAGGGGAAATATGGGGAAGACGTGACAGTAGTGACGTATTGGTAATGTGTAGATTTTGTACATATGGGGTAAGGGCAAGGGTAGGGTAGGTGACAGGGGGGTGACGTACGGTAGGGACGAGCTTTCTCACTTCACCCTCCGTACGCATTTCGCCTTGCATTGCCTTATTGACGTGTACCCTTGTGACCTTACCCCTCGCTCAATTGTCTTTCTTTTGTCTCCCACATGACCTGTGCGCCATTGGGTGCCGAGGGGAGCGTGCGTGAGGTGGCCATTGTGCGCCCGAGATTCCCAGAACCAGCATGCATTGCGTTGATGTACCACTTTATGGACCGCTGTTCTGCGGCCAAGTACCACTTGATGGACCCCAGGTTCTGGGGCAGGGCACCTCTGTTGGAGACCGGCCATAGTGGCCAGGGAATCTTGCTTGCGGACCTCGGTAAGGTGGCACCTATGCCAAACAGGTGGACCACCCTTAGTTGGCCCCTGTTGCCCTAAATAAAAATGGACACGGGTTGTGCTTTTTATTATGTCCAAAGAGGCCGCATGAAGCCAGAAGACGTCGGGAAGAACATCGGCCCAGCAGAGAAAGTGAAGACCACCACCAGTTGTTTTGTTGTGTTTATTAAGAACCATGGTGACTGCGCACCGAGTGGTGCTTGTGGTGCTTGTGGTGCTTTTGGTGCTTTGGTGGTATTGGTACTGGTGCATCGATGCAATGCGTGCTGTCTCCTCCCTCCCAACAGGGATTTCTTTTTCTTGTTCCCTAAAAAGAAACAAAAAAAAAACACAGGTCCTGGGTTGCGTTGTAAATAAGAAATAACGTCATTGTAAATAATGCTCCCCACCGTAAATGTATAGTTTGAGAATAATTCCGTAATTCGGTTAGCTGTGGGCTTGAGTCTGTTAGACAGGGTGCAATGCAATAGGGGGACATACTTATTTGTGTTTTAAGATTGTCACACTCAGGGTCAGGTTAATTGTAGAGGGAATTACACCTACGTGTCACACTAAGTTAAAGTTTTGTAGGCCCGAGCACGGGCCTGAAGAAAGGAGGGTGCAGTGTAACGGTTCTGAGAAGTGTAACGGTTTTTTTTTGAGAAGTGTAACAATTTTGGAGGAAGTGTAACGAATGTGAAAACGTTACAATGTGAACGTTACAAAAATATGTGTAACACCCTGTTAATGTAAATAATGGTCGCAGCCGTCCTCCTAGTTAATTCCATGAAACTTACACGCAGGTCACGATATATCTTTTTAAATAGTGTATTTCCTTATTCTATGTAGGCTAAATATGTGTTTCCCACTAGATTGACTTTGCGTTGTATCAAACAAAATAAGCATAGGCCCTTGCAATTTCCCCAAACATCTCCGCTCTCCAAAGTTCCTTTCAAAAGGGTGGGAGTTGTATTCAATCCCGCAAGCCGCCATTGCCCATGTGCTAATCTCGGAGAGGAAAGGCGTGTCTCCACCTGGTCATAGAGGGGAGGAGTGAGCCAGAGGGTCGCATGGCCAATCAGCACCGCGGTGAGCGACCCGGTAGGCGTGCCCTCGCAGCCGGCGGCTTGATTCCGCCCGAGGTGATAAAAGCGACTGTAAGGAACTGCTTTACCAGATGACTTGGGAGATGACCTTGGAGATGAGCAAAGAGGCGGCACCAAGAGGAGCGGTGAGATGCGAAACGCTCCAAGCCAAAGAGGAGAGGTACTCGCCAAGGAAACCAGCTTTGGAGAGACGCGCTGAAAGGAGGGAGACGGCTCCACCACAAGAAGAGGAGCAGGTGTGCCGAACCAGCGCGTGACGTCTACAGCAGCGGATACGCGACGGAGGGTTTTCCCGCCAAAAACCGCGAGGAATTGAGAGCTGCTGCCTCCGACCTTGCCTCCCTCTCAAGCAATCCACCTCAAGCCCTACCTGCCTGCAATATCCCCTGTGTAAGTGTGAACGTCCTGTCCTACTCGTTGTCTTGGGATTAAGTAAATTGAGTAGAATAAGCTAACGATGCACTGTGTGACTGCTTTTTCCATCCATTGCTTGTAAATAATTTTGGTCGCTCTTCCTTTTTGCTTGTGTGTGTATAATAAATCTGTTCTTCCTCCGTACTCTGTTTTTTTCTCTTTTCCTTCTCTTTCGGTCGCTTTAGAGATTTCCCGATTGAATATCTGTGGGGCGATCTGGTCAACGTCGGGTGGAATCGGGTTCTAATCGGGGAGTAACTGTTCGGACGCGGTAATACACCACCGCTCGGTCAATATAACATCTAAAACCGCGTCTGTAACAATATATATATACAGACTTGGCATTTAATATGGAATATTTTTTTTGTGGGGGTGAACTTACTTTTCAAGATGTCTTAGAAGCAAAAGTTCATTGGAATTGTGTTGAAATTATTTTAGATTTTGTTAATGTGACCTTAAAAAGAAACAAAAACCACATTTGACATTTCGAAACAAATAAATTGATCCTTGAAAGTGATGTAAACTGATATCGAACTCAATTCATGGCCAGTACTGTGTTAACCTTCTGTACTTTTTCCAGAAGTATCTCTTTATTTTGCACATTAGCCAAAACATTTTTATAACAAAAACAAAAGTTAAATTACGACTGGGATTACGGACAGTAAAATTACAGTTCAGTACTTCGTGTAACCCCCACGAGCATTGAGAGCACGTACACGTTGAGGCATGCTGTTCATGAGATTTGCCAAGGTTTGGACAGGAATCGCTTGCCATGCAGTGACAATAGCCTGCTGCAATTCACGCACAGAGGTCGGCTGCTGGTCCAAGTGGTCAATTTGACGCGTTAATTCTGCCCACAAGTTCTCTACTGGATTCATATCCGGGGACATGGCAGGCCACTCCATATGCTCTACGCCACGGTCAGCAAGAAAGTGTTGGATCATGCGAGCACGATGAGGCCGTGCATTGTCATCTTGGAAGACAAAGTTTCCTCGAAAGGCTGCACGAGCAAATGGAAGCAATGTTTCTTCCAGAATAGCCCTGTGCTTGAACTGGTTCAGGTTTCCATTCAGAACAACCAGGTCAGTTTTGCCCCCTGCATGAAAAGCAGCCCAAACGGTCACCCCACCACCTCCAGCTTGGACTCTTGGCACTATACAATCTTTGTTGTAGGCTTCAGCACTTGTCTGCACACTCGGACGCGACCATCTTGACGATAGACCAGAAATCTAGACTCGTCACTGAAGATCACGTGATTCCAGTCTCCTGGCTGCCATTGACGGTGCTCTCTGGCCCACTGCAATCGGCGCTGGCGGTGTTGTCTGGTCAGGCGTGGCTTTCTCAGGGGACGCCTGGCACGATAGCCTGCTTGAACCAGTCGTTGGTTGACTAGCCTTCTGGATACAGGCACATTTGTCAGTTGCTGTCACTCAGCCCTAAGCCGATTAGCTGACTTGGTACGGCCATTGCAGACTAACCGGTGCAGCTGGCGATCATCCCTCCTTGTGGTTCTGCGGGGACGTCCTGGCCTCGGTATAGGAGTATGGACACCCCTCTGAGCATTTCGTTTCAGGATCTTTGACACCTGACCTTGAGTGATGCCATACTGCCGAACAATAGCACGCTATTTCATGCCGTAATTTCGTAAAGCCACCACTCCATGACAAACAGCATTGTCCAGTTGACGGACCATCTCCAGAGGAAGCGGCAATAACTTTTGGAGACGTGCAGCAGTTGTTTTCCACTAATACAGAACGCAACAACCCTTGTATACCCGACTGTGAAGCCAATCATCAAATGCACCTGTCCGTACATTTTGCCACGCCACCTGTGATATAATCCTGTTGTTGACTTCTTGCTGCGACAGACAATCAGTGACATGGTTGTTTTAACAAATAAATCACCAAAGTGTAAAAGAAACTCACTAGATTGATATACTGGGTTAAGAAAGTAAACCCAAGTCAAGAAAAAAAATAATTCCATTTTAAAAGCCAAGTCTGTATGTATATATATATATATATATATATATATATATATATATATATATATATATATATATATATATATATATGTATATATATGTATATATATATATATATGTATATATTGTTGCGGATTTGTAATTGTTGTAAATATCACCCTTTGTAAGTGTAATGAATTCTTGTAAATATCTCCGTTTGGTGTGTAAAGGTCAAAGGTCGTCCTCCTTAGTTACTCCATATACATACACGTAGCCAATCATATACCCTTTTAAATAGTTATTTCTTATTCTATGTGAGTTTAAGGCTCTGTTGCCCATTAGTTGACACTCCATTGCACCGAATTCAAATAAGGTAGAATCCCCTGAAATATCCCCATGGCCTCCGAAAACCTGCCAGCAAGGCGGCGTTCGCCGCTGCTGCTTTGGGGTTGTGTTCTTCGCCGCAAGACTCCATTAGCCACGAGGTAATCTCGGAGAAGAAAGGCGTGTCTCCGCCCCTCGTCATCGGAAGGAGGAGTGAGCCAGCCCTTGCCGACCAACCCAGGGATGAGTGGGTATGGCTCAAGAGGGTGGGGTTATAAAACCCATTGTATCAGCCCCCACCGAGAGTGCGTCAGAGAGAGATGAGCCCTTGGAGAGCACGCGACGCACCCCACCTGAGCCAAGTTGAGGAGGGAGATAGGAGCACCGGAGCTGAACCACAGCAGCTTTGATTTCTGAACCACCGCAGCTTTGAACAAACCGGAGCTGAACCAACAGGAGTTTTGGCCACAGCAGCTTTGAGCGTCGAAAGCGGTTTTCAGCCGCGGCTACAAAGCGACGCCGCCGTGTGAACACGCCTGCGGAGGGGCGGCGGCTGCTCACTCCCGGCCCGACCCTTCTCCTGCTCCAGCTGAACCTTCCTCTCCTTCCTGCCATTCCTGTCATCCATCCATTCGTGTGAGTCTGACCATAGTCTGTATTTTGTCTTGTCCTGGGGTTAAGTAAGACTGTTTAGGTAAGCTAATATTGCACTGTGTCCTTCTGGTTCTTCCATCCTTCTGTCAATTATTTTATTATCCTTCCTTCTCCTTGGTTTCTTTAAATGTGTAAATAGTTAGTAATAAATCATATTTGTTCTTCCTACCTTGCCTACTTTCCTTTTCATCCGTTTCATCCTTGTCTTTTCCCTCATTGAATACCTGTGGCACGATTTGGCCAACGTTACGAATCGGGTCAGTTCTTGTTAATACTTCATGCCGCGGTTGCTAAACCGCTCGACAATTAACATCTGTCCGCGGTCGCGAACAGGGTTGCGCTCCTGCCTCTCCGGAGGGAGCTGTGCAGCGTCAGGACTCACGTCGGTCAGTCACGAACAAGGGGACTAATCCCCCCATCTTAAGGGGAAGAAGGCCGACGTACAGATCCGCAACAATATATATATATATATATATATACATATATATATATATATATATATATATATATATATATATATATATATACATATGGTGTTGCAAAATAAATAATACTTTTTCCCCCCAGATTTTTTTTTTTTTTTTTTTTTTTATTTGTATACTGAATCGAGGCTCATGAAAGAGCTAACATTTATTTCACAAACAAATCAACCAGACAACCAAAATATACAAAAAGAGGGAGCGGAAGACAAGATGGGGAGAGAAGGGGAAACACACAACCACAACATTTGAGAGCAGGGAGAAGTGTGGGAGGGAGAGGGCTTGGGGGCAGGAGGCGTGGGAAGGGGAGGGCGGTGGGGGGAGAGGTATAAAACACAAGGGGACCGAAATTAGCGGGGGTAGAAAAGATCAAGGTTTTGGATGGGGGAGGATAAGAGATGGTGGTGAACAGCTGTTTTAAAGACCTGGAGGGTGGAGTTGGATTGAAGAGAGCGAGGGAGTTTGTTCCAGAGGCGGGAGAAAAGAGGAATGAAGGAGTGAAGGTGAGCAGAAAGTCTTTATTTTGGCAGTTTAACCATAAGAGGGTTGCAGGCAGATCTTGTGGGACCTGTAGGAATATTTGGGGGACAGAGCCCAGAGAGAGCTGGGGGGGGGCAAGGCCAGAGAGGAGTCGGTAGAAGACGGAAAGACCACCAACCTGCCTGCGGTGAGTGAGTGAGTGAAAGGCCCTTGGAGTTAGCTTCATCGCGGGAGATTCCAATGATTCTGAACGCTTTGGTTTCAACAGCGTGAAGACGAGCTAGGTGTGAGGCAGGAGCACCAGACCAGAGGGGAGAGCAGTATTCCATAGAGCTGCGGATGAAAGCCTTGTATGTGGTGAGGAGCTCAGGTGTGCCAAGGAAGGACTTCGCACGACGGAGGATGCCCAGTCGGCGACTGGCTTTGGAGGCCAGATTTGAAATGTGGTTTTCCCAGGAAAGATCATGGCAAATAGTGAGACCCAAAAGCTTGAGTGACAGAACTTCTTGGAGAGGATTATTCAGAAAGTAGATGGGAGGGTTTTCCAGTCGGTCTTTTCGGAGAGACATCGTAAGAGTGTGAGATTTATCAGGATTGAAAGACATGTTCCATTTGTTTGCCCAGTCTGTGATTTTGTCCAGGTCTGCAGAGAGTGAGGAGGCTGCAGACTGCCTATCTGAGGGATGAGGAATGGAGCGACAGAGAGTAGAGTCGTCAGCAAAGAGATAGAGAGGATTTTCAAGAGAGTCAGAGAGATCATTGATGAAGACCAGAAAAAGCACAGGGCCCAGAACACTACCTTGTGGAACTCCAGCCTGAACAGGAAGAGGAGATGAGAGAAACCCATTCAGGGCCACACGTTGACTACGACCAGAGAGGAAGTCCTCCAGCCATGCGTGGAGATTTCCATGGATACCAAAGGTGGAGAGTTTGGTGAGCAGAGCAGGGTGCCAGACCGTATCGAAGGCACGTGAAATGTCAAGGGAGACAGCTCTAATTTCCTGTTTGGCGTTGAGGACCTCCATCCATTGTTGAGAAAGCAGAAGCAGCATGTCCAGAGTAGAGTGACCAGGTCTGAAACCAAATTGATGATCGGAGATCAAGCCATTGGAGAAGAGGAAAGATTTCATATCTGAAGCAATGATGGATTCCATGACATTGCTGATAATTGGGAGAAGGCTGATTGGTCTGTAGTTGCTGGGATCTGTTTTTGCACCTTTTTTGTGCAAAGCAGTGATGTTGGCTGATTTCCAAGCAGATGGCAGATGACCTTGAGCAAAAGAGAGGGTGAAGAGAACAGAAAGAGGGAGTGAAAGAGCAGAAGAACATGATTTTAGGACCCGTGGGCTGATGCCGTCAGGACCAGTTGCAGAATCAGAGTCGAGGGTTGACAGAAACTTTTCCACCTTGTCAGGAGGAAAGGACACAGAGTCCAGGAGCAGCTGGGTACGACTGGGTACGGTGGGTACAGAGAGGGATGGGTTTGGGACACAACATTTAGAGGCAAACACAGAGTTGAGACATTCAGCTTTTTCACGTGCGGGGTCAGCCGTTAAGCCGTTTGAGGTGAGGGAGGGGATGGAGGGGATGGAGGGGGAACAAACACCAGAAACAGATTTGACCAGACGCCACCAGGATTTGGAAGAGGGAGACAGATAAGAGAGTTCGGTCTTGAGAACGGTGAGATATTGTTTCCTGGCTCTCCTGAGGGTGGACACACACTTGTTTCGGGCTTTGTGAAAGGAAATTAGATTTCCTTCCGTTGGATTTGCTTTCCAGGAGACGAAAGCAAGTTGTATCAGGGCAACAGCCTCACCACAAGATTCCGTGTACCATGGACGGGAGGAAGGGTATGACAACTGAAGACGAGATGGGATAAATCTGTGCATGAGAGAGCAATTTACTTTGAAAGAATTCCCAGGATGAGTTGATGTCAGAGGCGGTAGAGATGGGAGACCAGTCCAGATGATTGATGGCTGCTTGAAGACCGTGCCAGTTGGCCTGAGTGAAATGCCAGACTCGTCGACGCTGAGGAGGCTCTCTGAGAATGGTCAGAGAGATGTCCACTTTGACAAGCACATGATCAGATGAGCCGATTGGAGCAGAAGAAGAGCAGCAGACATTTGCAGGGAAGTTAGTCATAACCAAGTCCAGAAGAGAAGATACTCCATTGACTGAGATCCGGGTCGGGAAATTGACAGATTGTGTCAGTCCCAGTGAGTCGCAGGAGTCCTTTGCTGAAGAGCCATGGCTGGTGAGAGAGGTACCCACACCCAGCCAACTGGCATGGTGACAATTGAAATCACCACATATGAGGAAGAGAGAGTTGGGATGGGGAGATAGAAGTTGGTCCATATTATCAGACAGCGAGATGTAGATGGAGTCATCGCTGTTTGGTGGACGGTACAACACACATATGAACAAAAGGTGGGAGCGAAGGGGAAGCCGTAGCCAAAGGTATTCCTGGGGGTGAGGTGGAGAGAGGGCAGTGGAGGGCGAGTGAGGAAGAGAGTTTTTTTATAAAGATAGCAACCCCACCTCCAGGACGAGGCTCAGGTCTATCATACCGGAGGAGGGAGTAACCTGGGAGAGATACCAATGCATCACAGACATCATGAAGGAGGAAAGTTTCTGTTGAGCAGATCACATCTGGTTTGTCAGAAGCAACCTGTATGGAGAGATCAGTCAAGTTTGAGCGAAGGCCCCAGATGTTTGAGGTCCATACCGTTAATGAAGAGGAAGGGGGAGCATCGGGTCCAGAACAGGGGGGGGGAGGGGTAGGGTAAGATGTGGAAGAGGAGGAAGAGGTAGGGAGAGCTGTTGAAGGTGTGTCAGAGATTTCAGAATAGCTTGGAGAAAGGGAAGAATGGGGCGGACAAAAGGTTTGATGGAGATTGGGTGAGGCACAGTGAGGTGTTATTTGAGGAGGGGGAAGAGCGAGGCAGAAGGTTGGGGGAGATGATGGTGAAAGTTGGAAGGGGGAAGAAGCAGGGAGGCTGCTTTGAGGAGGAGGGGTGAGGGGAGTCTAGGAGGGGAGGAGCGAGGGAGAGTCTCGGAGGGGAGGGGTGTGGGGGGAGTTTAGGAGGGAGGGGATGGAAGGGGCAAGGGGGGGACCACATGGTGTATTGACCACATGTATTGACCACATGTCCGCGATTTTTTAATTCAGATTTCGCGTGCGTCATCATGATGTGTCGCGCTCGTTGCCTGCGTGTTGTCTCTGTCATATTTGCGACTAATGTTCGTGTCTTTGCTGAAATCTTTTAAAAGTCGACTTCAAATGGTTTTTGAAGCTAATGGTGGACATATTGACGCGAATTAAACGTGCGTTTGTCATTTTTGAATGAAATAAAGCCTTTGGTTGGATTTGCATCCGATTGAAACATCATTTAATATTTGGGGAACAATGTATCATTTATTTTGCAACACCACTTACACACTTACACAAACACACACACACACACACACACACACACACACATTGTGGAGACTGGAATTACCACTGCCAATTGCCACATGGATTCTAACCAGGAGCAGTAACTGTAAAATACAAAATTTTTCACCCCACTTCCCCCTGCTCCCCACCCCCCCCCCCCCCCCCCCGCACAGTTTCAGATGGCCACAGGCACAATCACACGTTGAAAACCAAAAGGTCTCCAGCTTTCAGGAGGCAAGCAATGCAGACACTGCTCACTACCTCCCCCTGTGGTGTAATATGAAGCTTTGCATCTATTTTTACAAGCTGGAGATCTCCCACATCAAGAATGGTGGAGAGAGAGAGAGAGAGACAGAGACAGAGACAGAGACAGAGACAGAGACAGAGAGAGAGAGACAGAGACAGAGACAGAGACAGAGAGAGAGAGACAGAGACAGAGACAGAGACAGAGAGAGAGAGATTGACTTTTTAATTATAAAAATACAAAAAAGAATAAAACCAAAACAAGTTTCGAAAGAATACAGCAAAAGCATAAAACAATCAAAAACAAGAACAATCAATGTATTGAAATCCAAAGGAATTTCGAAACAGAGGCGGAAATCACATGTAAATTTCTAATACATTTTCATTAATCTTGCACATCTTTCCAACACACCAAGTTTCAACAAAAGCATTAATAATTGCGTTGCCATAGTAATTAAATTCTAGTTTTAACCGCGTTGAGACCAGGGATTGAAAATGCAGGATCACATTACATTACATTACTCTGGTGGTTTGCCTTTGATTTTTTTGCTTTTCTGGACAAGCAGATTGCTAGTTTAGCCTCTGACAATACATAATTCAAAAGCAATAATAACTTTTCATCTGCCGAAGCGACTCTAAGCCCAAAAATAAAAACCCGGAGGGAAAACAGAACATTTACTCGATCGAATATATTATTTAGTAAAACAAAAAGAGGACACAATCGTATACAATGAATATGCCTATGAAACAAATTTTCAATGGTATTACAGAAGGGACAGAGAACCGATACAGTAACATCTAGAGGACTTACAAAGATGTTTGTCGGTAATAACCCGTGAGCAAGTCTCCATTGTAAGTCACCTGACCTTTTTGTTATAGGTGTGTAATACATCGACTTCCATGCAGGTTCAGAAGGGATGGTATCACGTAAAAGTGCTTTCCATCTCATTACTCCTGCTGTGGGAGTGTTTGCATTAATTACCGAGAGACAAGACTAGTAAATAAATTTACTCTCGAGATTACTAAATAAAAAGGAGCCATTACTGGCTGGAGACAGAGTAGAACCGGTGAAAGTAATAAGTAAGTTAGGAAGCAAAGGATTATGGGATACCCATTTAACCTCAGTACTCCACTGCAACCCAAGTCTAAAAGATGTACGGATGACTTCAACAAGTACTTCACCTACAGCTCTTATTGACCTGGTACCGGTAATCTCAGCAATTTCCTTAGCAGATTTCCAGCAACGATTAGATGAGTCACGAAGATGCCAAACATTTTTGATGCCACCTGAAATAAAGTTTTGGGAAAAACAACGACTTTTGGGAACATTGAGAAAGAGTGGGTTGAGAAACAAAAGTTCTTCCACAAACATTTGAACATCATAATACTCCTTTTGACGGCTCACCACTACGGCTTGCCAAGCATTCAACGGACTCTGGTTAAACAGAGGAAGGTGAGGTACCTCAAAGTTTTGAGGTTCAATCAAAAACAGCTCAAGGCCGTAGCCGAGCATTCCGGCCTGTCTCAATATTCATTGTGCTATGGGGCGCCAGGGCAGTTTTTCCACATTGAGCAATTGTTGTATCGTCTTCAACCGAAAGGCCATCAGACGACACTTTACGTCAATGAGCCCGTGGCCACCTTCAGACAAGGGTCGACAAAGTACATCCCACCGCAACCAGTGATAACCTCCCCAAAGTTAACCAGCATCCGCTGAATATCCTTAAGTAGGATGTCTGGTGGCTGTAAGCAGATTAATTTATGCCACAAGATAGAGGCAACTGAGGTGTTAACAATCAATATGCGGCTTGTGGAAGGAACCTTTTCCATTTGTTAAGACGCTTGGTTACCTAATCTACCACTCTTTTCCAGTTAATGAGAGAGTACTGATAAGGGCCAAGGTAAACACCAAGGTATTTAACCCCCTTCTCTTGTCCAACTTAGTCCTTTCGGAAGAGATTGAGGTGGCGCTAAGTGAAGTCTACCTGATGTACAATTAGCTGAAGACACTCACAAAACTTTACTCTTTTGCCAATTGATCCGCAAAAGTGAAGCAAGATGAAACCTGCGTAAGGATTCGAGAAGAGTAGTTAGGTCCCGATCATTTCTAATTATTACACAGACATCAGCATATGCAGATACCATGATATGATGCTCCTCTGGAGAAGGTACAAAACGGGAAAGAGATTCTAAATTGATTTGTAATGGCTCGAGTGCAAGGCTAAACAGTAACTTTGACAATGGAGAGCCTTGCCGAACACCCCTCTGAACCTGAATGGGTGAACAGAGATACTTTACACAAGCCACATATATTGTTGTATAACAATTTAACAAAACCTATAAACTTTTCACCACAGCCAAACTTTCGCAAAACTGAAACATGTAAGTGTGATGAACACTGTCAAAAACCTTTTCAATGTCAAGCAAAATCAAACCAACCCCCTCTTCTTCCTTAAGGCCACAGTCAATCAAATCTCTAATTAAGAAGATGTTATCCGACATTGATCTTCCTGGAATACTGTAACTCTGGTTAGTATGAACAACAGTTCCAATGACACTCTTTAGCCGATTTGCCAGGAGTTTGGAAAAGACTTTGTAGTCAGAACACAACAATGAAATGAGAAGCCAGTTCTCTACGCGATGGAGATCTCCACCTTTTTGGAGAAGGCAAACCACTGCTCTTCTACAGCTGAGGGGTAGTATGCCAGAGCATAAACTTTCTTGTAGCACCAGCAGTACTTCTGGACTTATAATGTCCCAAAACGCTGTGAAGAATTCCACTGGAAGGCCGTCAATCGCAGGGGCTTTGCCGTGTTCAAAGCTACGCAGAGCTATACTGAGTTCCTCCGGGGTAAACGGCTCTTCAAGACCTTGACTGATCACAACTCAAAGCAGGAAGATGATTTGTCAGATCATCAACAATATCTTTAGACCCGGATTTCTCTGCAAATAAAACAGAAAAAAAAAACTTTTCACAAGTGTTCTCACATCACTCTCATTTTGTGTAACATTCCCTTTAGCATCTAACAAGGAAAAAATCTGCCTTTGGGACTTCTTAAATCCTTCTAACTGGGAAAAGCTTTTAGTTGGAGTGTCAAAAAACTTCATATTTTGGATTCTGAGTCTAACTGACATCCCCATTACTCTCTCATGAATCAATTCTCGAAGATAATCTTTTTTTTTTCCAATAATAACTGAAGTTTCCTATCATTTTGAGATTTAGCTAAGTCTTCCTCCAACTGCAAAATCTCAGTTTCTAAGAGTGAAACAGCAATTTTATTCTTACTTGTGGAAAAGGACTTGAAACATTGACAAAAAACACGAATTTGGGCTTTGGCGTTGTCCCACCACAACTGAACAGAAGATTTAAAAGGTTTTCTTTGGACAAGTGTTTCCCAAAAACTATGAAACGCATCAGTAAAAGAGCAATCCTCTAACATGCTGGTATTGAAAGTCCAATATGCACTTTTACGAATCAAGTGAGAAGAGGAAAGGACAAGCACTACCAGGTGGTGATCAGAGAAAGCAGAAGGAGATTGATTACAAGACATGAGTACATTTCTAAAAGTGGAAACAATATACCATCCATCAAGCCTTGCAAGCGTTATCAACCCGTCAGCACACCGGCACCAGGTGTACTGAGAAGCTGTCGGGTGCTGTATGCACCATGCGTCAAGTAGACTAGGTGATGAAAAATAATGATATATCTTTATGAGATTCGGGATGTGGCTCTGGTGTATTTCTATCTAGATTGGGTTCAAACGTACAAATGAAATCTACACCAATACAGATAAAACTAGATGGTATTCATACAATACTCACCCTGCGCAGTCAACTTGTTGCGAGCCAACTCTTCTGTTTTTGAACATTTTGTTTGTTTGATCCAATATGGCTGCCAGACTACGTGAGCGATGACATCATAAATTTATATTCTCTAATATAATTAGTTGCATAGATCACGCTCAATACATTTCAAACTGATCAGACTAAGCGTTGTCCCTGTCGAATTATGACGTCATAATTATGGCACTGATGACATCATCATTAACATATCTTATTCACCAAGGGCAGTACTTGACAATGAGCCATGTTTCAATTTTTTCCATGGAGCGGTTTCGGAGATATAGAGGTGCAACCTTTTTCGGTTTATCCAAGATGGCGTCCGTACCACGTGACCTGACGTTATAATTATCATTTAAAAATTCTACCGGAGGAGCCACACATATTCTGAAAAATTCGTGTCCATCGAACTGACAGTTGCAGAGGATTTTTTGTTTTATTCATACTGATCAGATCAAGCGTTGTACTTGTCGAATTATGACGTCATAATTAAAGCACCGATGACATCACCATCAACATATCTTATTCCCCATGGTGAGTACTTGACAATGAGCCATGTTGAAATTTTTTCCATTGAGCGGTTTGGGAGATATAGAGATGTAACGTTTTTTCAAGATGGCATCCGTACCACGTGACTTATGACGTCATAATTATGAATAAAAAAAATTATACAGGCATAGGCGCTTCTATTGTAAAATTTAGTGTCAATTGGACCAACGGTTGCCGAGAAAATGAGTTTTTAAAATGCAGACCCGGACGGCACACGGCACACGGCACACATACACAAATGAATGCTTAACCCTGCTTTTCGCTTCGCGAGTGCAGGGTAATGATCAAAAGCTATCGTGTGAAGATAATTATCCAAACTTGTGAAAAAATCTTTACGAGCTACACTATTACTAGGAGCATAGACATTGAGTAAGGTGAGGTGAAATCCTTGATAAACCAACTCTAAGGAAGCTAAGTGTCCTTTAACTATTTCATGAAAGTTACACCAGTCAGGAACAAAACCTGAACGAAGCAAAAAAGCAATTCCCGCAGAAACAGAGGACAGATTGCTAAAGAACCACTGCCCTTTATAAAGGCAAAGCCATTCAGCTTCTGAAATGTCTGTTATGTGTGTTTCTTGCAATAAACAGATATCTACATGTTTCTGAAGCACTAAGTTCTTAACTTGGAGCTGACGAAAATGGTTGGCAACACCCCCGTTAACGTTAATGTTTTAGGTGCCAAAAAAGACTTCCTTTCTTTTCATCCCGTATCAAGGAAGTTTGGCTGCTGCTGCCAGCATTCCGACCCCGCTCTTGTAATAAATTTCCTCAGTCTATGAATTTGTGGTTTTGTTATTTCTAAATCTTTAGAATTTCTAATTATACATTTTGCAGTCTGCAAGAAGCCAGGTAAGTCAGGAAAATGTTTCTGAATTACCACGCTCCGCTGCCTAAACGTCTCATTTAGAAAGGTCCCAATAACCGAGGGAGATATTTGTAAGTGATCAGATGACGACTGGGACAGATCCACCACCTCCATGTCATCATCTGAAGCAGACAATCCAGATAACATTCCAGCAGGTTCATATAGTTCACTCTGGACCTTTACTACCTCGTTTATAGACAGTCTGGTGGCTCTACCGAGTGATGCGGGGTGCTACTTTGTGAACACCGATTCACACTCTCCTCGACATGAGATTATATGGGGCAAATAATCCACCATCTTGTACCACTTCGTCGGGCACCTCTAACGGAGCCATCCAATGTGTATTTCGATTATTTGTTGCAGTGGGAATATCAAGGGCTGAAAGACCTGTTCTGGCTCCGGAAAAACTGGTGACGACGATACATCCGTACATTATACAGACGTTTCACCACCAATAGACACCGAATTTGCACAACTATGTACGTTTTGGATTACAATTTCCTCATTTGAAATGATTTCATACTTTTTCATTACTTTGAGGTTCCCCAGTTACTGCAACACCCCATCCCCTGTATCCAATACAACTACCTTGGGGGCACTAGTGGAGCCACGAAGAGTAGACGCTCTACGTTTCTTTGAATTGCTAAAAAAAATTAGTCGTTTTCATCACCCGGTTCCATTCTGCATGGGATGCTGGAGTAGTGTGGGTCTCTTGTAAGAAAAGTACGTCTATTTTTTTCTGTAGTGCAAGGTTCACCACTTAGAGTTTGCGCAACTGACCCGTGCCACCATTTATATTTAAGCTTCCAAAACTCTTTTTTTGAGTTCATCTTTTGCTCTCAGGATGTACTTTTTTAACCTGCTACATTGGGCTTCTGTGACAGGGTGGTCACTAGGCCATCGGATGATGTTTGTTGCCGTGTCGATAAACCCGTGCAGGTCAGAAAAGTGATCTTTAATGTCTCCGTGTCTCTTTCTAAAAGTGTGATTGAGGAATTTCAATATTTGGGTTGGTAAGACATTGGATTCACTTGTTGTAGGGAACTCCTCAATTTCGTAAGATTCCTCCACGGTCATGTCGGAACCACTATCCAGGAAACTTTCAATTACTGGTTCTTGGGGCTCTGAGGTAACTTGTGGTGTGCAGGTGTCATCCTGCTCCATATTAATAGGAGCAGGAGGGGGTAGTGGAATTTAAAAAACCTCGGGTAGTGTGGTTGGAACGGGGCAGCCGTAACAGGTTTAACAGTTTGAGGTTCTCTGTCAGTTTTACAAATGTGCTCAGGCATGTTATGTAAAACAGCCGCCACAGGTACTGTTGGGGTTGGAATATTTTCATTGTGCTCAGAAATTGCAGGGTGGGGGGTTGGGAGGGGGGGGGGGGTGGGCACTGGAGGTACGATCAGGTTTTCTATCGGGTTTCCTCCTATTTTTACGGTTGGGTCTTGATGCACTTCGTCATCATTAACACAAGGAGGACACGGAACAGTTTTACTTTTCCCTTGAGGAGGGATGTAATTTTCATCCATTGCATTTTGGAGGAAAGTCTCGGGTAAGGGTTGGGGATCTACATTCTCATGCGCGAGCAGTTCGTACCGGTTCCTGGTCGTAGTTTGGTCGGACAGAGGCATTTCCGAAGTGTCTGACTCGAGAACTACCACCTTTTCTTTACGAGGTGTAAATGAATTCTGAGGTGTTTTTCTCTTGTTTAATGAGCAAACAAGTGTAAACCCATCGCAGATGTTCGTATTAACAGCTGTTGGTAAATTTGGTACGATGTCATCTGAGACAGTAGATGGGGTGGTTTGTTCATCAGTGTTGAGAGGTAGCGGGGATCTGAGACAGTAGTTGGGGTAGTTTGTTCGTCAGTGTTGAGAGGTAGAGGGGGATCTGAGACAGTGGTTGGGGTAGTTTGTTCGCCAGTGTTGAGAGGTAGAGGGGATCTGAGACAGTAGTTGGGGTAGTTTGTTCGTCAGTGTTGAGAGGTAGAGGGGGATCTGAGACAGTAGTTGGGGTAGTTTATTCGCCAGTGTTGAGAGGTAGAGGGGATCTGAGACAGTAGTTGGGGTAGTTTGTTCGTCAGTGTTGAGAGGTAGAGGGGGATCTGAGACAGTAGTTGGGGTAGTTTGTTCGCCAGTGTTGAGAGGTAGAGGGGATCTGAGACAGTAGCTGGGGTAGTTTGTTCGTCAGTGTTGAGAGGTAGCGGGGATCTGAGACAGTAGTTGGGGTAGTTTGTTCGTCAGTGTTGTGGGGAGAGGGGGATCTGAGACAGTGGTTGGGGTAGTTTGTTCGCCAGTGTTGAGAGGTAGCGGGGATCTGAGACAGTAGTTGGGGTAGTTTGTTCGTCAGTGTTGAGAGGTAGCGGGGGATCTGAGACAGTAGTTGGGGTAGTTTGTTCGTCAGTGTTGAGAGGTAGAGGGGGATCTGAGACAGTAGTTGGGGTAGTTTGTTCGTCAGTGTTGAGAGGTAGAGGGGATCTGAGACAGTAGTTGGGGTAGTTTGTTCGCCAGTGTTGAGAGGTAGAGGGGGTACAGTATTGTCCGGAGAGCCTGTCTGCTCGGTCACAGAGGGTGCAGTTTGGGGACAGAAGCGTTTTAAATCTCCGAACTTTCCACAGGCGAAGCATTTTAAATTTAATGTCTCGGTTGACACATATACTTGGTAGTCGTAATCTTTGATTCGGAATTTAAATACCACGTTTAATACTTTATCCACGATGGATGTGGGAAGTACGATGTATTCTGGCGCCGGAAAGACATGACGATGACGTGCTTCGCCTGTTCACTCCGACAGCCCAGCGGCGACATCTTGATCTGGGACACGACGGTGCCATACCGCGATAGTTCCGCTAACAATGACTCCTTTTTTAGAAATGGGGGGACGTCGGATATGAGTATTTTAACAGTGGGGTGTCGAGTGGGGAACCAAAACAAAGTGTCCATTGTGACTTGTCCGTGGACAGACCAGCCGCGACAACCTCATGTACGAGGCTTTCCTCGGCTACAAACACGATGATATTCATTCGTGACGTTGCACGGATCTTTTCCACACCAATAGCAATAACAATGTGTTCCACACTAACCTCATCGGGAGAAACACACACGACCACGCCATGCTTCCGTGAGAGCTTCGAAAGCCGCATACATGGCGACATTTTACTAATTCAAATTACCCGGACTAAGCCAAGTTGGGGCCGGAGGGAAACAGAGGCGAGGGGAGGGGGTTGGGTACAGCTTTCTGTAATAAGCAGGAGGAAAAAACCGCAAAAAAACGCCACTCGGCATGTACCAGCATGAGAGAACGAACGCGGTAAAACACACCTCTCAATGAGGATAAGGGTGAGAAAACACAGCAATTTGTTAAATGGGGGGGGGGGGGGGAAGAGGAGGTATGAGGGGAATGGGCGGGCTATGAGGGGAACGGGCGAGGTATGAGGGGAACGTGCGGGGTATGAGGGGGACGTGCGGGGTATGAGGGGGACGTGCGGGGTATGAGGGGGACGTGCGGGGTAGGAGGGGAACGGGCGCGGTATGAGCGGTCGGGCGGGGTATGAGAGGAGCGGGCGGGGTATGAGAGGAGCGGGCGGGGTATGAGGGGATCGGGCGGGGAATGAGGGGAACGGGCGGGGAATGAGGGGGACGGGCGGAGTATGAGGGGGACGGGCGGAGTATGAGGGGAACGGGCGGGGGATGAGGGGACGGGCGGGGGATGAGGGGACGGGCGGGGGATGAGGGGACGGGCAGGGGATGAGGGGACGGGCGGGGGATGAGGGAGACGGCCGGGGGATGAGGGGGACAGGCAGAGGAAGGGGAGAACGGGCGGGGAGCTGAGAGAGGAAATCAGGAGGGGAGGATGAGGGTTGTGGTATCGGGTTTAATGAAAGGGAGTGGTGGGGGCACATGAAGAGTAGAAAATGTGAAAATAAACAAAAAATGGGAAATAAAAGGTAAAAACGACGAGAGAAAGGGAGAGAAAGATCGAAATTCAGAGCAGCTCGTACCTCACCACACATACACAGCCACCATCGTGCCACGCCCAAACACACTGACAGCCAGCAGGTGGCGAGAGAGAGAGAGAGAGAGAGAGAGAGAGAGAGAGAGAGAGAGAGAGAGAGAGAGAGACTTGACTTTTATGTCCTTTTATTACAAAAGTATAAAATGAAGATTTTTTACAGTCAAAACAAAATAAACAAAACAGTTACATGCAATTTTAACATCGGGGAAGTCAAAACCAACAAACCGTTAAGCTACCAAAAAAACACAGAAGGATATTTAATAAAGACTAGAGAGAAAGCACCAAATGACCCTCAGATATTTCACAAAAATCCTTTACACACCACATTCTTTCAAAAAGTTCAAGTTGGCTGGAAAGCGAATAACAGTAAAAATCAAGTTTTATCCGGCTCTCGCAAAAAGCTCTGAGCATTGCTACAGTATCTGTACTGTACAAGTCATTCTTTATCTTTGATTTTCTGGTTTTGTAAATTGCCAATTTTGCTTGGGAGATGAAGAAGTTTGCAAGAATTGTTGCTTGGATGTTTAAGGGGCCACTTGGCCCTAAAATAAACATTGGAAAATTGAAATCAATGGAAAGACGTGCAAATAGCACTTTCAAGAAAACAAAGAGGAGTTAAACGACTGCATTGAATATACGCATGGGCCAAGGTTTCTCTCTGTCCACAAAAGGGACACTGATCACATGTCGCTTGTGAAAAGCGGTGAATGAGAGAGTTTGTGGGTATTATCCAATGTGCGATTCTCCATTGGAGATCACCAGCACATTTTGGCACAGGATTTTTATAATACCATTCCCAGTTTGGGGAGAAAGGAGGAGTGTGTGGCAGGACTGCAGACCACTTGCAAGGTGCTGGGGCAGACAATGAGGGGAAAAGAGCTTTTAAACATTGGAAATATAAGGTTTTGCGGTTACCACTGGAAGAGGAAAAGGAAAGGCCAAAATTTATTGGCTCCAAGTTTTCAGAGGCCGACAAAAGAAGGTTGGGGAAAGGAGAGAGGCTCGGCTCAGAGGGAGGTACAGGACGAACCAACCAAGGTTGGGAGGTACCGTAGGCACGAAGCACCACCCTTAGACATCTGTCTAGTTGGCGAGATGATCTGACGCCAGTCGCCAAGGCAATAGCAGCAACACTTAGCCACTTGTCATTTGCATTGTCTCTAAGGTGGCACACTTTGGTTATTGATGCAGCCACAAACTTTTGAATGAAGGCCCTGCTGCTTCCAAAACCTTCAAAAAGTGAGTTGCAAAACAGTGGCTCGTTGAAGAACATGGATCTCTCGTACGTAGTATGATCCCGATGGCTTTTGAGAGCTTGCTATGCATTTAACAAACTTCGGTAGAAAGAGGGGAGTGAAGAGAGATCAAACATTGTCAAGTCCATTAGGAAAAGCTCCTTAGCATGACCGAAATTCTCAAAACGACCCAAAATGCAGCATGCAAGTTGCCTCCAAAGCACAACAGGCTCGTGCAAAATGGACCATATCGTGCGTAGACGAAAAGCCATGATTCGGCATTTTACATTGACAAGTCCTTGACCACCCTCAGGTATCGGCAAATTTAATCTCTCCGGTCGTAGCCAATGCATTCCAGACCAGAAGAAACGAGTGACGCTCTTCTGTATTCCGTCGATTAACCCAGCAGGTGGTTGCAGAGCCAAGACCTTGTGCCACAGAATGGAGGTAACCAGGTTGTTTATGACCAATACTCTGCCACGGTAGGACAATTGGCGGAGTAGGCCTTTCCATTTTATTAAAAGCAGTTCAATGCGTTCAGGCAAACCTTCCCAGTTATGCCTGATGAAATCTCCAGGACCTAGAAAAACTCCCAAAAACTTGATCCCATCTCTTCTCCAAGCAATATTTGCGGGGAGAAGCAGGGGTGAAGGGGGGGGGGGGTGGGGAGAATGGGGGGTGGGAAGGGGATTCGAGCCACAGTGCCTCAGTCTTTTTCCAATTGATTTTTGCTGACGAGGCTTTGTTAAAAAGTGCTAAAGCATGCATCATCTTAGCAATATCATCAGAGCTTTTGATACACACACATATATCATCAGCGTAGGCAATAGTCTTTATAGTGTGGTTTAAACCTCTCACAGTGAAACCAGTCAAAGACTTTCGAAGCGTGTTTAAGAGAGGTTCAAGGGAAAGGGTGTACAAAGCACCTGACAGTGGGCAGCCCTGCCTAACACCTCTTTTAATACAAAAGGGGGGCACAAGCTCATTATTTATGTTTAGCAGGGCAGATACGTTTGAGTAACACATATGTATACATGATAAAATAAAGGGTCCAAAACCAAATCGATTTAAGACTTCGGACAAGTATTCATGCGAAACGTAATCAAAAGCCTTCTCCTGATCTAGGAAAACAAGGCCAACACTTTCATGATGAATATCACAAACATCAATCAAATCGCGAATAACAGAAATACTGTCATGGATATTACGACCAGGAACACAATAAGTTTGGTCCATGTCTACAATGTTCTTTAGGAAGGGTGAAAAACGTAAGGCAATAGCTTTGGAAAAGATCTTGTAATCAGTACATAGTAGTGATATTGGCCTCCACTGTGAGATGAGTAAAGGGTCACCTTTCTTTGGAAGCAAGGTAAGTACTGCTCTTCTGCAGCTCAGCGGGAGTTCCTTCTTTTCGAAGCTTTCCTGGAAGACTGATAGCAGTTCAGGGCCAATTAGGTCCCAGAAAGATTCGAAAAATTCTGACGGTAGACCGTCGATGCCAGGTGATTTTCCTTTGCCAAGGCTCTTTAATGCGATGGAGAGTTCCTCAAGTGTGAGTGGTTTCTCCAGGCTCTGCCTTTGCTCTGGGGTTAAGGTGGAAACACCGTCAAATAAGTGAGAGACACCATTTAGGTCAACTTCTTTTGTTTTGTAAAGGTTGGAGAAAAAGAGTCTAGCTTCCCTCTTGATTCCTTCAGGGTGAGTGATGACAGAATTGTCAGGGCGTTTTAGAGCAGTAATTTGGGGGTGAGGAGCCTTCGATTCAAAATCAAAGAAGTATCGGGTTGGCGTGTCCAAAAGATTGAGCTGCTGAAACCGTAATCTTTTTAATGCCCCTTGGGTTTGGTTCTCAATTATTGTATTAAGGAAAGCTTTCTTTTCTTTCAGTCTCAGTTCTTGTTGGGGAGAAGAGTGAGTTTATAAATTTGTTTGAATTTGTAGAATTTCCTTTTCTAAGGTAGCCTTTGTTCTACATTCCTCTTGTGTTCTTAGGAAACAAAATTGTTGACAAAATCCTCTACATTGGGCCTTTATGTTGTCCCACCAAAAACGCTGATCTGTAAACTGGTGTTTTTGATTTAATAGAACAGACCATACGTCTTTGAAAGCAGCCCTAAAGGAGGGGTTTTCTAAGATGGTGACCTTAAGCTTCCAGAAAGAATGGCGATTCAAGGACAGATGTGAATGGTAATTCACAGTAATTAAATGGTGATCTGAAAAACCAGAAGGCAAAATTCCAGTGGTAGGGGAGAGATTAAAAAATGGTGAATTTATATAGATCCGGTCGAGCCTAGCTAGGGATACTTGGTTGTTTGTGATCTTGCTCCAGGTAAATTGATGCGTCGTGGGATTTTGTTGCCGCCAAAGATCCTGAAGCTTAAAATCCCTTATTATCTCTGCTAATAATTTAGCTGGTCCGGGATGGGGTTCCGCACCGTTCCTATCTAGGTTTGGTTGTAGAGTGCAGTTAAAGTCACCTGCCATTACAATACACCTGTGCAGGTCTATTTGCCTCATATAAGGCCCTAATCTAGCATAGAAGCGTTGCCGCTCAGTGCTATTTGAAGGGGCATAAACGTTCAACAAAGTAAAATTTGTGTTATTAATAACAAATTCTAGGGAGGCTAGGTGCCCTGGGATTATGTTTTTAAAGGAAAGTTTTGATGGATGGAAATGGGGATTCAAAAGAAAAGCCACTCCCGCAGTTCGGGAATTGGAATCACTAAAAAAATTGGTCGTTTTCATCATCCGGTTCCATTCTGCATGGGATGCTGGCGTAGTGTGGGTTTCCTGTAAGAAAAGTACGTCTAATGTTTTCTGTAGTGCAAGGTTCACCACTTGGAGTTTGCGCAGCTGACTCGCGCCACCATTTATATTTAAGCTTCCAAATCTCATTTTTTTTGTTCATCTTTTGCTCTCACAATGTACTTTTTCAGCCTGCTACATTGGACTTCTGTGAAATGGTGGTCGCAAGGCCGGCGGATGATGTTTCTTGCCGTGTCGATAAACCCGTGCAGGTCAGAAAAGTGATCTTTAATGTCTACGTGTCTTTCTAAAAGTGTGGTTGAGGAATTTCAATATTTGGGCTGGTAAGACGTTGGATTCACTTGTTGTAGGGAACTCCTCAATTTCGTAAGATTCCTCATCTGACATGTCGGAACCACTGTCTGGGAAACTTTCAATTCCTGGTTCTTGGGGCTCTGAGGTAACTTGTGCTGTGCAGGTGTCATCCTGCTCCATATTAATAGGAGCAGGAGGGGGTAGTGGAATTGAAGGAGCTTCGGGTAGTGGGAGGGGTGCGGGGGAAACCGTCACCGGTTTGACAGTTTGAGGTTCTCCATCAGTTTTACCAATGTGCTCAGGCATGTTATGTAAGACCGCCAGCACAGGTACTGCTGGGGTTAGAATATTTTCATTGTGCTCAGAAATTGGGGCCGCTGGAAGTACGATCAGGTTTTCTGCTATCACGTTTCCTCCTATTTTTACGATCGGGTCTTGATGCACTTCGGCATCATTCACAGAAGGACACGGAACAGTTTTAATTTTCTCTTGAGGAGGGATGTAATTCCCCTCCATTGCATTGTGGGGGAAAGTCTCAGGTAAGGGCTGGGGATCTACATTCTCATGCATGAGCAGTTCGTACCGGTTGCTGGTAGTAGTTTGGTCGGACAGAGGCATTCCCGCAATGTTTGACTGAAAAACTACCACCTTTTCGTTACGAGGTGTAACTGAATCCTGGGGTGTTTTTCTCTTCCTTAATGAGGAAACAAGTGTAAACCCATCCCAGATGTTCATGTACGTTTTATCAGCGGTCGTTAAATTTGGTGCGATGTCATCCGAGACAGTAGTTGGGGGAGTTTGACCGTCAGTGTTGGGAGGTAGTGGGGGGTCTGAGACAGTAGTTGGGGTAGTTTGTCCGTCAGTGTTGGGAGGTAGTGGGGGGTCTGGGACAGTAGTTGGGGTAGTTTGTCCGTCAGTGTTGAGAGGTAGAGGGGGCACAGTATTGTCCAGAGAGCCTGTCTGCTCGATCACAGAGGGTGCAGTTCGGGGACAGAAACGTTTTAAATGTCCGAACTTTCCACAAGTGAAGCATTTTAATGTCTCGGTTGACGCATATACTTGGTAGTCGTGATCTTTTATACGGGATTTAATTACCACGTTTAATACTTTATCCACGTTGGATGTGGGAAGTACAATGTATGCCTGGCGTCGGAAAGACATGACGTGCTTCGCCTGTTCACTCCGACAGCCCAGCGGCAGCATCTTGATCTGGGACACGACTGTACCATAGCGCGATAGTTCCGCTAACAGCGACTCATTTTTTTACAAACGGGGGGACGTTGGATAGGAGTATTTTGACAGCTGGGGTATCGAGTGGGGAAACTAAGACGAAATGTCCATTGTCTGTGGACAGACCAGCCGCGACAACCTCATGGTCATGCACGAGGCTTTCCTCGGCTAAAAAAACAACGATACGTTTATTCATCCGTGACGCTGCACGGATCTTTTCCATCCCAATGATATTCCCAATAGCAATAACAATGTGTTCCACACTAACCTCATCGGGAGGAACGCACACCACGCCATGCTTCCGTGTGAGAGCTTCGAAAGCCGCATACGGGGAACGTGTCGACATTTTACTAATTCAAATTACCCGGGCTAAGCCGAGTTGGGGTCGGGGGAAAAGGAAGGGGTCGGGGGAAAAAGGGGAGTGGTCGGGTGCAGTTTTCTGTAAAGCAAGGGGGAAAAAACCGCAAAGAAAACGCCACTCGGCATGTACCAGCACGAGAAAACGAACGCGGTAAAACACACCTCTTAATGAGGAAAGGGGCGAAAACCCATCGCAACTCCTTAGAGTGTCGATAGGAATACGACTCACCCGTCGACCTCACCGAAAGGTGTGGGCTCTCTCTCTCTCTGTATCTCAGAGGAAAAAGGTAGAAAAAGCTAGAAGAGAAAGAATCGAGACAGCAACACATGCGAGGGATGTAATAGGGGGGAAGGGAGGGGTGTGGGGGGGAAGGAAGGGAGGGGTGTGGGGGGGAAGGGAGGGGTGTGGGGGGGGAGGGAGGGGTGTGGGGGGGGAGCGGGCAGAGGGAGGGCAGAACGGGTAGGATGAGGAGTTGCAGCAGCGGGTTGTTGAACTGGGGTGGTGGGGGCAGGCAGCGAGTAGACAACGTGAGGATAAGAAGAAAAGTGGAAGAACAGAAAATAAGAAAGACAACGAGCAAGGGGGGGGGGGGGGGGGTGGGTAGAAAGATCAAAGGTTGGAGCAGCTCACACCTCACCACACATGCACGGCTACCATCTTGCCACGCCCAACAGCTAACGAGAGAGAGAGAGAGAGAGACTTTTGTGTGCTTTTATTATAAAAGTATCAAAACACACATGGAAAAACACCACAAATTTTTACAAGAAAAGAAAGTTGTACAAGCAAAAAGGATGTATATACATATATATGTGGACATTGAGCATAAGTAAAATTTACAAAAACAAACTCAACACCTCATCTGTAAAATAAAATCGTCGTTCACACTGCCGAAACTTATCCGGGCCGACACTATTCCTTTAAAGCAAAAGAGAACATTTTCATCTCTGCCACTCAATATGATCTTCCTAGTTTTATAAATTACAAGTTTAGCAATTCCGCACAGAAAATTCAAGAAAGGGACCGCTGTCTTGCTCTTGGTGCTCCTTTCAATGCCATACACAAAAATTGCAACAGAAAAAACAAACTTAAATTTATAAAATAACTGTTGGAGGAAACAAAAAATGGGTACCAATCTCCTACATTTCACGAAAGCATGGGTCACATTTTCAGCCTCTTCACAAAAAGGACAAACATTCTGTACAGAGGGATTTTTTTTTTTTTTTTTTTTTTTTTTGTATACAAGATCGAGGCTCGTGAAGGAGCGAACATTTATCACACAGAAAGACAAACCGACAAACCGACACATAACCGACAAACCGACACATAAAACAAAAAGCATCGGGAGCGGTAGACAAGATGGGGAGAGAGGGGGAAGGACACAAACACAACATTTGAGAGCAGGAACCGAGAGACATGGAGACATCGAGAGATCTGTGGGAGGGAGAGGGCTTTGGGGGGGAGGCATGGGAAAGGGGGTGGGAGAGGCATAAAACATATGGACACTGCCAGGACTACCAGGAAAGAAGTTGGAATTACAAACAAGGTGGATCTGGGGTGAATTAGTGGGGGTAGAAAAGATCAAGGTTTTGGATGGGGGAAGATAAGAGATGGTGGTGAACAGCTGTTTTAAAGACCTGGAGGGAGGAGTGGGATTTAAGGGAGTGTGGGAGTTTGTTCCAGAGGCGGGAGAAAAGAGGAATGAAGGAGTGAAGGTGAGCAGAGAGCCGAGATTTTGGCAGTTTAACCATCAGAGGCTTGCTGGCAGATCTTGTGCGACCTGTAGGAATATTTGGGGGACAGAGCACAGAGAGAGCTGGGGGAGCAAGGCCGGAGAGGAGTCCGGTAGAAGACAGAAAGACCACCTACCTGCCTGCGGTGAGTGAGTGAAAGGCCCTCAGAGATAGCTTCATCACAGGAGATTCCAATGATTCTGAAAGATTTGGTTTCAACAGCGTGAAGCCGAGCTAGGTGTGAGGCAGGAGCACCAGCCCATAGGGGAGAACAGCATTCCATTGAGCTGCGGATGAAAGCCTTGTATGTGGTGAGGAGCTCTGGTGTGCCTAGGAAGGACTTCGCACGACGGAGGATGCCCAGTCGGCGACTGGCTTTGCAGGCCAGCTTGGAAATGTGGTTTTCCCAAGAAAGATCATGGCAGATAGTGAGACCCAAAAGCTTGAGCGACAGAACTTCTTGTAGAGGATTGTTGAGAAAGTAGATGGGAGGGTTGTCCAGTCGATCTTTTCGGAGAGACATAGTAAGAGTGTGAGATTTGTCAGGATTGAAAGACATGTTCCACTTGTTTGACCAGTCTGTGATTTTGTCCAGGTCTTCAGAGAGTGAGGAGGCTGCAGACTGCCGATCTGAGGGAAGAGGAATGGAGCGGCAGAGAGTGGAGTCATCAGCAAAGAGATAGAGAGGATTTTCCAGAGAGTCGGAGAGATCATTGATAAAGACCAGAAAAAGCACAGGGCCCAGCACACTGCCTTGGGGAACTCCAGCCTGAACAGGAAGGGGAGATGAGAGAAATCCATTCAGGGCCACACGTTGACTACGACCAGAGAGGAAGTCCGCAAGCCATGCATGGAGATTTCCATGGATACCATAGGAGTAGAGTTTGGTGAGCAGAGCTGGGTGCCAGACCGTATCGAAGGCACGTGATATATCGAGGGAGACAGCTCTGATTTCCTGTTTGGCATTGAGGACCTCCATCCATTGTTGAGACAGGAGAAGCAGCATGTCCAGAGTAGAGTGACCTGGTCTGAATCCAAATTGATGATCAGAGATCAAGCCATTGGAGAAGAGGAAAGATTTCATATCCGAAGCAATGATGGATTCCATGACTTTGCTGATAATTGGGAGCAGGCTGATTGGTCTGTCGTTAAAAGGATCTGTTTTTGCACCTTTTTTGTGTGAAGCGGTAATGTTTGCTGATTTCCAGGATGCTGGCAGATGACCTTGAGCAAAAGATAGGGTGAAAAGAACAGAGAGAGGGTGAGATAGAGCGGCAGAGCAGGATTTTAGGACCCGTGGGCTGATGCCGTCTGGTCCAGTTGCAGAATCAGAGTTGAGGTGAGACAAAAACTCCTCCACCTTGTCAGGAGAGAAGGACACAGAGTCCAGGAGCAGTTGGGTTCGACTGGGAAAGGTGGGAACAGAGAGAGATGGGTTTGGGACGAAAGATTTTGAGGCAAACACAGAGTTGAGGCATTCGGCTTTGTCACATGCGATGTCAACTGTGTGGCCATTTGAGGTAAGGGAGGGGATGGAGGGGGAACAAACACCAGAAACGGATTTGACCAGACGCCACCAGGATTTGGAGGAAGGAGACAGGTTTGAGAGTTCGTTCTTGAGTGAGGAGAGATAGTGCTTCCTGGCACTCCTGAGGGTAGACACACACTTGTTCCGAGCTTGGTGGAAGGAACTGAGATTGCCTTCAGTTGGATTAGCCTTCCAAGAGGCAAAGGCAAGTTGTTTCAGGGCAACTGCCTCACCACAAGATTCGGTGTACCATGGACGGGAGGAAGGGTAAGACAACTGAAGACGAGATGGGATAAATCTGTGCATGAGAGAGATCAGTTTGCTTTGGAAGAATTCCCAGGAAGAATTGATGTCAGAGGCAGTGGAGATGGGAGACCAATCCAGACGATTGATGGCTGCTTGAAGCCCGTCCCATTCGGCCTGAGTGAAATGCCAGACTCTTCGACGCTGAGGAGGCTCTCTGAGAATGGCCAGAGAGATGTCCACTTTGACAAGCACATGATCAGAAGAACCGATTGGAGCAGAAGAAGAGCAGCAGACATTAGCAGGGAAGTTTGTCATAATCAAGTCTAGAAGAGAAGAAACTCCATTGGCTGAGATCTGGGTCGGGAAATTGACAGATTGTGTCAATCCCAGTGAGTCACACAAGTCCTTTGCTGAGGTGCCATGACTGGTGAGAGAGGAACCCACACCCAACCAGGTGGCATGATGACAGTTGAAGTCACCACATATGAGGAAGAGAGAGTTGGGATGAGTGGATAGAAGTTGGTCCATGTTGTCAGAGAGTGAAATGTAAATTGAGTCATCACTGTTTGGGGGACGGTACAGAACACATATGAACAAAAGGTGGGAGCGGAGAGGAAGCCGTAGCCAGAGGTACTCCTGGGGGTGAGGAGGAGAGAGGGCAGTGCAAGGAGAATGAGGAAGAGAGTTTTTGATAAAGATAGCCACCCCACCACCAGGACGAGGCTCAGGTCTATCATACCGGAAGAGCGAGTAACCAGGAAGAGATATTGAGGAATCAGAGACATCTTGAAGGAGGAAAGTCTCTGTTAAGCAGATCAAGTCTGGATTGTCAGAAGCAACCTGCATGGAGAGATCAGTCAGGTTGGAGCGAAGGCCCCGGATGTTTGAGGTCCATACCGTTAAAGAAGAGAGAGGGGGAGCATCGGGTACAGGACAGAGGAGGGGAGGAGTAGGGTAAGATGAAGGATGAGAGGGGGAGGTAGGGAGAGCAGTTGATAGTGTATCAGAGATTACAGAAGAGTTCCAAGAAAGGGAAGGATGAGGAGGATGAAAGGTTTGGTGGTGAAGGGATGAGGCAAAGTGAGGGGTTGTTTGAGGGGGGGCATGGGACAGTAGAAGGTTGGGGGGGGTGGAGGCATGAGATAGAAGGGAGACGAGGTGGGGAGGAGGCAACTTTGAGGAGGGGGTAGGAGGGAGAATTTGAGAGGAATGGTATGGGAGGAGATTTGAATGGGAGGAGTTGGGGGAGAGTTTTGAAGGGGAGGAGTGAGGCGGGAGTTTAGGATGGGAGGGGCAAGGGGGGAGTTTAGGAGGGGAGGGGCAAGGGGGGAGTCTAGTAGTGGAGGGGCAAGGGGGGAGTTTAGGAGTGTAGGGGCAAGGGGGGGGGATTTGGAGGGGAGGGGCAAGGGAGGAGTTTATGAGAGGAAGGGCAAGGGGGGAGTTCAGGAGTGGAGGGGCAGGGGGGGGGATTTGGAGGGGAGGGGCAAGGGGGGACTTTAGGAGGGGAAGGGCAGGGGGGGAGTTCAGGAGTGGAGGGGCAAGGGGGGAGTTTAAGAGTGGAGGGGAAAGGGGGGAGTTTAGGAGTGTAGGTGCAAGGGGGGGGATTTGGAGGGGAAGGGCAAGAGGGGAGTTTAGAAAGTGGATGATTAATGAAAGACGAACATTGATAACAAATTGGGTTTGTTGTGATTTTCAAGTTCGCAATCCGATTCAGAACGATGGAGGAGGGATGGAATGAATGTGAATTTAGACCATGTAGTGAGGGAGACGTATAAGATATTGAATTTCTTTTTTTTGACGTGGAATGAGTTGGAGAGGAAATTGAGAAAAGCCTTTTAAATAGGAAGAAAAACAGCGTGTTGTAATATACCACTGAATAAACCACTGAAGAGGAAAGGTTAAACATATTTAAAATAATATTTAAACAGAACCGTGAACAATCTTATATGCACAAAATACCAACGGGGGGAGGGCCGAGAGGGACCACCACGAGTCACGTGAACAGGGCAAAAGGTGGATGGCAAGGAGATAATGGGGGCGGGGCGAAAAGCACCGCGATACACCTGGACAGAAAGTACAGGATGAGACAACGGCACACGTGGAGAAAGGAAAAATGAATGTTTTTTTTGGGGGGGGGGGGTGGGGTGGGGTGGGGATTTAAAACGTTAGACAGAGAGTATTACGTTCGGTGTAGAAGGGAAAAACTGAGAGCCAAGCAAAACACGATGTAGGGGACTTAAGTTAACAAACACCGACAGGGGTACAAGGCCGCACACGAGGCGCAGAACAGGATTAATTAATTACGAGTTACAGGAAATTCAAACCAAAACTAACTATAAACAAACAATAAAGCATGGACGAGAAAGTAACGAGTTGAAATTTGACAAACACACGAATGAAAAAATAACCACTTTGGATGTCCATTTTGAGGATCAAACTTATTAAGTAAGTATTTGGTGACCAGGGCCTGATGAACTAATCTCCAATTTAAGTCTCCGGTTCGACCTAAAGTTGGAGACCTGTACATCTCTTTCCACACTGGAGATGGAACGAACTAGCCGGAATGATCTCCTCCCACCGATTTATTTAAAGTTTTGTGAAACCCGGTATAAGCACCTCTTGGAATATCCCATAAATAACTTTTTTTCCCATCACATGAAACACACCACAACCATCTGAATTTGAGAAGACACACTGTTGTTTTTTTGAGGTGATTTGGAGCTCGGGGAAATAGAGACGAGAGTCCACCACTTCATCTGCCCCAGTCCACGCGATATTTAATTCCCTGAAAGTTTTAATCACAACTCTCAAAACTTTGTCCACTATTCTAGATGACCGAACCCCCACTTTTGATGTGAGAGAACCGGTGGATAATCAGCCATTTAGGGAAGGCTTCATCAGGTCTCGCACTCTGTTTATTCCATTACTGGTGAAGCAATGCATAAATGACCTGGAGGTTGAAATTTCAGGGAATAAAGGATTCAGAACTACTGGCTCATGCATATATTTTTTGGCATTGTAGGACACCTCTAGTCGTTGTATTCCAAGGACTTGTCAGGCATTCAAAAGGCTCTGATGAAACTCGGGGAGTAGAGTCGTGTTGACATGCTGCAGGTCCATGAGGAAGAGCTCTCGGTCATACTTCAACCCATCTGCTTCCTGCAGCCAAGCATTTGTGAGAGGCCGCCACGGGACACACCTCACCATACAATAACACTTTATCGTCAACATGCGGAAAGCCATTATCCGACTCGGAACATGTATCAAGCTTTGGCCACCTGCATTTTGGGGTCTGCACACCATGTCTGGTCCAAGCCAAAGGTGGCCTCCCCAGAAAAACTGAGTTAGAACCCTCTGAATGCCTGTGACCAAGTATCTCGGAGGTTGGAGGGGGATCACTTTATGCCAAATAAATGGAACCACCAGGTTATTTATTATTGTCACCCTTGCCTTAAGCGATAGAAGGTGGTGCAACCGTTTCCATCTAGCCAGGTTCTGCTTAATTCTTTCCAAGAAACACTCCCAATTTTTTTGTTCATATTGTTACAGACGCGGTTTTGGATGTTGGTTTACCGAGCGGTTTGGTATGACCGCGTCTGCACAGTTTACCCGATTATACTCGAACGTTGGCCGAGTCGCGCTACGCTAAATCAATTGAGGAAAGGACACAACGGCTGGGTTAAATGACACGACACCAGGGGTACAGTTCTCAAGACCTCCGGAGGAGGTTATAATATTTCGGAACGTTGAGATTACAAGGACAAGAGGGACAGCATAGGAAGGTAGGCACTTAATCACGGTCTTATAGTAACCCCGACAGACGACAGATAAACGGGACAAGACTGACTCACACCGGGATTGATGGCAAGGAAGGGCAGGTAGTCGAGGCTCAAGGTGCACCTTGGCTCAGGGGCAGAATCGACCCGGTCCGGTCCAGAGATGCGGGAGGTCTCTCAGCGCTCGGAGGTGGCGACTGGTTCTCTTCACTTCAAGCTCGGGGCGCATCTCACGTCACGTCCGGTAAGTGGCTGCGTATATCCAGCGGGGAGTGACACGCCCTCGGCTCGTTAGCTCCGCCCCAGATGGAATCGGCCCGTTGCTTCTTATTGGGTGCGGGGGGTTACCGGGCTCCGCCCTTGACGAGGAGCTGACAGTCAGCCCCTTCGTGGTAACCCCGTCGGCGCACATGGGCAATGGCGGCTAACCAAGCCGGAGTGAGGACGCACACTCCCCGCGCGCTGTTGTTGTAGTTGTTGTTGTTGTTTCATGAGGAAGATGGGAGGAGGTATGGGGAGGTCCTAAACTCACTACTGGTGCCATACAATCACATTCTGGTGCAACGAAGAGTCAGAATTAATGGAAACGAGTCCTTAACTGACATAGACTAAGAATAACTAGCAAGATGTCCTATAGTTGTCTACGTGAGATGCGGTGAACCTGGGCACGACATTTAATGGGGGAAAAAGGGGAAGGTCGGTTCTACAGAGTGTTGTTTACAGACAATGGGACTAGGGAATGGGGGATTGGGGATAGTTGGGGAGTATTGGGGAAATAGGGGAATATTTACAAGCGGATATGGATGGATGCAAATCCCATATCCACAACATTGCACCCTTCTCTACCTCGGGGCGTCCCGACCCGATAAATTTTTACCTACTTTAGTGTGGCACTCAGATGTAGTTCCCTCTACTATTAACTCTACCCTGAGTGCGACAGTTTTACAGATGTTCACAAATGAGTAAATATGTCCCCCTGCGACGTTGCACCCTTCTCCTCACAGAAACACACCCACAGGATAACCGAATCGCGGAAAGAATTCGCAAACTAAACATACAGCCGGTAGGGAGCATTATTTACACAAGACTACGCTGATATTTACACTACGATCCAGGACCTGTTTTTGGAGGAACACATGCAGATGTTATGCATAGAGAGAGCACGCATGCCAGCATCGATACACCAACCCACGAGTGCTCTGTGGCCTTACGGCCTTTAATAATGTGCAGAGCACCCTATCCAAGCACCAAAAGCACCACCCCATAACACAGTCAGCACCATCCGGTGCAGTCACCATTGTTCATTAAAATAAAAACAACAACCCCTAACCCTGCAGGTGTCTCTTGCTCTTCGTGTGGTGCACTTGGCCTTCTTGCTTCTTTAAAAAGAAATAAAGGCGCCAACCGCGTCCATTTCCTATTTGTGGCCGTCAGGGGGCCAACTATTAGTGGTTCACCTGTATGGCATAGGTGCCACGTTGACCAACAGGTCCATCCACGGGTGGTGCTTGGCCGCAAAAGAACTGCGGTCCATTGTGGGTGGCCACCAAAATTGCGGTCCATATGGTGTATCGATCCCGGCAGCAAGCAGCGAAAGTGCAGGCCCACAACTGCGGAGCCAGCACCTCTCTCTCCTCTCTCTCTGCCCCAAAGCCAGATCCTCGGAGGTGGGAGACAAAAGAAGAAAACAAGTGAGTAAGGTGGTAAGGGCGCAAAAGTGCACGCAATACAAGGTGATGCACACTGGGGGCACATGGGAACCAGGTGAGGCAGGTACGTTCCTATCGTACGCCCCCCCCCCCCACCAGGTAACCTACATGGCCCCTCCCTTACCCCTTACTGTATCCACACAACACAACACTACCCATAAACATCTACTTTACAAATCAACAAACGTCCCTACTGTCTTCCCCGTTCCTCCCATAAACCAAATTCGTCTTCTCTCCCTCCTAACCAATCAAATTTGCCATTTTCAACTCTCATCATAATTTGCCATCTCCAACTCAACATCATAATTTGCCATCACCAATTCATCATCAGTCCCTCCTAGGGAGGGAGAGATGGAATCACCCCAATGTCTCATCCACGTCGTGATGCGTCTCACAAATCCAACAGCAATCCTTACTTCCTGCAACACAAAACAAAGAAAACACAGGTGTGGAGTCATCATCATCACCACAGGTAAGTGGCTGCGTATGGTGCGACAGGTTCATCAATCCTAACTATTTCCTAAATGACTTTAACAACTTTACATTACCCGGGGTCTTTCTCCTGCCAAACCTTTGGCCCTCTTACACTATGGGTTCTAAAAACCAATTCCCATTGACCAAACTGTGGTGCTTTTCAATTTGGGGTCTCACTCCCCCGATTCATCTCCCGGTGCCCTCGCACAATTTCTGGGCCGCGACGTGTAGCTCTCCCCGCAGGTCTACCCACCTGCACACCTCCACCACTGCAGTTGCCTCCGAGCTTACCTGCTCCTTACCCTAACCTAACTACCTGGGGAAGGCCCTCTGGCGCTCTCCCCACTCGGTGCCCTCTCTGGCACTGGGCTACCCGGGTCCGTCCTCCGGATCCTCGGGCCCCACTGACACTAACGGCTCCCAGAGCCCACCTGCGGCCTCACCTGGCCGACATCCCCACAGTGGTGGAGTGCCCAACCAACTACACACACTAACAGGCTACACGCCCAGCCATTTCCACAACACTAATGCACCCATCCACAATACCATTCTGCAACCGCACCACAAATGCCAATATCCAACCACAATTTACCTATACCCTCTACCTAACACTTACACTACCCGCCCCGGGTACTCGTGAAAGGGGTCCACTCTTCCCCCATCCACACCTTCGCACCATGCACACCACTCCGTACCACTTACTCCAACTCTCTCCACACACCTGTACTTGCACACCTGTGCTCTCACACCTGGTGCCACCTGCACCCTTCTCTCCCCAAGCGCATTCGCGCTGATCCACAACACTCACTACTCATCCACTGCTCCACACACCTGTCCAGTTGCACACCTGTGCAATCACACCTGTTCAATTCTCAACCACACGGCATCATCTCATCTAACTACTCCCCTCTGAAACTTGCGCTTCCCAGTCGTCCCTTTAAACTATTGCGCTCCCACGTCATTATCATCCATACTAATCTACCTGCGTCCCCACTACAGGTATCAGTCACTAACTAAACTTAACGTTACCTAATGTCATCTTCGCTAGATCCCTATCAATATCCTAACCCACCCGGGCTAGTTTTCACTGCCATACACCCCATAAGCTATTGCGCATTTGCCCCACAGTCTGTGAGGGATGGTGGATTTGCCATCCCACCACATCGGGGGTCTCTCTCTACCAATTTTGCACATCAAATTTCAACAAATTAAAAATTTGCCAATCACTACCCATCATCTGCCAATCCTTTGCCAATCATCAAATTTTGTTTTTCTCTAATTTTGGGGCCAAAACACTATCCTCATCACACAGTCTACTCACTAATGCCTCTCGGTGCGCCAATTCCTGTCCAAAGCCCGGCTTCGTAAAGCCGAGCAATGAATGCGGGTTGTTTGGTGCCAGCGGCTGGATACGTCCCGCATTCGGTGCAGGGACGGGGGTTTACCCGGGCCGAGATCCCACGCACCTTCTCGGCATGGAGCCATCCCATGGCTCGATCTCGACCTGCCGGAATGCCTCAACAAAAAGTGGTCGCCATGACGACCCTTCCTATCCAGCCGCCCGCTCCGCCTAGTGGAGCACGGACGCGGCCGTTCAAAGCGAGGCCCAGCACGCACCGAGGGCCCGATTCGGCTAAAAGTCGCTCTAACCTCTAACCCAGTTACCTTCGATGCCTCACCTGCATGCTTACACCCCGCAGCCCGTTCCTTGCTCACACATCCAGCCGTTTCCATGCTCCTCGTACCTTTCCTTACACACCTCGGTACTCTCATTCCACTCCCAGTCTTGGTCACACACCTGACCACCGAACACCTTGGCACACATTCGCCGCTCGCACACCTCACCAACACACCTCTTCGCGCCCCCTCCTCGGTCACCTCCTCTGTGACAATCACAGGTGTGCTCTCATTCGCACACCCAACCACGTGCCTCACTACCAATTCCAGCGTGCATTCCCACTCACGCTCTACCATTCCAGGTGTGCATCCTTTCTCACCTGTCACAACCAACTCACGCTCCTTGTCACTCTCACTACTCTCACCTCCATTCTTGACAGCGCACTCACCCTTACTCTTGACAGCGCACTCTTTCCTCATGCACCCGTCCGTTACACACCTCTCTCGTGCACACTCTTGCGCACACTCTCCCGTCACACCCTCTGTAACACTTACCACACCGCGCTTCCATGTGCTCCCTCGCACACGCGCTACGACCGACTCACTCTCGCCAGCACCCTCACTCCTTGGCACGCACTTTTTCCTCACACACCCCAGAGTCGGACTTTCTCGCACACCTCCTTTTTCGCACACCAGACCTGTCGCACACTTCACCAACGGCCTCTCACGAACACCCGGGTCCATCTCGACCCCCAAGCTTCTTAAATCCCCTGGCGCATCATACGCACGACCATATTGGTCACCACTTACACCGGGTCCTCTTCCTCTTCGCTTCTCCTCCATCACCTGCGAATCCCTCATCCGGTTAATGAGCACATCATCACGATCCAAACACAGACTTTGGACCAATTCTTTTATCTCCTCTTTTATCTCTTTCTTATCCCCTCTCCGTCGCTTCTTAATTTCGCTCACCCCTTCTTCCACTTCTTCTAATTTCTGCTTCACCTCTTTTATTCCCCGGTACGTCTCTTCAAGCTCGTCCTCCAAGGCTACCTTGACCGTTTCCATGTGCGTCCTCACCTGCCGGTCCTTCGTCTCCATTACCTCTATCACCTCGTCCAACCTCGTTGTCAGTCCCTCACGTACCATCTGACATTCCCTCTTCGTCGCTATCAAGTCGTCTTTTAGTTCTTTCTGTGTCGCTTTCAACCCTCCTAATACCGCAGTGTTCCTTTGAACCTGCTCCGTTAGTCCTTTTTGTCCCTCCGTCAGCTGTTCCACCTCCTGCGTCAGGTCCTCTATGCCCCCTTGCAATTTTACAGTCCCCTTTCTCACCTCCTTCTCCATGCGCTCCTTACAATGCCTCACCTCCTCGCGCACTCCTCCGACCTCCTCACTCACACCTCTTCTGATCTCCTCTCCCATCACTTGCATCTCCTGCCCAGATGCCACCCTCATCTGCTCCATTTCCTCCCTGTGAGCATCCAGTTTGGTTTCTACCCCCATTCTGACCCCCTCTATCTGCTGCCCCATTTGTTTAACTTCCCTTTCTGCTTGGTCCCTCATGTCCCTCAATTTGCCTTCCATACTGTTTTCTAACCCCTCTAACCCCTTTTTCATCCCTTCCATTTGATTCTCCTGAACGGCCATTCTGTTTTCTACCCCCATTAACCCCTCCTGTATTTCCCCTACTCTATTGTCTAATCCCTCTATTCTACTCCCTAACCCCCCGATCTGGGCCCCCATGTCCTCCCTCAATTTCTCGCTATTGGACCCCATTTCGCCCCCCATGACCCCCATTTTGCCCTCTAATCGCTCACCCTGAGCTTCTATACTGTTCCCCATTACCCCCATTTGGTTTCCCATTACCCCCATTTTTGCTTCTAGCCTCTCCATAAGGGCCCCCATTTGCAACATAAAAAGGTTCGAATCCACCTGCGGCGCTACCACGGTCGCGGGCGTGGTCGCCGTGGCCATCTGCGAGGCGCCATTTTGCGCGCCGGCTACCTCGTGCGTGACGACGCTATTTTGCGAATCTGCTACCCTCACTGCTTCGCTCTCCTCTTGTCCCTCAATTTGGTCCTGGATCGACCCTGCCTCACTCTCTTCTACCGGAACCCAGCCGTCTTGGTCTGCCATAGCGCGACTTTCAAAATTCGGGTTTTTATTTTCGTAAAACAAAATCAAATTTCGCCGTTATAATTTCGAGCGCGTAAAAACGCGCTCCGCATCGAATCCCACTTCCCGACACCAAATGTTACCCTAATGGTACAATTGGTGTTCCAAAATTTGGGCCTAACAAATTTAGTCCCAGGTCCGAATCCAACTCCTCGACACCAAATGTTACAGACGCGGTTTTGGATGTTGGTTTACCGAGCGGTTTGGTATGACCGCGTCTGCACAGTTTACCCGATTATACTCGAACGTTGGCCGAGTCGCGCTACGCTAAATCAATTGAGGAAAGGACACAACGGCTGGGTTAAATGACATGACACCAGGGGTACAGTTCTCAAGACCTCCGGAGGAGGTTATAATATTTCGGAACGTTGAGATTACAAGGACAAGAGGGACAGCATAGGAAGGTAGGCACTTAATCACGGTCTTATAGTAACCCCGACAGACGACAGATAAACGGGACAAGACTGACTCACACCGGGATTGATGGCAAGGAAGGGCAGGTAGTCTTGGCTCAGGGGCAGAATCGACCCGGTCCGGTCCAGAGATGCGGGAGGTCTCTCAGCGCTCGGAGGTGGCGACTGGTTCTCTTCACTTCAAGCTCGGGGCGCATCTCACGTCACGTCCGGTAAGTGGCTGCGTATATCCAGCGGGGAGTGACACGCCCTCGGCTCGTTAGCTCCGCCCCAGATGGAATCGGCCCGTTGCTTCTTATTGGGTGCGGGGGGTTACCGGGCTCCGCCCTTGACGAGGGGCCGACAGTCAGCCCCTTCGTGGTAACCCCGTCGGCGCACATGGGCAATGGCGGCTAACCAAGCCGGAGTGAGGACGCACACTCCCCGCGCGCTGTTGTTGTAGTTGTTGTTGTTGTTTCATGAGGAAGATGGGAGGAGGTATGGGGAGGTCCTAAACTCACTACTGGTGCCATACAATCACATTCTGGTGCAACGAAGAGTCAGAATTAATGGAAACGAGTCCTTAACTGACATAGACTAAGAATAACTAGCAAGATGTCCCATAGTTGTCTACGTGAGATGCGGTGAACCTGGGCACGACATTTAATGGGGGAAAAAGGGGAAGGTCGGTTCTACAGAGTGTTGTTTACAGACAATGGGACTAGGGAATGGGGGATTGGGGATAGTTGGGGAGTATTGGGGAAATAGGGGAATATTTACAAGCGGATATGGATGGAGGCCAAATCCCATATCCGCAACAATATGCTTGGACTCATAGAAATAACCCTAAATATTTAAACCCCTCTTTATTCCATTGCATTCCTCCTGGTAACACAGGCAGAGCTGAGGAAGGTGCACTGGGGCCCACCCATAAGGCAACACTTTTGTTCCAATTTACTTTTGCCGTGGAAGTGAGCTCAAACTGGGACAGACATCGAGAGACCTCACCCACATCATTTTGGCTGGAAACAGCAACACAAATGTCATCCGCATAAGCTGAAGTAACCATTTTGTAGTTTTTTGTGAAGGAGACTCCTTCCACTGAGTTGCGGAGCAAAGCTAGTAAAGTTTCGACCGAGAGACTGTAGAGCATACCTGAAAGCGGGCAGCCCTGACGGATGCCTTGCTGAAAGGGAAAAGGGCGACATAAGCTGTTGTTTACCTTCAACAGACAGGATGCATTTTCATGCAACAACTTAACATAGGAAACAAAATTTTGTCCAAAACCAGCTCTCCTTAGTACAGCAAACAAAAAAGAATGGTCAACACTGTCAAAAGCTTTTTCTTGATCTAAAAGAACCAAACCAAAACCATGAGATGTAGTACGACCGAGACTGATCAAGTCTCTCACCAAAAAAATGTTATCGTAAATAGAACGCTCGGGAACACAATAAGACTGATCAATATCAATCAAAAGGGGGATGACTTCCTTTAGACGTATCGCGAGCGCCTTCGACAATATTTTATAGTCCGTATTTAGGAGTGACACAGGCCGCCAATTTGTGACGTCTTGCAAGTTCCCTTTTTTTGGAAGGAGACACAAAACTGACCTCCGGCAACTTCATGGCAATTCACCTTGTTCAAGGCTATCATGAAAGATGTCAAGTAGAGTAGGGGCTAGAATGTCCCAAAAGGCCTTGTAAAATTCAACTGGGAGGCCATCAAGTCCAGGGGCTTTCCCATCTTGGATTCCTTTAAGAGCAGCAGTAAGTTCTCCGAGAGAGATGCCAGGCTCCAGTTGTTGTTGCTGATCTTCAGACAGAGATGGGAGCAGTTCAAACATCCCGTTTCTGTTTTCCTGGTTCACCGTTCTCAAGGCAAACAGCTTTGAAAAAAAGTTTCGTAATTCATTCTTGATGTCACTTTGAGAAGACAGAAGCGCACCGGCAAAAGAGCGCAAAGCGTGAATTTGTTGAGGGATCTTGGCTGTCTTTTCCAAATTGAAAAAGTCTTTGTTTGGTTTGTCAAGTTGGATATTGTCCATTCGCAGTCGGATGAAAGCACCAGATGCACGCTCTTTCACCATTTCAGCCAGTAGTGTTCTTTTCTCTGACAACTGCTGGACATTTTCGTTGGAGATTTCAGATTTCTGCTCACAATAAAGTATATAGTTTTTTAAGGCAGATATCACACCGAGTGTGTTACATGTATTATAATGGCAGTATTGCTGGCAAAAACACTTAATTTGGGATTTTGTGCAATCCCACCATTGCCTTAAATTTAGGTAGGAAAACTTTTGCATTTCACATTCTTTCCATACCATTCTGAATGCTTCTTTGAAATGCTCACTTTGTAAAAGTTTGACATTGAAAGTCCAATATGCACATCTACAAACGTGATGAGGTAAGCCACATACAACAAAGACCATGTGATGATCAGAAAAACCGGATGGCCTTATATAAGAATTCTTGACAAGATTTACCTTGTCATGGTTAACATAAATTCTATCCAAATGAGCCATTGTCAAAAGATTTCTTGCGGCACAAACCCACGTGTACTGCCGGATGTTAGGGTTCTGTACCCGCCACACATCCAGAAGTTGAAATTTTTTAATGAGCTGTGCCAAAGGCCTTGCACTCGGTTGATGAAGCTCAGGAGTGTTTCTATCAAGTTGTGGATTGAGGGTACAGTTGTAGTCTCCCCCCAGACAAACCAACATGGACAGGTCAATAGTGCTTTAAAAACCTGCTAACTTGTGAAGAAAAGCACTTCTTGCAGAGTTAGCACTAGGGCAGTATATATTAGTCATGCAAATCTTTTGGTTACCACTGACAAACTCCACAGATAGTAAACGGCCCTTGCAAATTTCCCGACATCTGATCTCCAACGGCTGGAGTCTAGGATGTAAGACTACTGCCACACCAGCCTTGGCATCAACGAAAGCACTGGAGAAAAAGTGACAACCTTTAAAGATTTTATGCCACTCAACCTCAGAAGACTGATTTGCATGCGTCTCTTGTAACATCAGCACATCAATTTTTTCATTCTGAAAAATTTGAAACACCTGGAGGCGACGCACACAACTGTGATCACCGTAGATGTTTAAGGATGCTACTTTCATCTCCATTCTGTTACCTATTCATGAAGTTCCTTACCCGCTCGAGTTACACATTTTCTTAGCCTCTGGAATTGAGGTTCTGACATGTTAACCTGATAGGGTTCACGAATCATGTTCTTTGCAGTCAAAATAAAATCATGCAGATTCGGAAAGTAGTCTTTGATTTTTACATTTCTTTTCCTGAACGTTTCATCAAGGAACTTAATAACATTTTCTTGAGAAACCATGGTGATGGTTTTGTCATCACCGGCCTCACTCTCTTGAGCACTTAAAGCACTAAAGAGTGGAGTCGAAGAGGTTTCATCAGAATCAAGTGCTTCATCTTGATCTGCACCTTTTCCTACTATTTGTTAAACACTTAGTTTGGGAAACAGCAATTCTACAGGGTCAAAGACCTCCGCGCTCTTTGCAGACCCTTCCAAATTTACCATATCCCCTGTGCAGGGGGCGACAGAGAGAGAGAATGAGAGAAAGAGAAAGAGAGAGAGAATGAGAGAAAGAGAAAGAGAGAGAGAATGAGAGAAAGAGAAAGAGAGAGAGAATGAGAGAAAGAGAAAGAGAGAAAGAGAATGAGAGAGAGAATGAGAGAGAGAGAATGAGAGAAAGAGAAAGAGAGAAAGAGAATGAGAGAGAGAGAATGAGAGAAAGAGAAAGAGAGAGAGAATGAGAGAAAGAGAAAGAGAGAGAGAATGAGAGAAAGAGAAAGAGAGAGAGAGAGAATGAGAGAAAGAGAAAGAGAGAGAGAATGAGAGAAAGAGAAAGAGAGAGAGAATGAGAGAAAGAGAAAGAGAGAGAATGAGAGAAAGAGAAAGAGAAAGAGAAAGAGAAAGAGAAAGAGAGAGAGAGAAAGAGAGAGAGAGAGAGAGAGAGAGAGAGAGAGAGAGAGAGAGAATGAGAGAAAGAGAAAGAGAGAGAGAGAATGAGAGAAAGAGAAAGAGAGAGAGAATGAGAGAAAGAGAAAGAGAGAGAGAATGAGAGAAAGAGAAAGAGAGAGAGAATGAGAGAAAGAGAAAGAGAGAGAGAATGAGAGAAAGAGAAAGAGAGAGAGAATGAGAGAAAGAGAAAGAGAGAGAGAATGAGAGAAAGAGAAAGAGAGAGAGAATGAGAGAAAGAGAAAGAGAGAGAGAAAGAGAGAGAGAATGAGAGAAAGAGAAAGAGAGAGAGAATGAGAGAAAGAGAAAGAGAGAGAGAATGAGAGAAAGAGAAAGAGAGAGAGAATGAGAGAAAGAGAAAGAGAGAGAATGAGAGAAAGAGAAAGAGAAAGAGAAAGAGAAAGAGAGAGAGAGAAAGAGAGAGAGAGAGAGAGAGAGAGAGAGAGAGAGAGAGAGAGAGAGAGAGAGAGAGAGAAAGAGAATGGATACCATTTATTTCCACAAAAATGCACTAGGATGTCAACCTATACCGCGAGGGTATTTACAAGCAGGGGCAGAGAAAAAAAAGGTACAACAACACCAAAGCATCACACTCTTGATGCAATTCTTAAAACATCATGACGAGTTTCGAGTCCTGAACCACACACAAGGCCTCGTGAGTGCACCATTTCCATTCAAAAAATTCAATATTCCCGTTACTCATATGGTGATCAAATTCCAGCCTTAATCTTGCTGACACCAGCCCTTTAAATATTGGAATGACGTCATCACCATAACATTTATCAATTTTAATTTTCCTTGACTTATAAATTGCATATTTTGCAATGGCAATCAGGAAATTCATCAAGGCACCAGCATTTTTACAAGAGGAGGTAAAGGGTACACCAAAAATAAACATATGCAAGGTAAAAGTGAAGGATAATTTATAAGAAAGGTGTGCAATCACAGAAAGTAGAGGTGCTAACCTCCTGCACTGGACATATGCATGAAAAAGGTCCTCCTCCTGTTCGCAGAAGGGACAATTTACAGGCACCGAGGCATTAAGATGGTGGATAAAAGTGTTTGAGGGGAGAGCCCAATGTGTTAGCCTCCATTGGATATCTGCTAAGAACCCATAGATGGGTGGAACAAACATATTATGCCACAGTGGAGTAGAGGGAAACCCCGGCCCTAACCGTTCTGACCACAAGGCCACACGCATCGCTCCAGACAGGGATGAGACTTCTTTCCCCTTCACGAGTTTAAGGACACCAGCCAGCCTTAGTTACTAAGTGAAAGGGGGAGGGAAACCCATCATCATTGGACTGGACAGAGGGCAGCACCTTGATTTCGGGGAAAGATAGTCGAAGATCTTCGACAATTCCGGCACCTTCCCAGCCAATGTTTAGCTGCCTGAATTTTTTTACGACTACCTGTTTGATTTGTTGAACAACTCGAACAGATGCTACACAAACACCTGTCGCCACCACCCCAGCAGACCTCCACTTGGTTCCAGATGCATCCCTTAGATCACTCACTTTGCTTACGCCTCCTTTAATGAATTTTTGAATTAAAGCATGGCTACGAGGAATACATGGGAAAAAGCTGTTATAGAACAGAGGCTCTTGGAGGAAATTACGACAATTATATGCCTCAAGACAACGTTTAACCTCAAGGCCTTTCCATGCATCCAGCAAACTCCGATAAAAAGCGGGAAGTGAAGCACTGCTGACACAATCAAGGTCCACCAAGAGAAGGTGCCGATCATAGTTCATTCCACCAGCCTGTTGTAATAGAAAATGTGCAAATGGGCACCAGGGCAGCTCCTCCGCATACAGTAGTCTCTGCACAGACTGCAGGCGAAAAGCCATAAGCCGCCCAGAGACGTCAATGACTCCTTGGCCCCCCTCCTTCCGAGGGTGGTACAGTATACTGGGCCGCAGCCAGTGGTAGCCGCTCCAAAAAAAGTCTATCAACTTCCTCTGGATGGCAGGGATCAGCTCCTTGGGTGGCTGCAGGGTAATGACTTTATGCCACAATCTCGCTGCAATCAGGTTATTGATAACAAGAGCGCGGCCTCTGTATGAAAGAGACCGCAGTAGTCCTTTCCATGATTTTAAACGATATGTGATTTGTTCCACACCTCCTTCCCAATTCCTCATTTCCATTTCATGGTTTCCAAGATAAACTCCAAGATATTTGACCCCGTCTGTTTTCCATACCAGATTTTGTGGGAGTGATGGTGGTGATATGACTGAGGGGTTACCTGAACTACACCACAAGGCTACACTTTTACTCCAGTTTACTTCACCAGAAGAGGCTGCAGAGAAGTCTTTTAAGCACTGCTGTACTGCAGCTACACTGCCCGGGCCTTTAAGTAAAACACAAACATCATCAGCATAAGCTGTTACGACAAATTTTAACCCCTCTACCCCCATATCCTGAGGCAATCGTTTCCTGAAGGATGCCAAAAGTGGTTCAAGGGCAATTGTGTACAACAGTCCCGAGAGAGGACAGCCTTGGCGGATACCCCGTCGAAAGGAAAAGGGGGAGCATAAGTTATTATTTACTTTCAACATACAGAAAGTGTTTGTATATAACAGTTTAACATATGCTGTGAAGGTTTCACCAAAGCCCATCCCCTTAAGAACCGAAAACAAGTATGCATGATCAACACGATCAAAAGCCTTTGTTTGATCCAGAAACAATAATCCAAAACTGGCAGGCACATACTTTTTACAGGAAATAATATCTCTTACCAGAAACAGGTTATCATGCATGGACCGTCCAGGAACACAGTAGGTTTGATCCGGCTGTATGACAGAGCTGATCACCTCTTTCAGCCGATTCGCTAGTACTTTAGACAAGATTTTGTAGTCAGTACACAGTAAGGAAACAGGTCGCCAGTTCTCAATGAGTTGAATGTTCCCAGGCTTCGGCAAAAGGCATACGACCGCCCTTCTACAGGACAGAGGAAGTTCTCCAGCACGAAGGCTTTCGTCAAGGACTTCAAGCAGATCCGGTCCCACAAGATTCCAAAATGTCTTATAAAACTCTCCAGGCAGCCCGTCAATCCCCGAGGCTTTACCATCTTTCAAGCCTCGCATGGCTGCTTCAAGTTCATCAGGTGAAATTGACGATTCCAGTGTGTGCTGCTTGTCCTCCTCGACTTCTGGGAGCCCAGCAATCAGCTCCTGTATCGCCTCACTGTTGATACTCTGGGCAGAGTACAGGTCAGAGTAAAATGCTTTCAAGGCCGCTTTAATCTCCGGTTGGGAGGTAACCGTTGACCCATTAGCAGTACAGAGCTTATGAATTTGCTGCGAGTTTTTCACCGAATTCTCCAAGCTAAAGAAGTCCTTATTTGGCATATCCAAGGTCAAGTAACTCATCCTCATACGCACCAATGTACCCATTGCCCGCTGCCTCACCATTTCGGTCAGTAATGACCTTTTTGTCCATAGCAACTGATCATATCCAAAATCTTTCCCAGCCCCATTACGATTCTGTTCCAATTCTGCAATTTCGGCCTTTAATGAGTCAATTGAGAGACTTTGCATTTTAGTAGTAAACAGACTATACTGTTGACAAAACGTTTTAACTTGACACTTTGCAAGGTCCCACCATATGCGAAGGTTGGCATGCTCAAGCTTAGATGACCGGATTTTCCCCCACACGGTTCGGAAGGCATCTTTAAATTTCTTATCACTTAACAACCGAGTATTGAGTGACCAGTATGCGCTACCTCCTGATGTCAGGGGTAATTTAAAGGACATTGCCACTAAATTATGATCTGAAAACCCTGTTGGGAGTATTTGGGTAGTGGACACCACATTCAGCATTGGCTTATTGATATAGATCCTGTCCAGCCTTGCCCTTGATATGACGCCATCATGACATCTGCACCATGTGTAGGCCCGTGAAGTTGGATGCTGCAACCTCCACACATCCTCAAAACAATAGTTCTTGATGAGGCTCGCTAACACCTTTGCAGAAGCGCCGTGGGGTTCATGTCCACTCCTGTCAACTGAAGGATCAATTGTACAGTTAAAGTCCCCTGCGATACAGGTGAGAGCAGCTGGATCCAGTCCCTCTACAAAGTCCCGCAGTGTGGAAAAGAATGTTCTTCTTTCTATAGGTTCACTTGGTGCATACACATTTACTATAATAAGCTTTTGTGTATTGCAGTAGAACTCCACCGCTATCAAATGTGCCTTATAGACCTCCCTATAAATAACACTCTGAGTGGGAAGCCTGGGACTTAAGGCGATGGCAACACCAGCCTTGGGTGTGGAAACCCCACTCAGCCACCATTGCCCTTTAAAAAGTTTACACCATTCAGCTGCCAAATTGTTTGTGGCATGGGTCTCTTGCAATAGAATGACATCTGCTTTTACCCTCTCCATTGCCTGGATTGCTTGAATTTTCCGTAAGGGGGCACATCCCCCATTGATGTTCAGGGAGGCAATATGTATTTCTCGCGTTGTCATTCTAAGGTGGTAGCTCACCGTCTGCCTGCAATTCTTTGTTCGCCTTTGTTACTGCTTTGCGAAGACGTTGAAATTGAGGCTCTGAGAGCATGGGGTCATTTTTCTGTAAAAGAGGTTTCGAAACCTTAATGAAAGCTTGAACATCAGGGAAGTGATCTCTAATTACAACGTGACGTTGTCTAAACGTTACGTTTAAGAAATCAATGACTTTCCCTTTTGTCACCTCTGCTTGCCTCACCTGCTCCTTCTGAGACTCACTCAGGGCAGCAAGACTGCATCCTTCCTCATCAGCCTCGACCCCACTCTCACCCAGTGGTGTGTCAGGTACTGGCACCTCATCTGTGTCATTGTCACCATGGTATTTTTGTTGCGTCTGCATGGCACCAACTACCCCATCGTTGTTGTCTGCCACCGACTTATCGATCTCTTTCTCATCATCTTCCGTTGAGATGGGGGTCCTTGACTGCTCGTCGCATGGTGCAGGGTGTCCACCATCACACACGGTGACACACTCGGTAATGCTTCGATTCTCTTCATCCTGTGAAATGGGCAGATTCGCATCTCTACCTATTGCATTACCATTTTGCTCATGGTCATCAGGTTGGTCTGTATTACCATCTTCCTGCACGAGAACCATTTTGTTTCCTTTTCCTCCATTCTCATCGCTCGCAAGAGAGCGTTTCAAGTTTCTCCTCGACTCGGTCTCCATCAGCTTCACCTCCTCGAAGTCCCTTTGTTCTTGAGGTTGCAGCCTCTCCTCCACATATGGTTGCTCCACTACCGTATGGGCTTCTCCACCAGCACCACTGTCACCCGCACCCTCGTATTCCGGTGTTGACCTTTTTTCGACACCTGGCTCATCTACAGGGTCGTTCAAGTCATTTACAGGTGGGGGGGTGGGGGGAGGGGCTGCCCCAGCTGCTGTGGCATAACTCTTCCTCACATCAGGACAATACTGCCGAGTGTGTCCGTATGCCCCACATGTATAGCAAATCAAGGTCTCAGTAGCTGCAAAGATCCGGTAATCATGATCTCCTATTTTAAAATTTATAGATATGTTCAGCTGTTTTGCCTCATCCTTTAGTACGACGAAACAAAAACGTCTAAACGACTCGACATGCTTCAGCCTTCCGTTCCTGGTTCGCAGGGGGACCGTGATAATTCGTGAGACGACAGTCCCATGCTCCCCTAATTTTCGTAGGATTTCTTCATTCCTCAGAAAGGGCGGAACGTTACTTAAAATAACTTTAACCGCCGGCGTGTCCATGGACGATACCGGAACAAATTGGTCGTTCCCCAACGTTAACCCGTTTTGCACCACGATGTCTGCAAGGCTAACTTGTGACACGAAAACCACCACTTTGTGGTTCATTCGAGACGCAGCACGAATGTTATTTACCCCGATCAAATCCCCGATTGCAAGTAGAACATCGTCCATTTGCACGTCTTCCGGCGGAACAAGGCACAGCCCGTGCTTACGCGATAACACCTCATCACTAACACGATCAGCAGTCCTTTGACTATTCCTATTAGCCATTTATCGGCAATAAACTAAACAAACTAAACAGTAACAATGCAATAAACTAACCAAACAAATCAAAATTAGTTAAATAAGTAAATAAATAAATAAATAATCGGCACGATATAACCAACCCACGTTATAAATTAATACAGGTGGCTAACCGTTACCGTGCTGTCTCTCTCTCCCTCTCTCGTCTCAAGAGCAGAAGGGAAACACGGAGAAAACTTCACAAACTCGTACAAGGACACAAATGGAGTGAAAGGAGGATAGGAAAGACCACCAACACAGCACCGTACTCACAGCTCAACACCCACAGCCGCCATGATTACCACACCCACGCACGACTCACAACCATCCAGAAGGGAGAGAGAGAGAGAGAGAGAGAGAGAGAGAGAGAGAGAGAGAGAGAGAGAGAGAGAGAGAGAGAGATAAGAGGGAAAGAGCTGGTCCAGGGACTGATCGGCATGGGCACTCTAACCGTGACTGCGCTGCCCTGACGATTCTGGGGTGCAGGAAAGAATGGGGAAGATTTGGCCCATGACTTGCATTGGGGTTTACAACCACTGTGTAGAGGAGTCCCCGGTAATTGCACTACATGAGTAGTTTACCTTGGTGGAAAATAGGTGTAGTAATAAAGCATTTAAGTTGTCGATGTTTTTATATACTAGGTCACCTTATAAAATGAAAATGTAAATTATTGTAAAGATATACATGGGTCCAAGTATCAATTTAGAAAAAACAGATGACCTGCTGATTTCTATTTTTTTCAGATCTATGTTAGACTTATGGAGGAACATACAATAATCGGAAAAGGATGTACATTAGAAGGCAATGGACAAATCAGTAAAATATAAGGGATTTTAAGTAGAATTATGAACTATTCTTGGTCGTGAAGTCTAGTGTCTATCTGCGTCAGCGAAGGGGTAGAACGCGATGGATGGAATCAAAAGACTGTTGATTGTAGTATGTTAATCATTGTGAGAAGCAAGAATAAGCTGACATTTTGGACGTTTTCCCTTCGTTAGAGCAAAATATGGTGCGATAAAGGACTCTTTTGCTCTTCTTTGGGAAGCAAGATTGACCTTGTTTTCTAACATACCTCAATCAATTGATTTCTGTTTATTGAATCCATTATCATGGATTTTAACTTGGGGTCCCAGCAATTTGAGCGATGTGCTCAGATGGGAACAAACAGCTCAACCTGAGGGATTAGCCAAAATAATAATAATCAAAAACAGACCGAACAATCACTCTCAGAACCTGTATGTTCATCACTGGTCAGTTCATATCACAGGCCTGTTATATGTTGAGTTGTGGTTGTGTTAGGCTATTAACTTAAATATAAAAGTTTTATCACGATGGGATTCCACCAGCTGATTGCATGAAGTTTAATACAATACCATAACACATTGATTCCAGTACAACTATCGCTTTAAGGATGCTCCGTCACATTTTGGCAGGTATAGAGTACAGTCAGCTTGCCTATAGTCCTCGGTCCAGACTCCTATAATGTTGAATCCAAACCTGCAATAAATGAACATGCTGTCCTTCATAAAAGACCTGCAACCACCTGCCCTAATTTACATGTATACGCCAAAAACCCAATGATATATTTTGCAAGAGTATAGAGCCTTTGGGCTATGGTGCCCTGGCCAAATTTACAGCAATAACTGAGCCTGTAGAGTTGATCCCCTCATCTAATTAGTCTTTTCTCCGTCAATAATAGCCTCTGTGGCCCCATGAGTCTCCAATTGGAAGATCAGATCAGATGGTTTCCCCACTAAAGGCATTGTTAGTTAATTGCCAGACTTTATGAGTGCATGCACAAGTAATGTTTTGCAAAATTTGCATGTTTCAAAAACGACACGTATATTCGTCAAAATATACAAATAAACATGCTTTTATGTGTATATATCTCACATATTATAAATAAACGTGTTTCAAACATCACTGTAAGAATTACTTTCAGGTTTATCATCAGTATTTATGCTCTATATGTATGTATAAGCAACCCTAATAGGGAGTGAGAGAACACTCATGTAAGAGCAGCAAGTTCGCCTCCTATGCGTCAACATTTTCAAATCTTATTGCAAAAACAAATGTGTTTAGACGTATAATTTCGGAAAGTGCGTTTAATAAAGCGACGTGATATTAAGAAATGCCCATTTCAATCGCGTTTCGTGTACGTTTCCCAACAAATAAGGTCCTGCGTTATTGGCTACATTACACACGTCTTGTGCGAATTTCAATTATATTTGAGCTGAGCTGGTTGTTCCAATTTTGTTGTGAAATTGATTTGCAAGTACGAGGTTTGACGATAAAATGATTGTCGCAAAGTAAAGGTGCTTCTTGATCGCCAGTTCATCCCGAGAAAAACGCTGGCCTGGCCTATTTTATTTGCTTTGATACACTAAACAACAATGTCTCATTTTTAATTAATTGAACTAGCAACGGTACCCGCCCTACGGGCGGGGCTTCAATTGGGAAGCACAAATGAAAAGGCAAAATATCAGAAATTGAAGGCTTTTTTTAATTTTAAACGATTCATATAAACATCCGTTCAATCATATCACATACGAATCATCAAAATCTAAACAGTACATGGCGCCCATTTTGAAAAAAGATTGAATTCTGCAAAACGGAAGCGGCCGCGACACCTGTTTCTCAGTCGCTTTGCACACGCTGCCGTGTTACTTCAGAGCCGCACGTTTATATAGGAAGAGTTCGTCAGGAGTCGATCTACTCTCTCCTGGTACGTAGAATTTCAACAAAAGCCACATCACTGTTCATATCGGTAAATATTATTCCATCGTGTTTGGAAAAACTGGAAAATTGGAAAACTTGGAAAAACAATATAGCCTATTGTACACCGTACACCGCCCGTACACCGTACACCATACACCGCCCGGTCATACACCGCCCGAAATCCTAGGATCACCCTAGGATTACCCTCGGTCCTAGGATTACCCACCCAAAATATCGTTGTGATCGGTTCAGCCGTTTTTGCGGTACCTTCGAATGGACAGACAGACAGACGGACATTTGGTGAATTATACAGACAGACAGACGGATTTTTTTGTTACTAATGCTTAAATTATTGAATGTTGATATTTTAAGCAATGTTAATTTATTTAATGTGGATTTCTTGTAACTAGTGTTGAATTTATTGATGTAGATTTTAAAAAAAAGGAATGCTAACTTTATTGAAGGTTGCTTTTTATAACTATAATATTATTTTAATGAAATGTTTTAAAAGTAATGCTAAATTTATTAAATGTTGATATTTAAAGTAATGCTAAATTTATTAAATGTTGATTTTTAAAGTAATGCTAAATTTATTAAATATTGATTTTTAAAGTAATGCTAAATTTATTAAATGTTGATATTTAAAGTAATGCTAAATTTATTAAATGTTGATTTTTAAAGTAATGCTAAATTTATTCAATATTGATTTTTAAAGTAATGCTAAATTTATTAAATGTTGATTTTTAAAGTAATGCTAAATTGATTAAATGTTGATTTTTAAAGTAATGCTAAATTTATTAAATGTTGATTTTTAAAGTAATGCTAAATTTATTAAATGTTGATTTTTAAAGTAATGCTACATTTATTAAATGTTGATTTTTAAAGTAATGCTACATTTATTAAATGTGGATTTTTAAAGTAATGCTAAATTTATTAAATGTTGATTTTTAAAGTAATGCTAAAGTTATTAAATGTTGATTTTTAAAGTAATGCTAAAGTTATTAAATGTTGATTTTTAAAGTAATGCTAAATTTATTAAATGTTGATTTTTAAAGTAATGCTAAATTTATTAAAAGTTGATTTTTAAAGTAATGCTAAATTTATTAAATGTTGATTTTTAAAGTAATGCTAAATTTATTAAATATTGATTTTTAAAGTAATGCTAAATTTATTAAATGTTGATTTTTAAAGTAATGCTAAAGTTATTAAATGTTGATTTTTAAAGTAATGCTAAAGTTATTAAATGTTGATTTTTAAAGTAATGCTAAATTTATTAAAAGTTGATTTTTAAAGTAATGCTAAATTTATTAAATGTTGATTTTTAAAGTAATGCTAAATTTATTGAATGTTGATTATTTTTAGCCGCGTCGCAAGACGCTGGTCATAGAGTGCCCTCTGCTGTTGTTCTTGTTCTTCTTCTTCTTCTTCTTGTTCTTGTTGTACTTGCAGAGAAGACAAAGCCTCAAAGCTCCACCCATTCTGGGAACCATAGCTCCACCCATTGTGGGAGAGGCTTCATATAAACAAATATCCACCATTTTATTAACTCACATAGCTTTGAGGCCTGTTTTGTAGGCCCGTGGTGTCTTCCTCTCTCACACAGTTTTATTTCAAATCAAATTCGATATATCATTTCATTTTTCACAGTCGCTAACATAGTTTTAGACTCGGTTGAAAAAAGACCGGAAGAAAATCCGATGAAAGTTGCCCTTTATAGAACGAAATGAATTCTCAAAGGCCTGTAACTTCAAGTCCATTGAGATTTCTTTTTTTTTAATCGCGGCATGGTCAGTCATACGCCGCCCGAAATAACAGACGGGAAAATGCCGAGATATATATATTTTGTTTAAATCGCGGCATGGTCAGTCATACACCGCCCAAAATAACAGATGGGAAAATGCTGAGATATATTAAAAATTCGTCCATTTGATGACAATCGTCACGATGAAATATTTAATTTATACGGCATCACAATAATGTGGAGAGAGGAGCATAGCTTCGTTCACGTGTCGCCACATACGGGAAATTGCCGAGATATATATTTTTTAAATCGCGGCATGGTCAGTCATACACCGCCTGAAATAACAGACGGGAAAATGCCGAGATATATTAAAAATTCGTCGCCACACACGGGAAATTGCCGAGATATATTTTCACTTTGCACAAAAATAACATCAAGTAATCGAATCAATAGGAATGTCCTGTGCCTATAACATCGACGTTATAGGCACAGCTGCATCTAGGCATTGTGTAACATCGACGCGGCTTTTGTTTTAATTAAAACTTTTTGTACTTGTTTTGTAACTAATGTTAAATTTATTGAATATTGGATTTTATTTTGTAACTAATGTTGAATTTATTGAATGTTGATTTTTTTTGCAACTAATATTAAATTTATTAAATGTCAAAGACAATTTTCTTGTATGAAGACGAGGAGAGGCTGAAAAAGCGTAATGTTTTCGGGATGACTCTCATGTAAATATATATATATATATATATATATATATATATATATATCTATATATATATATATATATATATATATATATATATATATATAATATATATATAACATATATATATATATATATATATATATATATATATATATATCAGTCACTATGCGACCTTCATATCATCAGTGGAGAACCGCCAGCAAGGTGTCCCATACAGCTGCTGCTGCACCTTGCTGGGAGCGATACGCACCGCCTGCCACGCGGTGACGTTATCTCTGGTATCCACTCATCATATGGAGTCGACCTGGTTGCGGTTGGGAGTTACTAATAATGGTATCTGTAATCTGGTTCTCCAGGTTGAACAACAACAGGTTGGAGAACCAGATTACAGATACCATATATATATATATATATATATATATATCATAATATATATATCATAATATATATGTGTAACACGGAAGCATATATACATATGATATTTATATATATATATATATATATACTGTATATATATATATATATATATATATATATATATATATATATATATATACATATATGTCTTCTCCTTTCCAAATGTTACTATTCGTGGTCACTTCTGTATTAATTTAGCTATATTTCCTGTCCTTTTCAACCTACACTGTCATATGTATATGCTCCCATATCCATTACTGTGACATTAACAAACAAACGCAACTATGATTCATGATGTGTTGATTTTGTGTCAGTTTGTTTTAGGATGGAGAACACCGAGAGGTGTTCTCCATCATATAACTTGAATAAGGTATTCCTTGAATAAGGTATTCCATTTTGCTTTGTTCTGTATATTGAGGGTACAGATATCGGTGGAACATGCAAGGGTCATGAAGTGTTTGGGACTCCCAGTTTTGGAAGAAGTTGAAACTCAAAACAAGTACCAAGTACTTGGGGGTCCACTGGGCTAAGCCCCTCGTCTTCTTACGGTAGCAAACACAACCAAAACCTGCTCCCTTCTGAAAACCTCCACAGTCTCCACCCCCTCTTTAAAAGTTTGGGCATGATCAAAGTGGTTAAATAGACCACCGTTCCGAGATTCCAAATCCACACTTAAATCTCAAAGTCTATTAAAGCTCATAATTATTTTCATCATTCACTCTCCATGCCGCCTAGACCATTGCTACCAAGTTGGGTTGGGTGGTGATCTTTCAAGCCGTTACAGATATTCCCCCTCCACCCATTCCCGATCCTCCAAAAATGAAAATCTGTCAAAGCTAACAACTTAATTTTTTTCACCATAACCGCCCCCCCCCCCGTGGGGCCCCCATTATACAAGCCACAATTGATAGCAATGCAGCCCATATGGCTGATGTAAATAGCCAGCCACAGACATAATAAAACTCAACTCCTCCCTCCCTCACACACGCCACCCTAAAATTATTAACCCCTCTCTATTTTTCGCCTTCTTGTGCCCCATTATGTGTACTAGGTTTGGTTGCAATCACCTAATCAGTGGCACAGATCTACTCCTCTGCATCTCCCACCCATGGCCATCCCCAAATCACCACCCCTCTCCCAGTGACACCCTCCATGGGGCCGCAATTGAATCTGCCAAGGTTGGTGGCCCTACAATGTTCCATTTTAAAGATGTGCAGGTTATTTGGGATCTGACAGACATATAAATAGAAAATTGGAGTGTGACAATGAGGGAAGTTTTGCGTTTGTGTTCAGCTTTACCTGATCTGAGACTGGTTAGCAAAAGCACCACACTTTGATCAAAAACTGTGGAAATATTCAAGAAAATTGGGACTTTAAGACAATCATTCATGTGAAAATGAACATTAATGAAAAAGAGGAAGTAAATTAAAATGGGCCATTGATATTTGCACTATTCCCATTATCAACTCTGAGAAGCTTTCATGCTGGCTGTCAATGGGTGACAGGACAAAGAAAAAAAGTTGAAAAAAATGAAGGATCGATTCATGGATAATCATCACATCAGACAATATTGTAATGGTCGTGCAGACATATGGTTAACTTGGCAAAATTAAAGCTGTGAAAGTATAACCACAGAAAAAGGAGGAGAAATAAGAAACGAGTATAAATAGAAAAGAAAGTGAAAGCTCAATGTGAATGGTTAACAAAAAAAGAACCTTGATTGGAGGGGTCTTCAAAATGTAAATAAAGGCAGTGTGTACACACACATATATATACATACATACATATATATATACAGTCACGTGAAAAAGTAAGTACACCCCATGTAAAGTTTTGACTTTTTCAACATATTTCAACATACAGCGATTTGATCTTCATTTCAACAATATTGATAGATAAAGGTGATATAATATAACAAATATCATGAAACATTTACATTTTGTAGTCCATTTTATAATTTAAATAAACATAAATGCAAATTTCACATGTGGAAAAAGTAAGTACACCCTTGGCTCTAATAGGTGGTATTGCCCACTTTGGCAGAAACAACATCAAGTAGGCGTTTCTTATAACTGTCTACCAGTCTCTGACATCGACTGGGAGAAATTTTTGCCCACACCTCCATGCAGAATTCTTTCAGCTGTGCGATGTTTGAAGGGTTTCTTGCATGCACAGCTCGTTTCAAATCCTTCTAGGTGTTCTGGTTCAAAACTTAATTTTTCAAGATAGTGCCGGCGGTCATCTTGGATTCGGGCCTCTGGCGAAAAATGCCGGGATTTTTGGGAGGGACATAGAGGCTATTTTTGTTATAAAATGTCAATAGAAGTCAAATCAATCGTCAAACCTTACTAGCCAGAAAATGGTCACGGAATTGAAGTTTTGGACCTAACTATTACGGACAGTAAAATTACAGTTCAGTACTTCATGTAACCCCCACGAGCATTCAGGAGAGCACGTACACGTTGAGGCATGCTGTTCACGAGATTTGCCAAGGTTTGGACAGGAATCGCTTGCCATGCAGTGACAATAGCCTGCTGCAATTCATGCACAGAGGTCGGCTGCTGGTCCAAGTGGTCAATTTGACGCGTTAATTCTGCCCACAAGTTCTCTATCGGATTCATATCCGGGGACATGGCAGGCCACTCCATATGCTCTACACCACGGTCAGCAAGAAAGTGTTGGATCATGCGAGCATGATGAGGCCGTGCGTTGTCATCTTGGAAGACAAAGTTTCCTCGAAAGGCTGCACGAGCAAATGGAAGCAATGTTTCTTCCAGAATGGCCCTGTACTTGAACTGGTTCAGGTTTCCATTCAGAACAACCAGGTCAGTTTTGCCCCCTGCAAGAAAAGCAGCCCAAACGGTCACCCCACCACCTCCAGCTTGGACTCTTGGCACTATACAATCTTTGTTGTAGGCTTCATGCACTTGTCTGCGCACTCGGACGTGGCCATCTTGACGACAGACCAGAAATATAGACTCGTCACTGAAGATTACGTGATTCCAGTGTCCTGGCTGCCATTGACGGTGCTCTCTGGCCCACTGCAATCGGCGCTGGCAGTGTTGTCTGGTCAGGCGTGCTTTCTCAGGGGACGCCTGGCATGATAGCCTGCTTGAACCAGTCGTTGGTTGACTAGCCTTCTGGATACAGGCACATTTATCAGTTGCTGCCACTCAGCCCTAAGCCGATTAGCTGACTTGGTACGGCCATTGCGGACTAACCGGTGCAGCTAGCGATCATCCCTCCTACTGGTTCTGCGGGGACGTCCTGACCTCGGTATTGGAGTAGGGACACCCCTCTGAGCATTTAGTTTCAGGATCTTTGACACCTGACCTTGAGTGATGCCATTCTGCCGAGCAATAGCACGCTGTTTCATGCCGTAATTTCGTAAAGCCACCACTCCATGACAAACAGCATTGTCGAGTTGACGGACCATCTCCAGAGGAAGCGGCAATAACTTTTGGAGATGTGCAGCAGTTGTTTTCCACTAATATAGAATGCAACAACCCTTGTATACCCGACTGTGAAGCCAATCATCAAATGCACCTGTCCGTACATTTTGCCACGCCACCTGTGATATAATCCTGTTGTTGACTTCTTGCTGCGACAGACAATCAGTGACATGGTTCTTTTAACAAATGAATCACCAAAGTGTAAAAGAAACTCACCAGATTGATATACTGGGTTAAGAAAGTAAACCCAAGTCAAGAAAAAAAAAATTCCATATTAAATGCCAAGTCTGTACATACATATGTATAATAAACATATTGTTACGTTTGTAGGGGGTAGACAATGATTACCTTAGAACCTGGTAGAATGTATAGATTAGTGTGCTTCAATTGTTGTGAAGAAGAAAAACCAACCCATGTAATAAGTAGGGACTTTATATTAGACTGGACTGCCGGGTTAAGTTTGTATATTCGTCCCCATCATGAGGGGTGGGGCTTTTAAATGAGCTCAGGGATTATGGGTAAGTTAATTCCCTGTTTGTAAATACCTCTGTAATCTATACATTTGTTCCTTATGACACCGCACTAGACACCAACCAAAATCGCCCATTAAACACCACTAATTAATAAAACCACCGGAATCTCAGATTGAACAATACCGCTGGTGCCGCAGCCGCTACATCACCACCAGGACAGGCATGCCAAGAGCCACACCCAGAATAGCGGTGATTGGGTGGGAAGAATTGATTGGCACAAGCCCGAGTAAGATGGGACTTGATAAGAGGAGCAGAGATGGACTAAAAGAGGTGGCACACACTGATTGGTGAAGCAGGCATGGATGACGTCAAAGCGGCATGTACAAGACAGTTGGAGCGGCGGACATTTTCCCTTCTCGTTCTGGATGTCATGGTGGATGGTTGCACGGGTAGGCTCTCTGCTCTCTGCATGGGGAGGCTTCATCACGGGTGGCCGTGTTCCGGGATCTTGCTGGTGGTTGTGAAGAGGCAGAGCTGCACAACGAAGAGCTGCGGAGTTCCGCACGGGAATGGTGAGTGGAGAGGCGCGGCCCGTTCGATTCACGCGCGAGGCCTGGAGTGAGCGCGACACACAGCGAGGCCAGGTTTTCTGCCACAAGCTGTGCGGAAGAGCGGGCACATTTTTGCCATGAAGGCCTGAGACAATTTTGACGACCCCTGACGAGACGCCCCAGCTGATTTGAGCTAAGTGCCACAAACCACGCTATATATTTTCCAGTTATTTTATCGTTCGTCTGTTTTCGAGTCTTTTGTGGGAGTGCTCCATTTTGGAATTAATTTATTGTGCATTTTCTTTGCACCGGCATTTCTTTCATTAAAGCTGTGTTGTTTGAGTTGATTTATTGCAGGGTCAATGACATCCGGGGATCCGTAAAGGTAAGCGCTCCGGGCTTCTACCCCACTTGCCACCACGCATATCCTCCGCTATATTTTTGAACTGAACGCATCGGAGTGTTAAAGCTCATTTGGTCCTCCGTGCTAACCTACGGTGTTCACCAAGGGTAGTCGACTATATATAAATAGTGATTCCCCTCGGTGAAGACTGGAAAATCACGGATAGCCAAAGCCACCTTTAACTCCAAGGTCGTTCAGTTCAATAGTGGATTTTATATCTACACGTGGGAGGAAGAAAGAAGAAGAAGAAGATGCCAAAGCTTACCTGTCGCGTTCGCCGGCAGTGCCAAAGCCTGCAGGAAATAAACTCACACGAAAAACGGATTTAGAATATACAGGGAAAATAATGTAAGGATTTATTTACAATGGAATGCTGGGTGGGACAAAGGAAACGTGATAAACTAAACTCCTAAATTGGGATCCCTCACATCAGACTTAAACACAGACACAGGGATAAAATAATGTGGAAAGGAATGGTATGAGATTTATTGCACTTAGCTCAACCAGCTTGGGGTCTCGTCAGAAAAGGTTGGCCCCAAACTCGCCCGTTGCGTTGACGGGAACCGCCCGGCTGTTGGCACGAAAACAGGCCTCCGTTCCCTCATGTGCTCGTGGAACAGTATGCGCCCCCTCCAGGCAGGTCGTGTGAGTGAGCGAACGATCCGCAGCTCCCCTCGTTCTGACCACAGGTCACGTCCCACACACCGTCGCTCGCCAATGTCCGAAACCAAGAGAGAGTCGATGGCAGAGGAAGGCGTGAGAGGCAAGCGAGAGAGCAGGCAAGAGAGAGAAAATGTCGGTCTGAGAATTCTTTTATTGACCGCCTCGTGACGTCATGTGTGCCCCCTCCACCAATACCCGCAGGCCACCACTACTGTCTTTCGCTCTCCACCAATGCCCACAAGGCCACCCTTTGACGTCATCGGCGTGCGCTACCAATCAGTCCTCTGCTTCCCTCTCAGCCTCCCTTCCACCAATACACAGGAAGCTTCTTGCCCTGCCCCTGGCCAATCACAAGTCCTTCCTTACTCCGTTCTTCCCATTGGAGTCAACTCCCGCACAATAGTGAGTCCTTCTGGGTGTGGCTCTCGGCCTGCCTGTGCTATGTGTGTTGCTATACAAGTTGGTGATGTAGCTGGCCGCGGTTCCATCGGCAGTGCTCCAAACTGGCTTCCGGTGAGTTTTATTGTGGGGAGGGGGGGGGGGGGATTTAATTAGTCCACTAATGGGCCTGACTAGTGTCTATGCTGCAGTGCCAAAAGGGCCAAAGGATAGATCACAAGGTCTCACGCACAGGGGAATTAACATAATCCCTACACTAGTTAGCATGCCCCATTCCTCGTAACGGGGACGAACATACACTTAATCCGACATTCGGGCTCAACAGGTCCCTGACTTATGTACATCGAAATGGTTATTTCTACCCACGATCATCGGAGCACCTACCTATGCAGATCTACCTGAATCTATATATCATGACCCCAAAATTCATAACAATATATATATACATATATATATATATATATATATATATATATATATATATATATATATTTATATATATATATATATATATTTATATATATATATATTTATACCCCAAAAATTTATACCAGTCACGTGAAAAAGTAAGTACCCCCATGTAAAGTTTTGACTTTTTCAACACACTTCAACATATAACTATTTGATCTTCATTTCAACAATATTGATAGATAAAGGTGATATAATATAACAAATATCATGAAACATTTACATTTTGTAGTCCATTGTATAATGTAAATAAACATAAATGCAAATTTTGCATGTGGAAAAAGTAAGTACACCCTTGGCTCTAATAGGTGGTATTGCCCCCTTTGGCAGAAACAACCTCAAGTAGGCGTTTCTTATAACTGTCTACCAGTCTCTGACATCGACTGGGAGAAATTTTTGCCCACTCCTCCATGCAGAATTATTTAAGCTGTGTGATGCTTGAGTGGTTTCTTGCATGCACAGCTCGTTTCAAATCCCCCCACAACATCTTGATGGGATTTAGATCCGGGCTTTAACTTGGCCATTCCGGAACCCTCCATTTCTTTCTTTTCAGCCATTCCTTGGTGGATTTACTGGTATGTTTAGGGTCATTGTCATGTTGCAAAGTCCACCTTCGGTTGAGCTTCAACTTTCCGACAGATGGCCTCACATTATCCTCAAGCACCCTCTGATACAATGAAGAATTCATCGTGGATTCTGTGATGGTGAGCTGCCCAGGCCCTGATGCAGCAAAGCTGCCCCAAACCATAATATGGTATCAGGTTCTTGTGGTCAAATGCTGTCTTTGGTTTTCGCCAAACATGTCTTCTGGTACTGTGGCCAAATAGCTCTACCTTTGACTCATCTGTCCAGAGCACATTGTTCCAGAAGTGCTGGTCTTTGCCTCGGTGTTCATTGGCAAACTTTAGTCTTGCCCTGATGTTCTTTCTGCACAGCAAAGGTTTCCTCCTGGCATACCTCCCATGCAGATCAAATTTGTGCAGCCTCTTTCTAATGGTAGACTCGTGCACTTTGACATCAACAGTGGCAAGAGCAACCTGTACGTCCCGTGATGACATTCTGGGGTTCTTAGAGACTTCTTTCAGCATCTTGCGGTCTGCTCTCGGGCTGAACTTGCTGGGGCGGCCTGGCCTGAACAAGTTGGCAGTTGTTTGGAATCTTCTCCACTTGTAGATGATCTTCTGGACAGTTGAATGATTGATTTCAAATTGTTTGGAGATCTTTTAAAATCCCTTCCCAGACTCGTAGGCATCTAAAACCTTCTTTCTGAAGGCCTCAGAGAGCTCTTTTGATCTAGGCATGGTGACGCTGCACACTTCAACAACAAAGAACAAACCAAACTAAATGTCTGACGTTTAAATAAGACAGGTTCCTCCAAGATCCTCTCTAACGATGTTCTAATCATTTGCACCTGAGCTGGTGCACCTGATTCTAATTTTAGGTATTTGAAGTAGTGATAAATGGAGAGGTGTACTTACTTTTTCCACATGCAAAATTTGCATTTATGTTTATTTAAATTATACAATGGACTACAAAATGTAAATGTTTCATGATATTTGTTATATTGTATCACCTTTATCTATCAATATTGTTGAAATGAAGATCAAATAGCTGTATGTTGAAATATGTTGAAAAAGACAAAACTTTACATGGGGTGTACTTACTTTTTCACGTGACTGTATATATATATATGTATATATATATATATATATATATATATATATATATATATATATATATATATATATATATATTGTTGCAGTTTTTAGAACCTTCACTTTATCACATTTAGTATTAAAATCCCTTATAAATAACCCCTGTGTACATTTCCCCTTAAAAAAAACAAACAAAAAAAAAACCACCTTTAGAGGCCATTTTTCCCCGCAAGCGGGGGTTGGCCTTTTTCGGGAACTGTGGTTGTTGTTGTTTTTCGGTCCCCTTTTTGAAGCAATGTTTTACGGCCGGATGCCCTTCCTGAAGCCAACCCTTTTTGCCGCCTTTAACGACAAGCAGGGAATTACCAGTGAACTGGTACTCAATTTGCCGACCTCGGAAGGATGACAGACTGAGTCAACAACCCTGGCGTTAATTCAGCGATTGACCAGGATTCGAACCCAGGATCCTAGGATCCTAAGCCGGCACCCTAGCCGCTAGCCCAACACCAGGGATTTCCCCTTAATTGGCTGTTAATTGAAATAAGTGCACCTTAGCTAGTCCATGTACAAGGACGTAGCCAATCATAGAACCTCTCTATAGTTATATCGTTATTCTGTGTTCTAGTTAAGGCTATGTTCCCATTAGTCGATCTTACGTTGCACCAAATCAAATAAGATAGATCCCCTTATCGATAGCCCAGAAACTACATTGCCAGCAGCGTGCGCCTACATTTCCAGCAGCATTCAGACTCCATTACGCACGCGGTCAGCTAGGAGAAGAAGGGCGTGGCCCGCCCATCGTCATCAAAAGTTGGAGCCAGAAAGCCCTTATGACCAACCAGGAATCGGTGGGCATGGCTTGGTAGGGCGTGACCAGAAAGATCGAGCAGGTTCGTGAAGGTTCCAGGGCGTGGCTATATAACCCGTTACGGGAAGCCCCCACCACCAGATGATTGAGGGAGCACGCACTGAGAGATACGTGGAGGGAGGGGCATTGACCGAGTTGGGTTCTGAGGAGGAAGGCGCTTGCGAGAGGTATGAGTGAGAGGAGGGACGCTGTTTCAAACAGCCCCCAGCCGCGTGCAGCTCTAACGTGCTGCTTCAAGCAAACCTTGCTGTGTGGACCCGAGCGCGGAGAGTCGGCGGCCGCTCGCATCAACCCTGCCGTCCTGTACGGGATCGAACGTCATCCCTCCAGCCCTGTGGTCCCACTTTCTTCTCCCTCCAGCCAATCCAACCTGCAATTCCCCATTCGTGTGAGTCTGTTTGTGTTGTCCTGTCTGGGTATAAGTAAGACTGTCTAAGCTAAGGATTTGCACTGTGTATCTGCTCCTTCTGTAAATGACCTTCGTTTCTTCTCTTCTTTGGTTTGTGTAAATAGTAGTTAATAAATATCTGTTCTTTCTTCCCTTTGGTTTCTTCTTTCTGATCCGATCGCTTTAGAGATTTCCCCATTGAGTTCCTGTGGCGCGATTTCGGCCAAACGCTTATGAATCGGGTTAGTACTTGTTAACGGCTCGCATTTCGGATTGCTAAACCGCTCGGCAAACTCCATCTTGTCCGGGATCCGAGTGGAGTTACCCACCTGCTTTGTGGAGGGATTGGCGGAGGTGTACGGGAATCCCCTGACCAATCACCTCGGCCAATCCCACCCCACAGGGGAGCGGGGTAGCTTCAGGATCGGAGACGGCCAGTGCAAAATACAAGGGGGATTAACCCCCCCCCCTTTGGTCAGGGGAGCGCCGTCCCCATTACCGTAACAATTGGTGTCAGGAGTGGGATTTGGACGCGAACCAAATTTTTAAAAAACATCAAAAACATTTGTCAAAATTTACAAACGGCCGAAATTTTGTTTAACATCCTAAATTTAAATCGTGCCATGGATGATCAAGGTGATCGGATGCTGGCAGGGGAGCTAGAAGAGGGTTTGGAGGCAACCCAGGATCCTGGAGAGGAATGGGAGGAGGAAGGCAATGAGGATTCGGTAGCTGGGGTTTCAGACGCACAAGATGGCGGCGCCGCGGAGGTCGAGCCCGCAGTGGCGGCTGGGGCCGCTGTGCCAGTCGGGTTTGATTTTAGATTATTCCTGACCCAACTGGATGCAAAGATGGATAAAATGAGGGACAAAGCAAGGGGTACCAGTGCCCAAATTAGGAAGTTGGACAGTAAATTTGGGGGATTAGAAAACCAAATTGGGGAATTGAGGAATGATATGGAAAGCCAAATCGGGGAATTGAGACATGACATGGGAAGCCAGATCGGGGGGGTCGACAGAAAAATCGGGGGGCTGGAAGCCAAATTTGAGGGGTTAGACAACGGGATGAAAGGTGTGAAGAATGGGTTAACGGGGCTAGAAGACAAGATGGAAGGCAAATTGAGGGAAATAGGGGAGCAATCCGCCCGGGAAATTAAACAGATGGGGAATCAGATAGACGAGGTGAAAATCGGGTTGGAAGGTAAATTGGATGCCCAGAGGAATGATTTGGAACAGATGAAGGCGGCATCTACCAAAGAGATTGGAGAGATGGGGGAGGAGATAAGGCGTGGAGTGGGCGAAGAGGTCGCGGGCGTATGCGAGGAGGGTAAAGCGGGGTGAGGAGTGCATGGAGAAAGAGGTGAGGAATAGTACGGCTAGGTTACAGGGGGGAATAGAACACCTGACGCGGGGAGTAGAGCAGCTGACGGTGGGACAAAAGGAGTTAGAGGAGCAGGTGGAAAAGAACACTGTGGTAATAGGGGGGTTGAAGGTGACGCAGAAGGAAATAAAGAAGGAGTTAATAGCGACGAAGAAGGAATGTCAGACGGTGCATGAGGGACTGACGAAGAGGTTAGAAGAGGTGACAGAGGCAATGGAGACAAAAGAACGGGAAGTCAGAACGCACATAGAAATGACGAAGGTAGCCTTAGAGGAAGAAATTGAAGGGGCGCACCGGGAAATATAGGAGGTAAAACAAAAATTAGAGGAAGTGGAAGAGGGGGTAAGTGAAATTAAAAAGAGACGGAGGGAAACTAAGAAGGAGCTGAAGAAGGAAGTAATGGAATTGGTGCAAGGTCTGTGCTCAAGTCGTGATGATGTGTTTACTGACCAAATAAAGAGTTTGCAGGTGGCAGAGAAGGAGCGAAGAAGAGGTGCCGAGGTGAGTGGCGATATGCTCGGGAATGTATATGGTGTGAGGGGAGATTCAGTGAGTTTGGGTGTTGGTTTAGACCCGGGCGTTCGTGAGAGGCCGCTAGTGAGGTGTGCGACAGGTGCAGAGTGTGTGGAAAGAGGAGGTGTGCAAGGAGGTCCGATTATGGGGAGTGCAAGGAGTATTGGTGAGCAAGGGTGTGCGGTGATGATTGGGTGTGCAGAAGAGTGCACACTTGTGGTGAGTGTTACGGAGGACGTAACGGGAGAGGGTGCGCAAGAAGGTGCACGAGAAAGGTGTGGAACGGAGGTGTGTGTGAGGAAAAAGTGTGCGCTGAGGAGTGAGTGCGCTGCCAAGAGTGAGAGTGAATGCACGACAGAGTGTGGTGGTGAGAGTGACATGGAGTGCGAGTCGGTTGTGGCAAGTGAGAAAGAATGCACACCTGGAATGGTTGAGCGCGTGTGGGAATGTACACCTGAGTTGGTGGTGGCACGGGTGCGAGAAGGCACATTGAAGCGCATGATCGGGTGTGCAGAAGAGTGCACACCCATGGTTGTCACAGAGGATGTGACCGAGGAGTGGGCGTGAGGAGGTGTGTTGATGAAGTGTGCGAACGATGAGTGTGTGCCAGGGGGCGCCGTCCCCATTACCGTAACAATATATATATATATATATATATATATACAACAACAAACACCAACAGGCATTTTAAGGCCATTTTTCCTGCAAGAGCGGGGGTGAGCCTTGCGGTCCCCATGACAATCTTCTCCATTTTGCCCTATTTTCTGCATCTTCCCTTGTTAACCCCCTTGCCAGCATTTCTTCTTCCAACATCTTTAGCCAAGTCTTTCTCGGTCTCCCCGTCCTCTACTTCCTTCTACATTCATTTCCATCACTCTTCTCAACCAGTCACTTTCATCTTTCCTCAACATATGACCAAACCATCTCAAACTGTTTCTCTTCACAGCATCCATCACAGGCTCTATTCCCATCATCTTTCGCAATTCATCATTTGTCTTCCTCTCTCTCAACGATACTCCACACATCCACCGAACCATTCGCATTTCCACCCTTTCCAGCCTTCGTTGCTGCTCTTCGTTCATTACTCATGTCTCGCTTCCATAAATCACAACACTTCTCACACATGCAGCATACACCTTTCCCTTCAGATTCAACGACACTCCCCTCCTCGTCAGCACGCCCCTCAGTTCCCGAAACTTCTTCCATGCACATCTCACTCTAATAACAAACTCTAACATCTCACCACCTCAACCTAACTAATGTCAAACAAACAAAAAATATATGTACACATATATACATATACATATATTTTAGGTTTGTTTGACATTAGTTAGGTTGAGGTGGTTGGGGTCAATCTCAGGTGATGTTTCACTTGTGGTCCACAAGCCTTCTTAAGCTAAAAGACACAGCCATATGAAACATATATTATAGTCCTTATAGTTTGAGACTGAACTTTTTCCCGAGGCTGAATGTGGAAATCGATGGATGGGTTTCTTTGACCGTTTCAAAAAAATGTATATAATTAGGAAGCACTTGCTCATTATATATTTTTGATGGAGAGGCAATCTGTCCAGGATTGGTTCTACCTTTGAAATGTTTGCCTATAAGCTCAGGAAAGAGCAAGGTGACAGAGGGTCGAAGAGCATGCAACGACAGCTGTGCAATGGAGACAATGAACACATCAAAGGATTGACTGAATGGGAGGAGGAGAGAAAAGAGTGAAGGGAACATAGCAACCTGCAAGTAGATGCGTTGAGGCAGGGAAATGTTAACAAGTATGGAAAATATCACCAATATGGTTGGAGGTGTTAACAATTGGATGAAAAAGATAACAAGAAAATGTCAGGATAGAAAAGATAACCAATACCACCTGAGATGGTGTTGCACTGCTAACTTTAAGCCCTGAATGGGAAAGTGGGATTAAAATGGCTGATGAAGAATGTTCCACAAGCACTTTCAGAAGGAGGGGATTTATGGAACAATGGGTGTGACATGGTGTAACTGGGGAGGGATGGAGGGATGAAAGAGCAGAGGAAGCAAGATGAAGGGAGGGGGTAGAAAATATGCCAAGCAAACCTGTCTGCATGGAGAGGGGTGCAGCAGGCTTTGTACTTATGCTTCTTTGTGAGATAGCAATATTATCGAGAGATTTGTATTCCACATAATCCAGAAGCGGTGCAAAGAGTGGGTCTACCAACCAACACAGAATAGAAGTTTAGCTTTAGCAAGGACAGACTTAGAACGACAGAGGCTTCCCTTCGGTACTGTACATTTTCATCCCACGAGAGGTTCTAGATTAATGGGGAAACCTAAACGTTTGAGAGACTGAACTTTTCCCGAATTTGATTGTGGAAATAGATGGATCCATGGGTTCTTTCGATGATCATTTCAGAGAGAACGGGTGAGAATGACAGATTTGCCAGGACTGAATCACATGTTCCAGTTGTTGGAACAGCATCTGAGGAAAGGAACGTTTGGAAGCAGCTACTAAGGAAGAACTTCCTCCTCCCTATGGATATACCAACCTATGGAGATTGTCTGTGCTGTTTTCCTATTAAATGCTGAGCGTCAAGCAAGGAAGAAGCATGTACCAAATTCTAAAGTCTTTGGTACGACTCAGACGGTGCTTGAACCGCCGGCTTCCCAGACTCGGAGTGGACGCATGTCTGGTTTAGTATTTCTGGTATTTATGAGGTATCTGTAGGTACATTTTCCACCATAACACTGCCCGTTTTTTGGTCTTGCTCCTTCTGCCTGTTCCTATATCTTCTCCATGTCTGCTTCATTCAGATCTTCTGAGGAATCTTCACCCCATTGCCTGAATCCATATTCCCAGTTTGGAACTTCTCTGATATTTGCTCTTTTGTTGCTGTCATGGAATTAATTTCTCATCTTTTCATTTCTCCTGCTGTTTCTCCATCTTTAAATTCCCAAATTATACACTCTGTTTCAATGTTTGCTTTATAGCTTTTTAGCCCCCGTTGGACTTGGTCTGAAACGGGGGCTTATGGATTGTGTCTCGTCCATCTGTCCATTCATCCGTCCGGGCATGCGTCTGCAACCATATCTAAGACATGTATGGACCGATTTTGTTCATACTTGGCATAAAGACAACACATGGCGGTATAACATATGCACATCATTTTGTTTCACGGTGCGATTAAAGATGGCCAACTGGCGGTCATTTTAGTTGTAAACAACCTGATGTTGAACATGTCCTCAACCATTTCTCGCATATACATTTAGCGATCTTGTTCAAACTTGGCTCACAGATAAGGAATGATGCCTTACATATGCATGTCATTTATTTTTGAGATAAGATCCAATATGGCCGACTGGCCGTCATTTCATTATTTAATCGTATCCCCAACCATTTCTTGACCATGCATGGTCTGATTTTGTTCAAACTTGCCAAAAGCAGAATACACGATGGCATAAGCATGCACCTCACTTTATTTTGCGGTCTGATCAAAGATGGCCGACTGGTGGACTGGCGGCCATTTTAGTTGTAAAAAAACCCTGATATTAAAGACGTCCTCAACCATTTTCGGACATGCATTTACCGAACTTACTAAAACATTGCACACAGATAGGTAATGATGGCTTACATATGCACGTCATTTATTTTCGAGATAAGATCCAATATGGCCGACTGGCGGCCATTTCATTACTTAAACGTGTCGCCAACAATTTCTCGGACATGCATGGACCGATTTTGTTCAAACTTGGCACAAACACAATACATGAGAGTATACATATGCAGAAGATTGTTTTGTAATCTGACCAAAAATGGCTGACTGGCGACCTTTAACCCTAGGATGCATTCAGGTACGATACCCCTACTCTTCCATTAGTGGGTCTTTTATGCCCTCAGGCTATGCTGTGTTTTTGTTTCGCTATAACTTTGTTGTAAAAACGTTTTTATGCAAGATCTTTCATATATGCTTCGAAGAAAGGGTAGTGCATGTCCCTGTGTGTCTGGATTTTGTTTTTCGTTCAGGATTGGGGGAATTTTTTAAATTTTTATCCCATCACATTGCCTGGGGTCATGATATTGTTTTTGTGATAACTTTGTTATAAAAACGTGTTTACCCATGATCTTTCATATGTGCTTTGAATAAAGGGTAATACATATTCCTGTGTGTGTTTTGGTTGTTTTTTTTTCAGGGTCGGAGAGAATGCTTTTTTAAAATTTTACCCCATTCATGCATTTGGGGGTCTTTTTGGACCGGTTTAGTGTTTAGGTTATTGTTGGTAAAAACAAACCAATAACATGTAATTTTCTTTATTGCTGTTTTATTTTGGATTTTTTATTTTTTATTTTTAGTATTATTATTTAATTATTACATTCCAAATTCCCCCTCCCCCCCCCCCCCTTTATATAGCATCGCTGAATGTGTGTGTGTGTGTGTTATGTGTTCTGATGTATCTTCCACACACTTTGACCCACAGGGCTCAAACTTGGCATGAAGAATGTTTGCTTCCCCAGAATAGCTTTTTTTTTCCTGCTCGCTCCTTCCATGATCGCCTTGTCATGGTGTAGTGTGCAGAGCAAAATTACGGCTTTGTTGGGTCTTGGGACATAGTTCACCATAGTTAGATTTTAATTGAATCCAAATTCGCTGCTGTGACGTTCTCTGTCCTTTCTGGCTGCCATCAGTGCAGGGATATCGGCCTTATTTTTCTTAAGAGTTCCCACAAGCGTCAGACGTTTCTCCAGCAGTGTCCGAGCAAGTCGGACACTTGTAAAGAAGTTGTCCATGGTGATATTTCGTCCTGAACCCCCCAATGGACCACACAATATATGTAGGACATTTGATCCTAGGTTTTTTGCACGGCTTGCCCAGGCTGTCTACCTGTGTATGCATCACAAGCCCAAAATATCTTGATGCCATATTTTGCCGGTTTGCTCGGCATATATTGGATAAATTTACAACGGCCTCTGAACAGTACCAGTTGCTCATCCACAGTGATGCCACATAACACAATTGTGTCAACAGGTGCCCTATGACACTCGATAGCAGACAAGGCCGATTGAGCTGGGAATATAAATTCAGCACACAAACAATGTTTCAATTGTGCAAACCATATGTGCATAATTCCGATGGATATAACAAGATGAACTGTTGGACTATATTTTTATACTTACAGGAAATGTTTTTGAAGGCTCACAAACAAGGATTGCAAGAGGACTGCAAAATGGCAGGCTAACTTGTCACCACTTCCTGTTAGGTTGTGACCAGTGATAACACAACCTGTTATACACAATGTCAAACGGGTCCAAAAACACCCACAAATGCATTCATGGGGGTAAAAAAAAAAAAATCCCCCAATCCTGAAAGAAAAACCCCCCCAAAACACACATACAGGAACATGTATTTATTACCCTTCATTCGAAGCAAACATGAAAGATCATGGGTAAAAACGTTTTTATAACAAAGATAGAGCGAAACAAAAATCATGCTTGGCCCGGGTCCAAACAGACCCATGATGCATTAATGGTGGTAAAAAATTTAAAATACATTATATCGTACTAGTACAGTTTGCTTCGGAATATTGTTTCTACTTGTTGAGGATACAAAACAGCAAAATCTTTGACAATACACCTCTAACATCCCCACCTCTTCTGTTATAAATAATACCTGATTTTATTTGAGAAGTAACAAATAAATTTCAGGGATGGAGTTGGTAGGTGCACTCACTTTAGCTTGTTATCTCAGAGGTAAATTGTTTGAATCGTGGATTAAAGTAAGCTGTAAATGTGGTTGGGCTGCAGGAACATTAAAAAAAAAACCTTTAAAAAAAAACTTTTTCGCGTCTCGTATTGTTAAAATACCTGTGCTATGGTATTGTTCTCTATCATCCCTCTCCAGATCATCCATCCCCTCTTCAGCCCTGCTTGGTTGAGCACACCCGTGATAAGCAGCACCTGACCCACTCCCAGTTTGCTTACCTAAGTGCAAAACGACAGCTCCCTTCACTCTTTCATCACCTTGCTTCCCATCTGTGGCCATCATTTGACTTCTGCTCAATCCTGCCTCTTCCATTTTTTTGTCATTTCATATGTCAGCTCATCATTACCTTTCATTACACCCTCGCGTCAACTTTTATACTCTTCCTCGTTATATCTGTGTGTCAGGCAATCGTCTGCTTTTCTTGTCCTTCCCACTATCATTAGTTACGTTCTCAACCCTCTGTTGTTCAACTCGTCCACGATGCTAAAATCTATTTTCAAAAGCATTTGGAAAAACAAAAATGATACATGGTAACCATCTCACATTAGAATCATCTTTCATGATATGATGGGTATATTGATGGGTCCAACAACAGTTCTCAAATTTTAGCAGACAAAAAATAGGTAACAATTTATCATTTTCACACATGATGGCAGGAGCTCAAAACTACCACTTACAAGCCATTTTGGACATTTTTTAAGGACCGTACAGGCCTTGTGAAGTAAGGTAGATACTTATTCCAAAACTTAAGCAATCGAGCTTGACAATAACCTGAAATGTTTATAACCTGAAAGAAAAGACTATAACCTGAAAAAAAAATCTTAAGAAAAAAAACCATATTACTTATACCTGATAAAGAAATCTCTTAGGATCAGTACAGAGAGAGAGAAAGAGGGAAAGGGAGATAGAGAGGGAGAGGGGGTGAGAGAGATAGAGAGGGTGAGAGAGGGGGGGGAGAGAAGGAGAGAGAGAGAGAGAGAGAGAGGGAGTAAGATAGGGTGAGAGAAGGGAGAGAGATAGAGGGAGAAGGGGTTAGAGAGATAGGGAGAGAGGGAGAGAGAGGGGGGAGAGAGAAAGAGAGAGGGAGAGGGAGGGAGGGAGAAAGAGAATCTTTTAAGAATTCCATCAGCCTTTGTTGAATGGCTGATTTTAGACTATTCAAATCATTAGCTGGGCTCCGTTCATCAATGAGGTATCGACCATTAATCCCGGAAGCCCTCCGAGCAGTGGGTCCACAGCCTCCATTGTGTCTAAAGGTCGCCAAACTAGGCAGCAGATAGACACCGAGAGAGGGCGAGAGAGAGAGAGAGAGAGAGAGAGAGAGAGAGGAGGGGGAGAGAGAGACACAAATTAGCCTTCTTCTCCCTCGCCATCTGGAAGCTCAGAGAAACGAACCCCGAGGGAACTACTTATATCCACATCGTAAACGAGAGAAGATGTTTTAATTAAGGGGATCGGGTTAAGTTAACTGGAAATTACAAGCCGTCTGCTTAATAAATTGCTTGTACCGCCCCATCTGCAATTAACGCGTCCCGGCCGGCGTGCGGCGTGCTCGGCCTAGATTTGCATGAGAAAAGCGTGTTTCTGTGGTCGGCCCATGGGCAGCTGCCGTGGTCATTGGGCACCCCAGCCCAACCCTAGGGCGAGGCGACACTCGCCCAGATTGCGACCACGGTCCCAGGCTCTTGGGGATACCACTCACTCTATTAGTATGCTCTCACTCATTTGCATCATGGATTGCTGCTTTCATATTCTACTTTGTTCTCTTCCAGTCTTCATTTCCTACTTTTTAATAAACCAATCAAATGAGGATTTCAATAAACCAATCAAATGAGGATTTTGTTTTTTTTGCTCAATGATGCAATTCTGAAAAGGTTAATTCAATGGGTCGAGGTTCTGTATTTTAATCTGGTGGTTGCAGGCTTTAATCCCAACCCCGGTGGGAAGGCATTCCATAAACCTGCACTTCCTTGTGGCGAGATTTGCTCTGCCAGTACCAGTACCTACTCCATTGTTAAGGGGTACACCGGATGGATGGATATCTGAAAGATATCACATTTCATTATTTATTATACACCTTTATAATCAACGTGCCTCTTCAGAATCCCCAGCATTTGCTTTCACCGATCTGGAAACCAAAATGTGATACGAACTTTGTTTTGTTGCAATATTGTTGTTTTCTCCACCTCTTTATCTGATCCAGCAATTCTGTCGATTCCCTGCTGCCAATGGCTTTACGACCCTGTTGGGGCAGCTTGGCCAGCAGCAGGCTTTCAAGCTTGTTCTGGTTATTTGCATCGCTGGTGTCTGCACCTGCGACATTTATAATTGTTCCGTATTATAACTTGATACAACATTACAACCAAAAATGTTTCATCACTTTAATTGAGATGTTGTTAATCATCGAGGTTTGGTTTTCAGATCAAAGCATACAATTTACTTTGATATAATAACCACTACTACTACTACTACCACTACTACTACTACTACAACGACTATCACTACTACTACCACTACTACTACTATCACTACTACTACCACTACTATTACTACCATTACTACTACTACGACCACGACTACCATTGCTACTACTACTACGACCACTACTATCACTACTACTACTACCTCTACTACTACTATGACTACTACTACCACTACCACTACTACTACCACTACTACTACCACGACTACCACTACTACTACCTCTACTACTACTATGACTACTTTTACCACTACCACTACTACTACTACAACTACCACTACTACTACTATGACTACTACTACCACTACTACTACTACTACTACTACTACTACTACCACCACCACTACCACTACTACTACAACGACTACCACTACTACCTCTACCACTAATACCACTACTATCTCTACTACTACTATCACTACTTCTACCACTGCTATTACTACCATTACTACTACTACTACCACTACCACCACTACTATCACTACTACTACTACTACTACTACTACTAATACTAAGACTACTACTACCACTACTACTACCACGACTACCACTACTACTACTACCACTACTAGCACGATTACTACTACCACTAATACCACTATGACTACTACTACCACTACTACTACGACCACTACTACTACCACTACTACTACAACTACTATTACCACTACAACTACTACTATCGCTACTATCACTACTGCTACTATCACTACTCCTACCACTACCACTAATAATACCACTACCACTACTATTACCACTACTACTACTACCACTACTACTACCACTACTACTACTAGTACTACTACTACTACTACTACTGCTGCAAACATACACATACCATTACTTTTTAATCTATTGTAACTTGTCTTCTTGTATCAGTTACTGGGGTATGTCAAAAAAGTCAAAAAATCCAAATGTAAAAACCAGGACGAGACCAGGTGTGGATCCAGGAAATGAAGAGTGTGGTGGGCCTCCTCAGAGAAAATTCGGTGCATGTCACCCAACCACTTGTCTTCTTAGCAGGGTTTTGAAGCATGAATTCACCATTTCCTCGACCACCAGCCCCACAATCCACTGCCCTTTCACACCCCTCAACCTTTCACCCCACCTCCCTTCCCTGAGACTTCTGACATTGTAATCAAAAAAACATGCAACTTTTTGCATTCTCCAGCATTTTCCACCATGGGATATTCTGGGCATAGATAGGCATGATGGGCCAAATGGCCTTCTGTGTCCAACTTCCTTGTATATATACAGTACTTGCAAGTGTATAAGCCAAACTACGAATATATTGTCGTATAACATATGCCCGAGAGTCCACGTGGCTTTGAAAAGTACGAGGGAATGGCTACAGCACAGATGTAACAATGTGCAGTGTGAAGTCATTGTTCAGGTTTTAGCGAAATATATGTTATTAAACACATTAAAACGGAATAATTGTGTAAATGCAGAATAAACTAGAGCGGTACCCGGTAGACCGCATACCTCCGCCACGTTTACGTTTTGGAGCCCAATAACAGGCCGTATCTGCATCTGCTGATCTGAACCAAAATCGAATCAATTTGTCATTGTCACACACCCAACATGTCCACCAAATTTCATCCGAATCCGTCCAAAACTTTTTGAGATATCGTGCTATATGCCGCTTTTGGCCCCATCTCTCAATGGTGAAGAATCACTGTAAAAATTCTCAGATCTGGATTCGGATATTTACCAAAATCTAACCAATTCGTTCTCGTCACATGTCCAACCGCTCCACCGAATTTCGCCCAATCCGGCCATATCTTTTTGAGCGATCTTATTCACAAACAAACAGACAAGGTGAAAACATAACCCCTGTCCAGTTTAGGAGGCGGAAGTAATAAGATAACTAGAAAGCATCTCAAAATGCAAAGCATCACAATTGTGTAAATGCAAAACGTGGCAAATATCCACGTCCACTTTGTACAGTCGTCCAATTAAACCTGAAAAAATCAACAGCTAAAAGAAATATGTAAAAATTCTTAATTTTCATTCACCATATTCTCATAATAAGGGTTTGTTGAGAAATTGATAACAAAAGCTCAGGTGATAATACACCTGCAGATTGCAGTCCCTTCAGAAAGTGTTGACACACACCTTGACTTTTTACCTTCGCAAAAGCGGAAGGTTATGTTTTGATCGCTGTGTATTTATTTGTATGTCTGTGTGTGTGTGTGTATGTTATTCGCATAACTCAAAAAGTATTCAACCGAATTGCATGAAATTTGGTGGGATGATTGGTTATTATACGGGACACATTTGATTAGATTTTGGGAGCAATCGGGTCAAAGGTCAAGGTCAAGGTCACGAAAAGGTCAAAATCGTATTTTTGTTGTTCTGTTCCCTACACTCCCATGCCAAGTACAGAACAGTAGCTGCGGCGAAGGTATGCGCTCTACCGAGTGCCCGTTCTAGTTTTGACATTTTGTTGTGTTACAGCCTGAATTGTAAATGGATTAAATTGATTTTTTTGTCACAAATCCACACATAATACCCCATAATGTCAAGGTGGAATTATTTTTTCGAAACATTGCAAAATAATTAAAAATTAAAAGCTGAAATATCTTGAGTCAATAGGTATTCAACCCCTTTGCCATGACACTCCAAATTGAGCTCAGGTGCATCCAATTTCCTTTGATCAATCTTGAGATCTCCATCGCTTGATTGAAGTCCACCTGTGGCCAATTTAGAAAGAAACACACCTTTCTGTATAAGGTCCCACAGTTGACGGTGCATGTTCGAGCAGAAATTATACCATGAAGTCCAAGGAACTGTCCGTAGAACTCCGAGATAGAATTGTGAGGAGGTATAGAACTGGGGAAGGGAACAAAACAATTTCTAGAGTGTTGAAAGTTCCCAAGAGCACAGTGAGCTCCATCATTAGGAAATGGAAGAATATGGAACTACCAAGACTCTACCTAGATCTGGCTGTCTAACTATACTGAGGAACCAGGCAAGAAGGACCTTGGTTCAGGAGGTGACCAAGAACAAAATGACCATTCTGACAGAAATATAGAGTTCCTTGCCTGAGATGGGAGAACCTGCCAGAAGGACAACAGTCTCTGCAGCACTTCACAAATCGAGACTTTATTTGAGAGTGGCCAGATGGAAGCAACTCCTGAGAAAAAGGCACATGACAGCATACCTTGGGTTTGCAAAAAGGCATGTGAAAGACTGAGAGCACGAGGCCAAAGATTATGTGGTTTGATGAGACGAAAATTGAACACTTTGGCCTGAATACAAAGCGCTATGTCTGGCGGAACCCAAGCACAGTTCTTCACCCATCTAACACCATCCCTACCATGAAGCATAGTTGTGGCTGCATTATGCTATGGGGATGCTTTTCAGCGTCAGGGACTGGTGGACTTGAAAGGAAAGAGCGAACAATGAATGGAGCCAAATACAGGCAAATCCTTGCGAAGGACCTGCTACAGAATGCAAAAGGCCTTACACTACGGCAAAGATTTTACGTTCCAACAGGACAATAACCCCAAGCAAACAGCCAAAGCAACATTGGAATGGTTGCAGAACAAGAACGTGAATGTTCTTGAGCGGCCCAGCCAAAGCCCAGACTTGAATCCCATTGAGAATCTGTGGAAAGACTTGAAGGTTGCTGTTCACCTATGCTCCCCCATCCAACTTGACAGAGCTGAGCAAATCTGCAAGAAAGAATGGGAGAAACTCCCCAAATCCAGATGTGCAAAGCTGATAACAGACATATCCAATAAGGCTCAAAGCTGTAATTACTGCCAAAGGTGCTTCTGCAAAGTATTGACTCAGGGAGATGAATACTTATGTAAATTTGATATTTGTGCATTTCATTTTCAATAAATCTGTAAAAAAAAACATTTTAAAACATGTTTTCACTTTGTCTTTATGGAGTATTTGTGTAGATTTTTTAAAATTCAAGCCATTTTAAATTCAGGCTGTAACACAACAAGATGTGAATAAGTTAAGGGGTGTGAATACTTTCTAAAAGCACTGTATGTATACATACAAACACACACATGAATCGTGATTTTACATATACACTTGTACACAGTTGTGATTGTACACACACACACACACACACACACACACAGACGGTTGAAAACCTTGTCTCCCACTGTTTCGTGGGAGAAAGAGGCTAAAATGGGCTAAAGAGCATTTTCTGGGTGCATACTAGATTGTGATATATCTACATCTGGCTTGTATTTCCACACTTGTTTCTTTTTGTCTTTCCGAAATTATCCAAATGTAGAGGGGTTTAATAGCTATCTATTTATCATATATGCAAATATGACGAAAATTTTCAACCTCTCACTATGCTCACTCAATGATTCAGATAATGTACCCTGCTATATGCAGAGCATGGGTACTGCCATACCAGCTTGTTTGGCCAGAGCTACAATGCTGGATGCGTCGCCACTGCGACACAGGAAGTCTGAGCAGTAATTTGCCATGATGCCTGCGATAACTAGCCTACTCTTCATCAACTAATGCTGGCAGATGAAACGCACTCATGATTCCTTTCCACTATTTACTCTGATGACAAACCCTACCCACCCCCCACCCCCTCCAGCCCCCCCACTCCAATTTTTATCTGAACTCATCACACTCCCCTTACCTTCCCTCTCTTCATTCTTATCTTATTTTAAATCACTCAACTAGTACACCCACTCCATATGGGAGTGGCAAGAAGGGTCATGTTTTATCCTCTCTGGGGTATATAGATTACAGTAGATCTAGGCTTGGGTCCGTTAGTCTGTCGGGGACGTGATAAGCTTTTAATGCCCCCAAGAACGTCGGTTTCCTCCCTTCCCGTTTCGTGGTAGCGACTGTTTAAAAGGGTAATCATAAGTGTTTGCGGTTTATCATATTTTTTACTTCTGGTAGGGATGCTCCCACGAAATGCCACAATAAGCTATTTATTTATACATGTTAACATTTGTCTAAGGAGGAAAAACCCCTTGGGGAGAGGGGATATTATTAGTATTAATATTGTTTTATAATAACGTTATTATTATGCTATTCGAAACAATGTTGTTTTTAGTTTTGTTATTCGAAGCGGCCTTGGAAAACACCGCAATTAGCTATCTTCACACGGATATACACCTTAACATGGATTTCACCCATGGCGGAAAACCTTCTTGGGGAGGAGGGCGAATGAAGTCGCTACAACCTCCGACGTGCAACTCTTAGTCCTCCTGTCAAGTTTGGTTGAGATGGGATAAGTAATGAACAAATGTATCGCGATCAAAAAGACAGACAGACATGCAGACACCAAATTGCGCATTTTTGTATAATTCGGCCTTCCAATAATTGCCTGAGTACCCTTTTTGGCCCTCGTCATGAGCCAACTGTAGAGAAATGCCAAACTGGCCAAACTTGCCCATCTCTCTACTCATTGGTTCATCTCAGAGCAGAGGTATATTTGACGTCAAAACACAAATACATTTACTCATTAAATGATTTTTGTTATTTAAAATGACTTATTAAGTGATTTACGTCCCCATTAACAGGATGCTGTGCTCTTGTGTGCTACTCCCATATACAGCACTTAGGCTATGAGCCAAGGGGGTTGGTCGGTACCATACAGATGGAGTAAGGCTCATTGTGATTTTTAGCAAGATATATGTCCCTAGATATGAAAAAAAAGTGATAGCAGTGTATAACTCTCGGCCATCTCTGTGTTATCACCCGAAATATTATTATACGCCCGCTTCGCTTTGCCAAAAAATGTGATATTTGCTAAAATTGGAATAAATATGTTTTTAAGGACCACAGAGTGCCAATAATTTGCATACTGGATGCCAACTAATATAGTAATAGAAATATAGAACATTTGTGGGGGTTATTTATCAAAATATTTATATATGACAAAAAATATGTTAAATTTAGTGAAAAAGTGGTCGAAATCGCTTCGAGTTCAGAATTCACATTGTACATTTTTGTCAATATTTCAAAAATCAAAACTCCCAGAGTAACATTTGACCTCTCAAAATCTTCGCAAGGAACCACTGCATTGGAATATATCATTACTTTGTAATATGGTGGTTGTTTGGGGCACATATTTTGGCAAAGTTCAAAATATGTTCAACCATACCCCCTAATTTTGATATTTTGGAACGAAACATAGCTTTTGAACATTTTAGGTTTATTCGTCTACTACTTTTGGTATCTCAGTGTAATTTTTGGTATTAGCTAGTATCCTAAAGTAGGTTTGTAACATCAGCGACATTAAATTTCACAATGCATGCAAACTTGCTCCACACTCTAGGTTTATCATGATCTCTCGAACAAATACGATCTCGATCTCGATCTCGGCACTCTGTGGTCCTTAAAAACATATTTATTCCAATTTTAGCAAATATCACATTTTTTGGCGAAGTGAAGCGGGCGTATAATAATATTTCGGGTGATAACACAGAGATGGCCGAGAGTTATACACTGCTATCACGTTTTTTTCATATCTAGGGACATATATCTTGCTAAAAATCACAATGAGCCTTACTCCATCTGTATGGTACCGACCGGTCAATTTGGGGGGTCTGGCTCATAGCCTAACTGTAAATGAAGGGCGATATCAGTGCGATAATTTTTGGACAGAGAACCGGACAGTTCATAGTTATGAGAACGGTAAGCCACCAAATGCCTCATTATATACGTCACCGAAGGTGGATGGATATTTTGTTTTCACCCCTGTCTGTTTGTCTCTCTGTTTGTCTGTGAGCATGATATCTCAAAAAGTTATAGACGGATTCGGACGAAATTTGGTGGATGAGTTAGCTAGGTGACAAGAACAAGACGTTTAGATTTTGGTTTAGGTCTGGATCCAGATCCGACCTATATCAGTTCATACAAAACGTAAACTGTTCAGCTTTGCGGAGGTATGCGCTCCACCGAGTGCCGTTCTAATACTGTAACAATTAACTTAAAACAGGAGTTGACTATTAGGCACATCATTCCTGTACTTTATCACCACCACATCAATCCAATATATCAGTTTATCCACTTTACTACCAGTGAGGCTGAGGTTACTAGGTAGGCTACTGCACACCCAGGTTGAAAATTCCATAGAAACCAATAGAGACCAGTAGGACATTTATATGGTTCATGTTACGGATCCGTCACTTCCACCTTTGTTGTTGATTATTTACTTGTAGGATTTTTAGTTTCAGGTAGTATTGTTGTTAAGATTTTTGTGTGAAATGGAGATGACTTTAGTAAAAGGTAAAAAGAAATGTTTGTGGAGGAAAAAGAAAAAAACGCGGCAACGAAACCGGAAGAGGAGGAGATTGGCAGAGATAGGAGCAGACAGCTGTGACTCGCATTGAGGCTGCGAGCGGACTTTTTTGATATTGGTCACGAATTAGTTGAGGCTTCCCGGGAAAGGGATTGTCCGTGACATCGTCACATATTGCGATTGCAATTCAACTTGCATCTCGGGTTTTATCACCAAGCGTGAGCTATTGTTGGAGGGAAAGCAAGCGCCTCCATTACAGGCTGATCCGCCATTTTGTCCTCTAAGAGGCCATCCGCTTGGTGCATCGTGTTTGGTCGTTGGGATTCCCATATCGACCTCGTCGTGTTGATTGCCATTGGTTCCCATATCAGCTCAATTCCCATATTGACCTCTCACCTTGTAACTCCTCGTCCACCGCCATGCCAATAACTGCCTGTTCTTGTCGCTCTGCATGACTTCAACCTTCACCCCGCGTTGGGATTTGTGCACGGACTTTGGGGAATGTTACATTCCACTCACGTTTGGCGTATCGTGAGTTTATTGCTTTGAGAGCATTGGGGAATGATGGTACCATCACATGTATTGTTCATTTGATGCAAGTGATATTTTCATTGTACTTTCTTCAAGAGTGTTATTATTGTGTATGTGAGAGTTCTTAATACAAATACTTGTTTTGTTCTACAATTGCATTGGTGTGGTTTTACCAAGATTTATTAGAACACTCAAAATAACAAATCTTTTTGCCGTGTTCCCTCTCGAGACTCTGAGGGGCACCGTAACCGGAGTTTGGGGAGGTAATACGAAACAGTCTCCATTGCAAATCACGGTTTCTATTGGTTTCTACATAAACCAGCAGAGTTTCCATTAGAAACCTACTCAGATTCAGTTTAAAGCAATATAAAGCATTAGATGCAACTTGTCTGAAAACCAATAGAGCAACCAATTGCTTTAATTAAATTTTGTTATAAACAAACACAAAATACACAGTTCCATATAGGATTGAGTTATAGCCATGTTCTTTATGACAGGGTTTCCCTGTGAATACAAGTGGTTTGCCATCCCGAAGTCGGCTAGCTCAGATGGCACAGCACTGGTACAGTTCACCAGAGCGACCTGCGTTCAATTCCCAGGCTGGACATATAATTTTCCCACATATGTTATTTGCTTATTTTCAATCCTGCTCATTTATGTGTTGGTCTCCTACTGGTCCCATTCTCCTACTGGTTTTTTAATGGTATTTTCTACTGATCCAGTATTTCACTTTCCTTATTGAAACCAATATATCCCATTGGTGCAATTTCCTATGGGATTTTGATGGGATTTGTCTTCTTGGTTTTTCTATGGGATTTTTGACCTGCGCAGTGTTACTGCCATAACTTAGAATCATGTCAGTATGAGTTGGGAAGTCACATAGCTGTCACAGATTAACGATTCACACTGATGGTGTGCAAAGTGATCATTACCATCCTGTATGTATTTTCTTTATTTTTGTTTGGCTTGCCTCCTTCTACAAAATCAGTGTGTAAATTCTTGAAAACGTTGGCCTTACTTAATGCGCCACCTCGCGGTCTGACTTTCAAATTATGGTGAAATAAATAGATTTCATGCCTGACTCGCACTTCTTATGACTCATCGTTTGACCCTTGAAGCCCTCCCACTATCATAAAGGCTCAGGCCAGGAGTGTGACAGAAATATCGACAAGAGTTTGCTGGGTATGACATCAGTTTATTTTTCCTAAACATTACATTTTCTGCGAATCAACTCAGTTATATTTTTACATTTCGTGTAACAAAATAACCTTAACCATCTGATTTAACACAGTTTGTCACAGAGCCATGCTTGCTAAAGTCTGTACCACTCAATGATACGAGCAGGGTACCCGTATCAGACGGGTTCGTGGATGTCTCACCTCAAATAAGCAATTTTTTGGAGTATGTATTGGTATGAACGGGAATTCAACGTAAAGTGAAGATGTGGACTGTGACACGTGGTACATTTTTACCATATAGCTATTGGCAGTGCCCTCAGAAGAACTATCGTAAGTGATTTTAGATGTTGTGCATAGCATAACGCTAGTGGAATCCAAATAAACAATAGCTGCCATGGAAACAGCAATTTTATAATTTGGAAAATTGGACCTATCAATTGTTTTACATGATAGAATGTTGTGCGTAACAAATTTGGTTGATACATATTCTAATTGCTGCGTAATAGGTGTTTTACATGTTTTGGATGGCATTGACCTTGACCTTTGACTAATTTTGACCAGATGTTATGCACATGTACTACCCATACGTACAAATAAGCAGTGCAAAGTTTCAATTCGATATCTTGAAAAATTGCTGAGGTTTGGCAATAATAAAATCCAAAAATATCACATTTGATTATAATGGGGAAGAATTGTTGTCATGGACAACATTTTCTTTTTGCCACATGGGACTTTTTCAATGGCCACGTGGGACTTTCTTTCTGCCACATAGGACTTTTTCAATGGCGATGTGGGATTTTTTCTTTGCCACATGGAACTTTTCTATGGGCACGTGGGACTTTTATATGATACCTGGGACTTTTATATGAGACCTGGGACTTTTATATGCCACATGGGACTTTTATATGATACTTGGGACTTTTATATGCCACATCGGACTTTTATATGATACCTAGGACTTTTATATGCCACATAGGACTTTTTCAATGGCGATGTGGGATTTTTTCTTTGCCACATGGAACTTTTCTATGGGCACGTGGGACTTTTATATGACACATGGGACTTTTATATGATACCTGGGACTTTTATGTGCCACATGGGACTTTTTCAATGGCGATGTGGGATTTTTTCTTTGCCACATGGAACTTTTCTATTGGCACGTGGGACTTTTATATGATACCTGGGACTTTTATATGCCACATGGGACTTTTTCAATGGCTACGTGGGACTTTTTCAATGGCCACATGGAACTTTTCTATGGGCACGTGGGACTTTTATATGATACCTGGGACTTTTATATGAGACCTGGGACTTTTATATGCCACATGGGACTTTTATATGATACTTGGGACTTTTATATGCCACATCGGACTTTTATATGATACCTAGGACTTTTATATGCCACATGGGAATTTTTCAATGGCGATGTAGGATTTTCTCTTTGCCACATGGAACTTTTCTATGGGCACGTGGGACTTTTATATGACACATGGGACTTTTATATGATACCTGGGACTTTTTCAATGGCGATGTGGGATTTTTTCTTTGCCACATGGAACTTTTCTATGGGCACGTGGGACTTTTATATGACACATGGGACTTTTATATGATACCTAGGACTTTTATATGCCACATGGGACTTTTTCAATAGCTACGTGGGACTTTTTCAATGGCCACATGGGACTTTTTCAATGGCTACGTGGGACTTTTTCAATGGCCACGTGGGACTTTTTCAATGGTCACATGGGACTTTTCCAATGGTCACGTGGGACTTTCTCTCTGCCACATGGGACTTTCTCTCTGCCACCTGGGACTTTTTCAATGGCCATATGGGATTTTTTCTATGCCACATGGAACTTTTCTATGGCCACGTGGGACTTTTTCTCTGCCACATGGGACTTTTATATGCCACATGGGACTTTTATATGCCACATGGGACTTTTATATGCCACATGGGACTTTTATATGCCACATGGGACTTTTATATGCCACATGGGACTTTTATATGCCACATGGGACTTTTATATGCCACATGGGACTTTTATATGGCCACGTGGCACTTTTATATGCCACACGGGACTTTTATGTGCCACATGGGACTTTTATATGGCCAAGTGGGACTTTTATATGCCACATGGGACTTTTATATGTCCACGTGTGACTTTTATATGCCAAATGGGACTTTTTCAATGGCCACATGGGACTTTTTCTATGTTACATGGGACTTTTTCTATGCCACATGGGACTTTCTCTCTGCCACATGGGACGTTTTTTATGCCACCTGGGACTTTTTCTATGCTACCTGGGACTTTCTCTCTGCTACATGGGACATTTTATATGCCACATGGGATACGACTATTTTCACTTCCGTTATGCAAATTAACTACTTCCGTCTATTCGCGTGACGTCACATGTGCACAACTCAATTGATGGATGCTTTGGTCTGCACTTCATCACAAGTTATTCTAGCATTCTAGATGCCGATGTGCCAAGATTTTAACTGTTCTACTCGTCGAGAAATTTGCCCACAGAACTCAGAAGTCATTTTTATGCATTCCCTGACCCACGAGAAGATCGTCGTGTGTCGGGCTCGAGCACCTTCGGTGTTGATTTGAAGCCAGGCCCATGTGAGCCACCTCAGAGATAGTCCTGAAGTAGTTATCCTCATCCCAATCTGTAAGTAAACGCACAATAACGAACGTTCACTGGTTTGATAATATCTCGATACAATCGTGATTTTGAGTTTCCACCCAAACAGCATCCCTTTTATCCATCCTAAGGTGAGTGGGAAGTTTCATATAAATCTCTCATTACAATATTGTAATTTGGATTTTTCGATTTGGAAATGTTTTATATCCGCCCTTTCTCGCCGGCAGATTCGTCTGTATTGGTTATCACGTCAGATCGGAGTCTTTATTAGTTTGCATCACGAGTGTTTTTAACACTTTATTTTGTTATATTAATGCGAAAGTATTAATTTGTGATTGGAATGATGCTTTGTGGAATGGAAATATAGAGATTTAGTTTAAAGCAGATTGAATAAATGACGTGAGTGTTTCCACCCGTGACATTCGCGGATTCGGCATTTGTAGTTTTGTCATTCAGCATATTTTATAAACAATTCTGAAATTATATCTTGAGAAACAAAATATTTTGTAATGCGAAATCAACAAGAAATGTGTATGTGCTATTTTGACAAGTCAATTCACTCTAAGTGCACACTTTTGAGTTGTGCACCTGTGACGTCACGCGAACAGAACGATTATCCGGCTTATTATTCTCACCCAATTTATTTTGTGCTAATGGGTCAGGGATAATAATCTTCTTAAACATATATCTCCAAAAAATTTCATAATTGTGTGTGTCCCTTTAAGGCTGGGGTGGGGAACCTCCGGCCTCCCGGCCGTATACGGCCCGCGAGACCGTTTGATCTGGCCCGCGAGGCAATTCATCTATCTATAATTCCAGTAATCTCTCCTTTTCAAGGTTTTAAATTAATCGGACAAAGGGTAACCAAGTTATGGCCAAAAACGATTCAACCAATCAGAGAGGAGCGAGCTTTCACGTGTTGTAACAGTCAACGAATGCCGAACGTGGCGAGCAGACGCTGCCTCGGACGGCACATTTGAGAACTTATTCATTTATTTGACGTTGGCAAAATATGTTGGCGCTAACAGAATAATTGCCATCAAATTAAAACTAATTTGCGATTAATCGTAACTGCGATATGCGACCTTCCGGACAGTCAAGTGATCGCGTGATCTCATGTCATCATTTCATTCAGTATATGCAAACATGGCGACTAACAAGAAAAGAAAGGTACATGCGTAATGTCGCGCTTTCCAAGAGAAATGGGCAAACGATTATTTCTTTGTGGAAGTAAAAGGCAAGCCAGTCTGCCTAGTTTGTCGGGAAGCGCTCTCGGTGATGAAAAAGGCCAACCTCGAGCGTCATTACAGCTCGAAACATGCTAAACTGGACGAGTTGAAAGGACAAATGCGCTTGGATAAAGTTAACGTTCTTCGGCGGAGTTTTGGTGCTCAACAAGCAGTCTTCATAAGACCACAATCTGACCGAGACATTAGCATGGCCCTCAAAGGATGTTCTAAAAATCGAAATGGCCCTTGACAGGAAAAAGGTTCCCCACCCCTGCTTTAAGGGGTCATTCACAAATCCTGAGGATATTTTCCTTGCAGATGCATCACAAGTTTGTCATGTGAAGAACCAACAAACTGACACAGAATAATCCATCAGGAGCAATTTCATAGCTGGCTTCCTCTTTCGAAAAACTCGTCTAATTTGTCATGGATTATTATAAAAGTGCCACAGAGTCATTGCAAGATCAAAGGCGATTATTATAACCGACATAATTCTTCACACATGATGACAATTATTGCTGCCAGTGGAAAAGCCATAGACAGCATAGTACCCAGAAAGTACCCACAAATGGTCGCAAAAAGAAGGACGTGCTGTTTTTGAAAATATTCTTCAATATCCACTCCCTCTAGCAACGAGAAGGTTTGTTTTCAGAATTGGCATCGTTTCCTACCCATAATACCCACTTCCTCCGGCAGTTGTCAGTGGTTAAATCACTTGCATTGTTGCACGTGTGCAGATGAAAACCGCAAGTCGTCTCCCCATACTCATGGTGGGGTAGGGGAGGTGGGTGGAGCATTGGGAGATTTATTTAATACCATGGCATGACATTGGGTACCCCCCAATAATCACGAGCATAAAATAAAACATAGGGGCAATACCCCTGGCGCACACCTGGTGGAATAAAGCAGTATACCATACTGACTAAAGGTGTTTTAAACCAATTTCAATGGTTTCTAGAAGAACACAGGGCAGCATGTAGGATCATACTAACATAATCATAAGACTTTAAACAAACAGACCAAAAAAATACATATTTTGGGGGGAACCCCCCCCCCCCCCGCCCACCCCCATCCCGTATACATCCTCAGACCCCAAAAAAAATTAATGCCGTGAACAAACTTTGGTACAACATCGGTGATTAAGATTGTGGTCAAGATTCATCAGAATTGCATGTGTATATTCTGAGAAAAAAAAGCAAATACTTATTTTGGGGGGAATCACTCCCCCCTACCCCCCACCCCCGTACACCCGCTCAGGGCCCGATTTTTAGCTCACCTGGAACGAAGTTATGTGATATGTACGAAGTTATGTACAGGGGAACTTATGTGATGACGCGTCGTCCGTCCGTAAACACTTGCACCTTCTTCTCCGAAACGGATGAAGGGATTGTGACCAAACTTGGCACAAGTGATATTTGTTGTGTTGTGACTAAAGTTTGTTCACGGAATTTAAAAAAAATCGAAGTCTAGGGGGCTTTACGGGAGGGTCAAAGTGGGTCCAGGTTTAACCCCCCAAAATAGGTATTTGCTTTCTTCTCTGAAACTACACATAACTTACTATTCAGATTAAACTGCTATATATCTGTTTTAGCCATATCACTCAATGGTGAAGAATAACTTTAAAGATTCTCTGATCCGGACTCAGATTCAAATCTTCACCAAAATCGAATCGAATCGTCCTTGTCACACACCCAACCTGTCCACTAAACGTCCTCCGAATCTGTCTTTAACTTTTTGAGATATCGTCCTATTTATCCTTTTTTGCTCCATCTCTCAATGGTGAATAATCACTTAAAAAATTATCGGATCCAGATCCGGATCTTCACCAAAATCTAATAATTTCGTCATTGTCACATGCACTACATTGCCAAATTTCGTCCAAATACGTCCACAACCTTTTGAGATATCCTTTTCACAAACAGACAGACAAACAAACAAGAAATATGTCGTGCATAGCACGATACTTGCAGAGTCCATAAAATAAGTAGTTGACCTTTGGCCGAAGTTGACCTTTTGAGCTTTTCTCAAAAATAATTAGTGGTTGAATTCAGTGACATGATATACAAATACTCTACAAATTTCAAGTCAATTGGATGAAAATTGAGTATTTTAGGAATTCCACCCAAGTTGTTGACCTTTGGCCTATATTGACCTCAAAAATAATAGGTGGTTAGATTCATTAACCTGATTTGAAAATCTTCTTCAAATTTCAAGTGTATGAAAATTGAGGATTTTATAAATTTGTCAAAGTTGGTGACTTTTGGCCTATGTTGGCCTTTTGACCTCAACATCAATAGGCTTCTTCCTTATGACCAACTCTACCATTTGGAGAAATTTCGTGAATATCGGTTTAAAATTGTGACCTGTAGCCAATTGACAGACAAACAGGAAGAATACCGCACACGGCTAAGCAATATACTTGAAAAATCTTCGATTTCTGTTAAGTAAGAACCAGACAGGTGTAAAAACATAACCTCCAATTAGGGTTAGGTGGTGGTGGTGGAGGTAATAGTTATTACTTATTTTTTACCACCTATTACTAATATTACTAATTATTTATTATTATTATTACTAATTACTTATTATTAACACCTCATTATTACTTATTATTACCTTATTATTACTTAATTACTTATTAATATATTATTAATAATAATTTATTATTATTATTACTAATTATTACTTATTATTACCACCTATTATTATTACTTATTACAATCTATATAATAATAGCGTAAGGACTCGACTTTGTTATCCCTTTTACGCCGCACCCAGTGACCCGATGCCCACGGCACTAATGGATTTACGATCTACGAACCGTGCTCTTTGTTTATCACGTACAGCCATACTCGAAAAATCTGAATTAGCCGACGTTGGGGCCCAAAAGCATCCGATTAACTACCGATACGACGCCATCTTACGACGCCATCGTATTGGCGTCTGCTGGGCGAAGGCGAAGCAAGCCGTCCGCTGATTGGACAGGCGAAGGCGAAAGCAAGCCGTCCACTGAGTGGACAATCCAGAGCATGCATTTGTGCCGGTGTCGGTGATCGTTGTTCATATATGCACTCTTCATTCTCATCTTTCTTCCTAACTCTTACTCGGACAAGCAAATCCCCTATGCCATCCATAATGGTACACTCTATCCATACACCACATCCTCCCTTCCGTGGATGTTCCACGGGTTTCGGCTAGTTATTACTAATTATTACTTATTATTAGCAATAATTATTACCACCTTCAGTGGTGAAGGTAATAATTATTCCTCCTAGTCCATGAGCTCTTCGTGGGCCAAGACTAGTAGCTTCTGTTGAGGAACCTTATCAGAATCTTTTGAAATAGTCCAAATTAATGACATACACAGGAGCACCGTTATCCAATAACCGAGTGATCTCTTCCACAAAAACTAGGAGGTTTGACAGGCAAGAGCATCCCCTCATTAACCCATGTTTTGAGTTCTTTAACAGCTGAAAGTCAGTCAAATGTTTCATGATACAATCTCTGATTGTCCACTCAATTACTTTGCATGCTCTCGAGGTTAAACTCAATGGCCTGTAATTATTTGGTTCACTCGTCTTCCTTTCCCATTTGTATAGCAGAATAACATTCACTCTTCGGCACTCTCCAGGTACTTCACCACCAGTCATGGATTTGTGAATATCATGCTCAGGTGTTTGGCAATCTCACTTACAATTAATTTTGGTACTCTGGGATACATACTGTCAAGGCCTGGTGCTTTCTCTTGTCTTATCCGTAACATCTTCTGCAGAACTTGATATTGAAGCCATTTGAGCATTAAACCAGAGGCAATGCATTTGGCCATCGATCATTGTGGTATCACCTGTGGAAATGAGAAGCTTGATGCTTCTTTCTTCTTTGTGCACCATCAGTCCTTACACCCTGTGAAATGACGTCACTGTCTCCATTACACATGTTGAGCACAAAATATATTTCCTTTTCATCTCAAATGTGATATCTCGAATATTTGTCAGAATACAGGGCCAAAATTTTTTTCATTGATATTTACAGACATTCATACTTAATCACTTGTGCCTCTATCATTCTTCCTGCTTTCATTGAAAATGAATGAACCACTCAACAAAGAGTGAATAAAAAAATATAATCATACGATATGTAACTATAGCGAATATATAATTTGAGAAGTGTCTGTTTGTTTGTTTATTTTGACTTCGATGTATTCCTAAACCGCTGGACGGAACATTGTACTCGGGGTGTGTCCAAAAAGGTTTTCGGCTGTATCAACTTTCATTGCCCCCCTTGGTTTGGGCAGGGGTGGTGGGAAGGTTGGGCATATCGATCACATATTTTAAGTTACAAACTCTAAACTCGGGGTACCTTTGTGTGAGGGGTGGGAGAGGGAGGGGGAGGGGGGGAGGGGGTTGCATACATTTTCTATTTGAATGTGTACCGTGTAGCGCCACCTAGTGGTGGTTGCAGAGGTTATTACATTTTCCTGTTTTACCTGGCCAATGCTGCACTCTTCGCACAGGTAAATTTATGAAATATATATATATATATATATATATATATATATATATATATATATATATATATATATATATATGTATATATATATATATGTATATATATATATGTATATATATGTATGTATATATATATATGTATATATATGTATGTATATATATATATGTATATATATATATGTATATATATATATATATATATATATATATATGTATATATATATATATATATATATATGTATATATATATATATATATATATATATATATGTATATATATATATATATATATATATATATATATATCAGTCACTATGCGACCTTCATATCATCAGTGGAGAACCGCCAGCAAGGTGTCCCATACAGCTGCTGCTGCACCTTACTGGGAGCGATAAGCACCGCCTGCCACGCGGTGACGTTATCTCTGGTATCCACTCATCATATGGAGTCGACCCAAGGTAACTCCCAACCGCAACCAGGTCGACTCCATATGATGAGTGGATACCAGAGATAACGTCACCGCGTGGCAGGCGGTGCTTATCGCTCCCAGTAAGGTGCAGCAGCAGCTGTATGGGACACCTTGCTGGCGGTTCTCCCCTGATGATATGAAGGTCGCATAGTGACTGATATAAAAACCGAAAGGGTCACAGAGTTACAAGTGTATGGAAAGCCTCACTGCATTGCCCTGATGAAGCCCCAACAAGGGCAAAACCAGGTCGGTAACTGTGAGTTTTGCATGCACTTGTGACAGTATCTGTATTTATAATCCGTAATGACGCACTGCTAGATGGTTCCTCTGGAACTTTGCAGGCAAGGCGGACGTGCATGGCGATGACGTCATGTTGTCCGCTCATTAGGTTGGAGAACCAGATTACAGATACCATTATATATATATATATATATATATATATATATATACGTATATATATATATATATATATATATATATATATATATATTGTTGCGGATCTCAGACGTCGGCTCTCCCCTTATCAAGGGGGCGTTAATCCCCTTGTCCTTTTATCTGGCCGACGCGATCCGAAGTTATCACGTTCCTTCCGGTCGGTGGTATATAGGGTTATTGGTCGAATTGTAGTCCTATTACCTAAGTACTACCACCGACCATGAAGCAAGGGAATAACTCCCACCCGAATCACGGATATTGATGGAATATTGCCGAGCGGATAGCAATCTGCGATCCGAGCTGTTACCTAGGACTAACCCGATTATGACGGTTGGGATCGTGCCACGCTTACCCAATTGAGAAAAGACTGGGTCGATCGGATTAAGAGGAACCCAGAAAGGACAAGGCAATTTATTCACAATTTGTACAATTAATGAGAAGAGGAAGGAAAAGGAAGAATGTACAAGAAAGAGGAAGGAAAAGTACACAGGGCAGTCTTAACCACAGTCTTAACTTATTCACTTGGAGTTGGGCCCGCTCGCTCTCAGATTCGGTCTCAGACTTCAGACTCATGCGGGAGGGGGGGGGGGGGGGTGTAGATGGTAGGGTAGAAGGTCCGGCGATGGCGTTCAGGCTCCAGTCCGGCTGCGGTCCTTGACCCGTGCCAGGCGATGATGGTGGAAACCCGGCAGGCAGCTCTCCGCGTAGCGTAGGCGCGAGCAGACAATTATCGTGACGGGGAGAGGTTGGTATACTGGCAGTTATACATAACGCTTTTCGCACATGTCCTCCCAAAGCAGCCGCCTCAATCAAAAGCTCATAACGCGAGTTCTTTAGCGCGCTCTCCAACGAGTCCTTCATGAATGTCAACTTCCCCCAGCGAGTCCTTCTCATAAGTCCTCAATAAGCCAACCTTCCAACAAGTCCTCTTTTATTCGAGCTCGCTCAGGCAGTCCTCTCTGCACAGTCCTTCTCTTGGTCAAGCGCATATACTCTCGAGTCCTTTCAAAGGGCTTTGCGTGCGCGCTTTTTATTACCCAAGCCAGCGAACGCTCTGGAAGCCCAAACCACGCCCGGTCAGGCGACCTCACCTCAGCCCTGGTTGGCTGGTGTTGGCTTACCGGCTCCGCCCTGATGGCTGGTTGACGTGGCCACACCTCCATCCTGTTGCTCCGCCCCATTTTCCCGGGCTTCACCTCGTGGCTTTTGGCTGGGTTGAGCGAGCCCAAGGGCAGCGAAGGCTGCTGGCAAAGGAGCGTACCAAATTGGGAGGGGCCATGGGGTACAGACTGGAGAGCGCTTAATGGCATCGTGTGGAGGGAGGCTGCAAAATGGACGAAAGGGGCCTACTCTTATTTGTTTTACGCAACGCAGATGCAACTATTGGGAATGGCCTTATCTAAACACATACTATGAAATAACTGACGTCCTATGGTGACCTACGTGTTGCTTGTGGCCTATCTATGGGGTGCAACCTTTAACCTTTAATGATGTTATATGTGTGGGTTCTCAAAACCGCAACAATATATATATATATATATATATATATATATATATATATATATATATATATATATATATATATACATACACATATATATATATATATTATTTATTACATTATATATATATATATTATATATATTATATTATATTAATATGTTAATTATTTATTATATTATATCATATTATTAGATTAATATTATATTATATTATGTTATTATATTATATTTCGATAAATTTATTATATATATATATTATTTATTGCATATATAGTATTAAATTTATTAATTTTTTACAGCACTCTTCGCAAAGGTAAATTTATTTTTGCATCCAGAATGACAAATTGGTCCATCAGCGAAGCGACGGGTAGGCTCCACTAGTAAAACTATGGAAGTGTTGGCATTGTTGCCAGATGTAAATTAATTATCGGAACTCCACTCCCCTCCTCACTCCCCTCAATGTTTCACAGGTACTATAACCACACCCACGTGCACCAGCGCTGTGTTCACTCACTCTCACTCGTACACTCACACGTGCACACACTTTTTAGGGAGAGCAGAGAGTGCACAATAATTAAAACACAAACATTAACCCATTCATCAAGGTGTGCGCCATCCCTCGGATGGACGTTAAACTGGGCGTCCCATCTGCCAGCATGGGTTGGTGGACATTAAAGATTCCACAGTGTCCTTCGTGAAGGCAAATCCCTCCCCCTGTCTACTACTGGGAGACCGATGCCAAACCACCCAGCATGACTCTGGCTTCGAAACTGATTCGGCAGAACCAACGCTCTGTAATATATACACTGTATATATTATATTTATATGTATATATTTATATGTATATATATATATATATATATTGTTACGGAAACGGAGTACGGCGCTCCCCTTAGCGGGGGGGTGGGGGGGGGGGTTAATCCCCCTTCTATTTTCACTGGCCGTCTCTGATCCTGAAGCTACCCCGCTCCCTTGTGGGGTGTGATTGCCCAAATAGTGGGGCAGATATGTAACAAAAATTGCACGAGATGTTCACATCCGGCAGAAAGTTTGAAATTTTGCATACAGGGGTATTTTGACATGCTGAGTTCAAAAATTGGCGGATCCAAGAGGTCTGACCAATGGACAGGCCGCCATCTTGAATTCCAATATGGCTGCCAAGACGAAATGTTGAAAATCCCTATCTTGGGTTCTAAATGACCTGTGGTGCTCAAATTTTGTACACAAGGGTATGTTGACATGCTGAGTTCAATAAGGCAATAATTTGAAATGTCTGACAAATGGTATGGCCGCCATTTTGAATTCCAATATGGCCGCCAAGACGAAATGTTGAAAATCCCGGGTTCTTTGCAAAAGCAATACCAATTCAATGGATCCCTAGTTGACAAATCATATAACAAGTCAAAGAGCTCATTTCAAAGTATATTTCGTACCAGTTGGCAGCCGTAACATGCTGCAAGCTTTTTTCCATCCGTTTTACTTCTCCTACTGCTCATCTCGGAAGCATTGTCCAGAGCAGAAACATAGTTCTGTGCATGGTAGAGTAGCAGCAGAACATTTGCAATTTCCAGCACACCGTTTTTTACACTTGCACTTGATCAGCTCTCGGCACCCTTTTGACGCCTCTGGCATTACTGTCCAAAATGGATGCCAGACATCATCTGCATTTTTAGCCCATCCCCAATCTGCAGGTGAAGGCAGCTCTGGGTTAGCAATTTGGGACTGTCCCCAGATGTGACCGGCCTGAAAGACTGCCCTCTTCACATGTTGACGCAGTGCCTCTTTTGTCGGTGGAATATTTTCCGATTGCCGATTTCCCTGAGCAAACAGCTGCTTGCGTGCTTCGTTCACTTTCTTCAGAGGGGAAGTTCTACTGTACAGAACAACGAAGAACCTCTCTATGTTGTCCATGTCATCATCTGTTACTTCCGCTGGTGCATGTGAGAGATGATTGAAGACCTCCCCCAAGTTTGGCATGGAATTCCATATGCTCCACACAGTCTTTTTGCCAATCCCACATATGGCAGAAACAGTATCGCATCCGGAAACAGTATGCAGGAATAGAAGCCCCCATGAGCGTTCAGGGCCAATGTGAGTCGCAATAGTGTGAGCAGCAATGTGCCTGAAATAGTTTCCATGTCCAAATGCCAACCACATTGCACAACCGTCCATAATGCTTGCCATTGCGATAGCCAACACAACCACATCCGTGTCTGTTGCATGAATGACGATACTTCTGTACCCCTGCTGATATGCATGCCAAGCATGTAGCATCATTCGTGAATCAGCCTCTTCATGCGTACATGGTTGAATTTGAGAAACATCAGAAGGGGGCTTTGATTTAACCTCTTCTTCTAAGGTTGTAAGAAGTGTTTTTCCCTCTGGAATAGGCATCGTTTGCAGGGAATCAGCAAGGAAACTGAATAATGTCTTTTTGTTGGAATCTACACGAAGGAAGCTGCTCCAGTTTCGTGGCACGGATGTCTGTTCAGTCACATGGAGTGGTATGCCAGTGCCACGACCAAGCCTGGTGCCTTCTTTGAGACTGTCCGTTCTGTAGGTGTCCCACACCACATCAACACGCATCACAGTCCCCTCATTTAACTTTCGGGCAATGTACGGAAGGACCTGTTTCTGTGCATAGTCACCAAATGTCCTGATCACACTGTTGCACTTCTTAGGCTCCAAATGATGGACTAAGGCAGCCCCATCGAAAATACGAACTTCTCCTTTGGGCGCATCACGAGGACGTTGTGCTAAAGCTTCCAAACAGGGCAAAAGATCAGCCTTGCCGGTTGGTGGCCGCATTGTATTGATACCTTCAGCCAATGCAGGTGGCCACCCATGACACTCATATTCATAAAATGTGTTAAGATCACCATCTCTAGTTTGGCAAGAAATGTACATTCGTGAGAAGAGCTCCACATTACTTTTCATACGTGTAATCTTCGCCTCAGACTTTCCAGGTGTTTTCTTGGGCTTCGATTTCAACAGTGGCAGATTGTTCTTTGAAATGCTATCATAGAAATTGTCAGAAGGATCCTTGATTCGCTGCCCCACAAATCCGTCAAATTGTGTTTTGCCAGTGTCCTCCATGGATCGCACTGCGGCTATCACTTCATCAGGCATGATGACCTTTGTGTCAAGCACATACAAGTCATTACTGTCTTCCGCAAACGGGTTTCCAAGTTTTTCAAAGGAACTGATTGCATTATTGAGATCTGATGCAAAGGATTTCTGGACACTAGGCAATTGTTTGTGGTGGCGGACATCAGTTTGCCTCTGTCTTTGAAACTGGTCCTCAAACTCATTCAGGATTCTGGCTATTTCTGCACCAGCTACCATCCACCGGCGAAGAGCCCCTTCATTCTCAGTAATTCCAATGACTCCACCATCACCTTTCACATAAGCGTTCTGCTGTTCGTGTATCTGATCGTGTGCCATAGCAGAGAACTTGTGTGATGACTTCTGAGTGACAAAGTTCCCCTTGACAAATTCACGATGGATATCCATGGAATCGTTTGAAAGTTCCTGAAGGTCTGCTACATGCACTGTCAACCATCTGGCGTAATGGTAATGGTCCATGGCAAACATCCACGGAATGATCGCCGTGAGAGTCTCCACATAGAGCGTGTAGTTGGCTTCCCGTTGTGATCTTATGAATGCCAAGAGAAGACACTCCAACTGCAGGACTTTATTCCAGTAGCAAAACTGGGGGTACTTTGTAGCCATCTTCTTGCTCCAAAGATCAAATGATTGTAAATCTTCAGTTTCACATGTTTTCCGGTAGTCATCGTATGCCTTTCGCTGCAGAGCGTACAACGCCGCTACTGTGACTTGGTGTGCCCATTGTGACCTCGATATTTGCGAACCTTTGTGAAGACTATCTGCTCTTCCCTCTGTTGTTACACCAGCACTGGTCATTACACTTGCCCAGCCACTCCCCTCCAGGAAGCTGCCGATCGCTTTCAACAAGGCCATCTCTACATGAAGGCCTCCCATCATCACAACAATCTTGTCTTCACCATATATACCTGGCCAAGTCCATTGACTTCTTTGCAATTGCATAGAGTGGTTGATCAACGGTCAGAACTGGAACTTGTCCGGGGTTTACTAGTTCTGTCGCCTGCTTGATTAAATTCATTCCATGCTTCACCATTGCCAATGTGTGAGCACTCTCGCGGAACAGAGGTAGCAGTCCTGTAATTGCAGGAGGCCGAGGAACTTCAACCTGCAGATTTGCCATGTATGCTGACCAGGAGATATTATCTTCACTCTCAAGACCTTCCTTCTCCTGCAGACTTTGTACAAACGAAAGCCACTGACTTTCTTTGTCCTGTATTCCGGAGGACACACTTGGAGTGGATGGACCTTTTGGTTTTCTTGGAATGGGATTATTAGTTGGAAATGTTTCAGGAGGCACATCACTGTAAGATGCAGGAAGGGCGGCTATGGTTTTGGAGCGCTGTTTGTTCTCATTCTCAGTGACATTCTCATGATTTCGAATGCTGCCACTTTTGTCATGTGAAACATGTTGTGTCTAGCCAGTGATAACGCGGTTCCATGAAATGAACTTTGTGCTGATGCTGATGATGGGTTGTGATCTATGTTGTCTAGGTTGCCTGTTGTGAATATTCCACTTCGCAATTTTGTTGGACACACAACGCCGTCATGTTTGTATATTTCTATGACTCTGTTGGCCTCATCTGTGGATACCTCCAGTATGCGATCATAGGAAACACACAAACCATGTTGAAAAAGAACGTCAACGAGATCCCGTTTCCTTGTTTTGCTATGAATGAGAAGACCCAGGTAAAGTGGCAGTGATGTTTCACGTTTCAAATTGTGACGTACTGCTGTAGTTTCCAACCTTCCTCGTTTCATAGTGTTGAATGTTACAAGTTGAGTTAAGGATTGCACAGAGACGCCTCCCTTGTTGTTTGCGTTTTGTTTTTGTATGTTTGTACCAGCAAGAATCATTTCCATCAACGCTGCCAATGATGGTGGTGAGTTGTTATATGATTCGTTAACTAGGGATCCATTGAATTGGTATTGCTTTTGCAAAATATCTTTGCGCACAATCTGGGCAGCTCTCATGAGAATGACCGCGTCGTTGTCAGAGTTTTGTCTACAAGCATGCAATAAAGCTTCACCAATGTCCTCTTTGAATGACAGTGCCACTTCATGGTTGCTCTTATGTGCCTCAAGTTGCGGAAGGTGTCTGAGAAGCTTGTCCTTAAGGTGAGTTGAATTAATCCTCTTTGAGATATCACCTCCCAGTTGTGCCAGACGTTCTGTATAAAGCTTTATGAGATCGGCTAACTTGAAAGTGTAACTGTCATCTGTACACTTCATTTCTTCCAAATAGGCTATCAATTCGGCCAAAGCTACTGATTCTGGTGGCATATTTTCACTTGAACTGGCTTCCTCATTCTTTCTTACAAATGATCTGTATCGAGTGTGGAGAACAGTCATGCACTTCTTGTGATAAACAGCATCTGATGCCGTCATATCACCTACAGACAATCTAGCCAGGAGTTTTGTATCCCTCAATTCTGTTGCCATCAATCGAACATTGGAATCTACATTTTTTGTTGCCGCTCTGTGGACTATTTCTTCATTACTGATAATGCTATCACAAAAGAAACATGTGCTAGCAGTACTCTGTTCAACGGATGGAGATTTGAAACTTGTTCTGAGTCTTTTCTTAACAGGCGAGTAAGTTTCTTCACCAAGTTTAAGGTCTGAACTTTGCTTTCTTTCCCTTGATTCAGCCCTGGCCACACGAGAGCTGCTGCACTGCACATAAAAGTTTTTGTGCCATTTGGCAGCATGCGCAGCTAGGGTTTCTGCAATACCGCAACCATCATCTAGTCGGGAAATGTTTATCCCGCAAGGCAAGGCACCTAAATCATTCAATGCCTTGAGATTTTGAGCAAGATTCTCGTAGACGTCTAGACACGACTGATTGCTGCCCTTACGTGCATCTCTTAGTGGTTCATTTTCAGAATTTTTCTGGCAAAGAGCGCAAATGTTCCAGTCTGTTGGCATTGGAATTGTTGACGATGTTTTCTTTGATTTCGACATTGGATTTGAAAGAGAAAAAACATAAAAAAAATAAATTATTGGAATGTCATGTGAATGTTCAGTTCCGGCAGAAAGTGTTAAATTTCACATACAGGGGTATTTTGGGGCGCTGAATTTCCCAAATTTCTACTGCCTTCGACAATATTACAAACCCATCAGTAGATTTGAGATGCAACAATTTTCCAGTTATCATAATAATGCTCAAATGATTTAACATTATGACATTACCGTACACTGTGCTATTAAAGCAATGAAAACATCGATGTTTGTCTTGGCGGCCATATTGGAATTAAAAATGGCGGCCATACCGTTTGTCAGACATTTCAAATTATTGCATTATTGAACTCAGCATGTCAACATACCCTTGTGTACCAAATTTCAGCGCCACAGGTCATTTAGAACCCAAGATAGGGAATTTCAACATTTCGTCTTGGCGGCCATATTGGAATTCAAGATGGCGGCCGGTCCATTGGTTAGATCTCTTGGATCCGCCAATTTTTGAAATCAGCGCCCCAAAATACCCCTGTATGCGAAATTTCACACTTTCTGCCGGAAATGAACATCTTTTTCACATATCTGCCCCACTAAAAGCGATTGGTCAAGGGACTCCCGTACGCCTCCGGCAATCCCTCCATGAGGCAGGTGGGCAACTCCGCTTGAGACCGCAGACGAGATGGTATTTGCTGAGCGGTTTTTAGCAGCCCGCGGTCCGAGCCATTTAACAGTCACTAACCCGATTCCGAGCGTTGGCCAAATCGTGCCACAGGTGTTCAATGATGGAAATCACAATGACGATCGGACGAGCATGAAGAAGAAGATGAAGGTAGGAGGAACAGGAATTTATTACTAATTATGTACAAATCAAAGAAACCAAGGGAGAAGGAAAGAAACGAAAATAATTACAGAAGGAGAAGAAGACACAGTGCAATTCTAGCTTATCTATACAGGCTTAACTTATACCCCAGACAGAACAAACAGACAGACGACAGTCAGACTTACACGGGGATGATGACAGGAATGGCAGGAGGTTCGTTTATCTGGCGAGGTTCCGTTCCGACCCACGACTCTCTCTCTCTCTCTCTGTCGGTAACACTGGGATTCTCCTCTCCAGTACCTCGAACCCAGCTCCAGCCTCGAACCCAGCTCAGCAGCATGCACCCCGCTCTCGTACCAGTTCAGCAGCACGTACCAGCTTCTCGTACCAGCCCAGGAGCATGTATATCTCTCACTTCGCGATTGTCGCACGCATATATCAAGCGGAGTCGTGACACGCCCTTGGCCTTTTGGGTACCACCCCCATGCTCTGTTTTGTGGCCTTATATGGCAATGCCACGGTCTTGTTACCTTATTTGGGTATGGAACTGAACAGCCCCGCCCCCTGTGGCGAGCCACGGTCTTGTAGCCTTACTTGGGCATGGAGCTGAACAGCCCCGCCCCCATGGCGCGCCATGGGCTTGTCTCTTCTCGGCGACCCTGCCCTTCTTGTCCAAACAGAGCACGGAGCACATATTCACCATGGCGGCGAACACCGCTTCCAAACCAGGGCCAGTTGAGAGGGTGTGCACCCCACGCTTGTCAAGCGGTTTTGGACAGAGAGGGAAAGTTTGGCTGGGAAATGCAATCCTTGAAGGGGACCTATCTTATTCCATTTGGTGTAATGCAGAGTCAATTAATGGGAACAGAGCCTTAAACTAACATAGAATAAAGAAATAACGATAGAGAGGTTCTATGATTGGCTACGTGCTTGTACATGGACAAGCTAAGGGGACGACCTTTGACCTTTACACAAATGGAGGTATTTACAAAGAATTATTACATTATTTACAATGGGAGTATTTTTACAATAAATTACACACACAGTGCACAGTTTCCCAAATCCGTTACAATATATATATATATAAATATATATATATACACAGACTTGGCATTTAATATGGAATTTTTTTTTTTCTTCTTGACTTGGGTTTACTTTCTTAACTCAGTATATCAATCTGGTGAGTTTCTTTTACACTTTGGTGATCTATTTGTTGAAAGAACCATGTCACTGATTGTCTGTCGCAGCAAGAAGTCAACAACAGGATTATATCACAGGTGGCGTGGCAAAATGTACGGACAGGTGCATTTGATGATTGGCTTCACAGTCGGGTATACAAGGGTTGTTGCGTTCTGTATTAGTGGAAAACAACTGCTGCAAGTCTCCAAAAGCTATTGCCGCTTCCTCTGGAGATGGTCCGTCAACTCGACAATGCTGTTTGTCATGGAGTGGTGGCTTTACAAAATTACGGCATGAAACAGCGTGCTATTGCTCGGCAGTATGGCATCACTCAAGGTCAGGTGTCAAAGATCCTGAAACGAAATGCTCAGAGGGGTGTCCCTACTCCAATACCGAGGCCAGGACGTCCCCGCAGAACCACAAGGAGGGATGATCGCCAGCTGCACCGGTTAGTCCGCAATGGCCGTACCAAGTCAGCTAATCGGCTTAGGGCTGAGTGGCAGCAACTGACAATTGTGCCTGTATCCAGAAGGCTAGTCAACCAACGACTGGTTCAAGCAGGCTATCGTGCCAGGCGTCCCCTGAGAAAGCCACGCCTGACCAGACAACACAGCCAGTGCCGATTGCAGTGGGCCACAGAGCACCGTCAATGGCAGCCAGGAAACTGGATTTCACGTGACCTTCAGTGACTAGTCTAGATTTCTGGTCTATCGTCAAGATGGCCACGTCCGAGTGTGCAGACAAGTGCATGAAGCCTACAACAAAGATTGTATAGTGCCAACAGTCCAAGCTGGAGGTGGTGGGGTGACCGTTTGGGCTGCTTTTCATGCAGGGGGCAAAACTGACCTGTTTGTTCTGAATTGAAACCTGAACCAGTTCAAGTACAGGGCCATTCTGGAAGAAACATTGCTTCCATTTGCTCGTGCAGCCTTTCGAGGAAACTTTGTCTTCCAAGATGACAATGCACGGCCTCATCGTGTTCGCATGATCCAACACTTTCTTGCTGACCGTGGTGTAGAGCATATGGAGTGGCCTGCCATGTCCCCAGATATGAATCCAATAGAGAACTTGTGGGCAGAATTAACGCGTCAAATCGACCACTTGGACCAGCAGCCGACCTCTGTGCGTGAATTGCAGCAGGCTATTGTCACTGCATGGCAAGCGATTCCTGTCCAAACCTTGGCAAATCTCGTGAACAGCATGCCTCAATGTGTACGTGCTCTCCTGAATGCTCGTGGGGGTTACACGAAGTACTGAACTGTAATTTTACTGTCCGTAATCCCAGTCGTAATTTAACTTTTGTTTTTGTAAAAAAAAAATTTGGCTAATGTGCAAAATAAAGAGATACTTCTGGAAAACGTACAGAAGTTTAACACAGTACTGTCCATGAATTGAGTTCGATATCAGTTTACATCACTTTCAAGGATCAATTTATTTGTTTCGAAATTTCAAATGTGGTTTTTGTTTCTTTTAAAGGTCACATTAACAAAATCTGGAATAATTTCAACATAATTCCAATGAACTTTTGGTTCTAAGACATCTTGAAAAGTAAGTTCACCCCCACAAAAAAATATTCCATATTAAATGCCAAGTCTGTATATATATATATATATATATATATATATATACATACATATATATCTATATATATATATATATATATATATATATATATATATATATATATATATATATATATATATATATATTACTCCCTCAAACTTTTGTGAAATCGTACCAAACTTCTGTTATGCACCTTCCCCTCCCGTATGTATGTGCTGAGGGTTCTTTTTTGAATTTTTTCAATATTTTTTCAACCTAAATCTTCAACCTAAATTGCTTATAAAAATGTAATATCACAAACACTACAAATAAATTTGTGCAAAATAATTGTTTGTATTATGATTGGTGTAAATCATGACAACACAGCAACTCAGATACAAACATTATCCTCAGCTAAATTAAGCCCGTTCCTCAGTAACGACGCGTGGTGAGGCGAGCTTAGCGAGCCGAGCCAAGCTAATATATTTATATGTACAGTCATGTGAAAAAGTAAGTACACCCCATGTAAAGTTTTGACTTTTTCAACATATTTCAACATACAGCTATTTGATCTTCATTTCAACAATATTGATCGATAAAGGTGATATAATATAACAAATATCATGAAACATTTACATTTTGTAGTCCATTGTATAATTTAAATAAACATAAATGCCAATTTCGCATGTGGAAAATGTAAGTACACCCCTTGAAATTTAAAAAAATCTTTTTAACATAGGTGGACATATCAATATTTGACCTTCATGTAACCAGTATCTATGGATACTGATGATCTAGTTGAACAAAATACAATGAAAAATTGACTTTGCAATAATTTATTCAACAAAAAATTAAAAGAGATGCCATTTCCTTCTGTGGAAATAGTAAGTACACCCTTGGCTCTAATAGGTGGTATTGCCCCCTTTGGCAGAAACAACCTCAAGTAGGCGTTTCTTGTAACTGTCTATCAGTCTCTGACATCGACTGGGAGAAATTTTCGCCCACTCCTCCATGCAGAATTCTTTCAGCTGTGCGATGTTTGAGGGGTTTCTTGCATGCACAGCTCGTTTCAAATCCCTCCACAACATCTCGATGGGATTTAGATCCGGGCTTTGACTGGGCCATTCCAGAACCCTCCATTTCTTTCTTTTCAGCAATTCCTTGGTGGATTTACTGGTATGTTTAGGGTCATTGTCATGTTGCAAGGTCCACCCTTGGTTGAGCTTCAACTTACTGACAGATGGCATCACATTATCCTCAAGCACCCTCTGGTACAATGAAGAATTCATAGTGGATTCTATGATGGTGAGTTGCCCAGCCCCTGATGCAGCAAAGCTGCCCCAAACCATAATATTTCCACCACCATGCTTTACAGTTGGTACCAGGTTCTTGTGGTCAAATGCTGTCTTTGGTTTTCGCCAAACATGTCTTCTGGTACTGTGGCCAAATAGTTCTACCTTTGACTCATCTGTCCAGAGCACATTGTTCCAGAAGTGCTGGTCTTTGCCTAGGTGTTCATTGGCAAACTTTAGTCTTGCCCTGATGTTCTTTCTGGACAGCAAAGGTTTCCTCCTGGCACACCTCCCATGTAGATCAAATTTGTGCAGCCTCTTTCTAATGGTCGACTCGTGCACTTTGACATCAACAGTGGCAAGAGTTACCTGTAGGTCCCATGATGACATTCTGGGGTTCTTAGAGACTTCTTTCAGCATCTTGCGGTCTGCTCTCGGGCTGATCTTGCTGGAGCGGCCTGGCCTGAACAAGTTGGCAGTTGTTTGGAATCCTCTCCACTTGTAGATGATCTTCCAGACAGTCGAATGATTGATTTCAAATTGTTTGGAGATCTTTTTAAATCCCTTCCCAGACTCGTAGGCATCTATAACCTTCTTTCTGAAGGCCTCAGAGAGCTCTTTTGATCTAGGCATGGTGACGCCGCACACTTCAACAACAAAGAGCAAACCAAACTAAATGTCTGAGGTTTAAATAAGACAGGTTCCTCCAAGATCCTCTCTAACGATGTTCTATTCATTTGCACCTGAGCTGGTGCACCTGATTCTAATTTTAGGTATTTGAAGTGGTGATAAATGTAGGGGTGTACTTACTTTTTCCACATGCGAAATTTGCATTTATGTTTATTAAAATGATACAATGGATTACAAAATGTAAATGTTTCATGATATTTGTTATATTATATCACCTTTATCTATCAATATTGTTGAAATGAAGATCAAATTGCTGTATGTTGAAATATGTTGAAAAAGTCAAAACTTTACATGGGGTGTACTTACTTTTTCACGTGACTGTATATATATATATATATATATATATATGGTGCATGCATAGGATATCCAGGAGTGTAATATCTGTGAAGTTGTTTACATCTAAATGTTTATGTGTCATCTAATTTAACTTTTGCCTCGGGCTCGAAACTCCAATGATAAGTCCTCCAAAGGCTTGTAGAAATTATGTGTGCGAATCTCTATTCACGTGTGGTCGGTCGTACGGTGGTTAGATACTTCCTGGCAGTCCTACATCTCCGTTATACTCGACGAACATGGCGAAACGGGAGTAAAGGTGGATGTTCCACTGAGATGCAGCCAATCCAAGGTCGGTAAACCCGTCTTGAAATGTTGATTTTCTGGAGACGAAAATACCAATCCTTCGTGGTGACCAGAGCGGTGGTGAAAACAAAATAAATATTCCACTTTAAAAAAGCGATCTAAAATGGAGAAAAAAAGAATAACCCCAGGAAGTAGAAAAAGCCCGTTAGGTTGGGTGAACAGTGAGCAGGTGATGAAGTAGAACTCTGCTGATAGTCCCAAGGGAAACCAAAGAACAGTGAAGTAAAGTATTTATCCACTCCATGTCATCGCACCCTTTTAGCTCAAAACTCCTCGAGAGTCCAAACTCCAAGTAAAAACCTCTTCTTCTTCACCATCGTGCATCCTCCGTATAGTTGACTGGTTGTTCCTGGTTTTAAACCACGCCCGCTAGGAGCGCGTCAGTATGTGAGGACGAGCTTGGTGAATTGATTCTGTCTGCACCATCTGTTCATGTAGAAAGTGATGCATTTACAACAACAAGTCACTGCAGGCTCCCAAAGATGGGTTAGTGATGTTTACAGCACATACAATACTGTATTGTAAAACAAAAACTACCCCTTACATTTATGATACCTTCATTTATAGAGCTGATGATCACCTAGGTGCTGCTATTTCTTTCAGCTATAAATATCATTCAGAACATCGATCTGGAACGTGTTCCGTTAGCAAGCTGCTCGTTTACCGCTCTAACCAAAACACTTAAAGTCACAGAGCTCCCCCAAGCTCAGTGGCTGTTAAGTGTTTGTCTCGTCAGTTTGTCCTTGTGTGTGTGTGTGTGTGTGTGTGTATGTGTGTGTTTGTGTGTGTGTGTGTGTGTGTGTGATTGTATGTGTGTGTGGGTGTATTTGTGTGTGTGTGTGTGTGTGTGTGTGTGTGTGTGGGTGTATGTGTGTGGGTGTATGTGTATGTGTGTGGGTGTATGTGTGTGGGTGTATGTGGGTGTATGTGTGTGGGTGTATTTGTGTTTGTGTATGTGTGTGGGTGTATGTGTGTGGGTGTATGTTTATGTGTGTGTGTGTGTGTGTGTGTGTGTGTGTGTGTGTGTGTGTGTGTGTGTGTGTGTGTGTGTGTGTGTGTCAACTCCATTACGAGCTTTACCCCAAGTATTAAAAATAAAAATCCTAAAAAGTGTCATAAACTTTTTAATATTTAATTTAGGACATACGAGCATCAATAAAAAAATCACAGAGCTACATATTTATCTACAAGAGGTCGTTCAATTTTAAATTTGTCTTAATTAGGTAAATTTTATATTTCAACTGCCACTTATAGATAATATATCTGGCCTGGTGTTGGCTTAACGGTTAAAGTGGCTGGTTTGAGATCTCAGCCCTCCCCCACCCTCCCCTGTCAACCGTTGAATTAACACCAGGTGGGTTGAATCAGCCTGTCATCCTTCCAAGGTCGGCAAAATGAGTACCAGCTTGCTGGGATGAATGAGCCACTCGAGTATCCTGTGTCGGAGTGGCGACCCATCCAGGATTGCGTCCAATCGTCAAAAAACTGCTTACGCAGTCCCATGCATCATCACAATGGAAAGAGTAGTCAAAATCCTAGATAATATGTAGTTCTGTGATTTTGTATGGATACTTATACATCCTAAATTTAATATTAATCGGTTTATGGCACAATTTAGCAATTTTGGCGGCCATTTTGGAAAAAAATGGAAAATAAATTCAAAACAATTTTGTTTTGAAAAAAAACATGGCCGCCATGTTGAAGAGTTGGCTAATTTACTGCATCTAAAAAGGATCTATATATAAAGATCAATGCCAAAGTTCATGCATGTATCACAAAGTGAACGATTCACCTTGATAATGGTTGTTAGCCACCTAACTATATAATTGACCTTTGGAGAACCTATGCAATGCTGGGTATGTCGAGAGAATAGAGACCCCGTGTTGAGAGGATCTCCTCCTGATCGGTGTCGTGAACTACGTACAGATAAGCGGCGACTCCTCACAGCACTAATTGCACGTGGAATTGGAGCACACGTGGGGTTTCAACAGAGAGGAAAGACGAGCAATAATAAAGGTCTCTATTTGCAATTCTCAATATATGTACATGCACCCTAAAGGATTGTGGAGACGAATAGTACTGCACCTACGTCTGAGCTATGTAGTTTAGGTTTGATTCACGACACAACGACGAAAAACTGCAGAAAGAGCAATGCATAACAAAGAAGAAAGAGCAATCAGAGATTGCAGACCCTCGCCAGGACGTGTTATTAGTGGTTTGTAAGGCTTTTGTGTTAACACAAATACGGCGGCCGAAACATGAAACCAATGACGTTATTATTTTATTTTTTTTGTCCACCAATTTATCCCTAGATGACGCTCAATAAATTTCATCTTGATCGGATGACGTTTTGTACTTGTCGAATTATGACGTCATAATGGAGGCACCTATGACATCATCATTAACATATTTTATCCCCCATTGAAAGTTCTGTACAATGAGCCATGTCTCAATTTTTTCTATGCAGCGCCTTCGGAGATATAGAAGTGCAATTTTTTTGGGTTTTTCCAAGATGGCGCTGACCTTAACCACAACAACACGTGACCTATGACGTCATAATTATCATTTAAAATGTTACAGGTGGAGCTGCACCTATGGTGAAAATTTCCTGTGAATCTGACGAACGGTTGCAGAGAAAATCATATTTATTCTGTGCGGACAAACAGACAGACAAACTGATTCAAATGCAATACGCTCTCATCTGGCGAGGGTAACTAGTATTAACTAGAGAGTACATAGAACTCCTTTCACAGTCTTGAGGAACAGGACATGCACGTGGTTTGCGAGCGGAAAATTTGATTGGTCGTGATGATGTAATATGCTGTAATATTTTATCCAGGTCCTAAACAGAAGGGTTTTGAAAGTTGCCAAAAAGGGGATTTGTGTTGTGCAGTGTTCAAGTGAATAATTCAAATTAAATAAAAGAAAGATTTAAAAGGTTGTATAATTATTTGTTTAACCTGGGTTTGAATTGTGACCGACCCATGAACGGTCATCCTGGTGTTTCACAGTCAGGGTGATTCATCAATGTGGATGGACGTTAATCGGGTGCTCTGTCTGCCGAGATTCGTTGGTGGATTTAAGAGACCATACGGTGTCCTTCGCAAAGGGTAGGCGAGCTATTGCCGGCATTATGGCCAAATTCCAAATTCCTGCCATAACCAGCAGAGGGCGTTGCATCCACGGCACTGTTGCACCATCACCATCACCCAACGATGCTACTATGCCACAGCCTTATGCTGCGTAAAAATGAACGAACAAAGTTTTTTTGTGCCTATTGTTTGTTTCCTTTATGACCCATAAAACGAGTTCGTTTCCTGCTTGGAATGATTTTTAATTTTCTGCTTTAATGATTTTTAATTTAATTTTGCCCCCCCCCCCCTCCCGGGGCACAGACACAGCACCAAACAATACCCTCCATGCAACAGAGAATCACTCGCCAATACCGAACCTGCCTCCGGGGCACAGAGAGAGCACCAAACAATACCCTCCATGTAACAGAGAATCACTCGCCAATACCGAACCTGCCTCCGGGGCACAGACAGAGCACCAAACAATACCCTCCATGTAACAGAGAATCACTCGCCAATACCGAACCTGCCCCCGGGGCACAGACAGAGCACCAAACAATACCCTGCATGTAACAGAGAATCACTCGCCAACACAGAACCTGCCCCCGGGGCACAGACAGAGCACCAAACAATACCCTCCATGCAACAGAGAATCACTCGCCAATACCGAACCTGCCTCCGGGGCACAGAGAGAGCACCAAACAATACCCTCCATGTAACAGAGAATCACTCGCCAATACCGAACCTGCCCCCGGGGCACAGACAGAGCACCAAACAATACCCTCCATGTAACAGAGAATCACTCGCCAACACAGAACCTGCCCCCGGGGCACAGACAGAGCACCAAACAATACCCTCCATGTAACAGAGAATCACTCGCCAACACAGAACCTGCCCCCGAGGCACAGACAGAGCACCAAACAATACCCTCCATGTAACAGAGAATCACTCGCCAACACAGAACCTGCCCTAGGGGTGCAGACTACTCCCTCAGTTTTGGGGCAAGACCAGCCAAACCTTCTGTGGAACGTTTTGGGGTCCTATCGGATGTTGTAAGGTAGGTATGAGGTTTCAAAAATTCCTCAATAAAATTATGATTTTGAAATGCGATTGACATGGATCTTGCTCTCAAATCTGGAAGTGAACACATGACGACAATGGGCTGGTTTGATAATATGGTATCTCAGTACAATTGTGATTTAACACAATATTTTGTTTTTAATGTATGATTGGAATGATGGTGTTTGGAATGAAAATAGAGATATTGAGTTGAAATACGAATGAGGAAATGGCGTGAGGGTTTCTCCTTTCTAACCATGACATTCACGAATTTGCCAGATGCAGATTCGTCATTGACTGAGTATAGATCCATTCAGACTGGGTACATTTTGTCTGCAAGTCCTTCACGAACCTGCTGTCAATGCCTGATGTTCGACTGAAGGTGGCACGGGTATGTGGAAATTATTGGTTCATTTTCCATTCGCCATTTTTTTTACCTAAGTCATTCACGAGCCGGATGTCCATGTCTGACATTCGACTGAAGGTGGCACAGGTGTGTGGAATTTAATGGTTCAATGGCCTAGCATTCACCATTTCCGCATTGTTTGTTTGCTTTTGGCTTCCTATCCGTGCATAGCATAGCAGGGGTACCTCGCTAGTAAAGTATAAATTATGTTGACTCATCTTGTCTTGACTCCAAAGTGAGGCGCAATTACATATTTTTGTCCCCCTCCCCTCTCTCTCTCCTCCACTCAAACACAATCAATCACATTGCCTGATGCCGGAGGAATTCCTACATTATGATCACAGAGACGTTTACATGTTCTCCTTCTCATGCCTGAACGTCTATTCCCAACATCTGCACACCACAGTAGTCCACCACGCAGACTTTGAGGAGTGTTTGGGCGTCAAGCTAGGAAGAATAACTCTATCGGAATCGGAGCGTTTAATATATTGCATCAATTAGCGAGCGATGGGAGGAAAATCACTGCCGAGATGGAGCGACGAGCCAGGACCGGACATTTTAATCTCAACACTCGAAGCGAGCCAGGAATGGAGATAAGAAGACCTGCCGGGTATTAATATCGCCATATATTAATCTAGGCTACTTGAAATTTTCACTCCGTTTAATATGTATGAATGACAAAAATCTCAATGCAATAAAATAATCTACGAGATACAATAATACAATACTTGGAGTGTAAACACACATACATATGCACACGCACACACACACAAACGTGTGCCATTAATTGCACAGGTTGATATTCTTTCGATAGTTCTGGCCTTCAGCGACATCTAGTGTACAACGTTACCTCTGCAGTCTGTGTTCTGTCAGGGCCACAAAGCATGAGATACTGGTAAAATTAAAATGGTCAAATGCACTTTGAAAAGGTAAAAAAAGAGAATGAAGGCAGTATGATTATATATATATATATATATATATATATATATATATATATATATATATATATATATATATACATATATATATATATATATATACACTCGGCATGTATAACTCGGCATGTATATACAGACTTGGCATTTAATATGGAATTTTTTTTTTCTTGACTTGGGTTTACTTTCTTAACTCAGGATATCAATCTGGTGAGTTTCTTTTACACTTTGGTGATTTATTTGTTAAAAGAACCATGTCACTGATTGTCTGTCACAGCAAGAAGTCAACAACAGGATTATATCACAGGTGGCGTGGCAAAATGTACGGACAGGTGCATTTGACGATTGGCTTCACAGTCGGGTATACAAGGGTTGTGCGTTCTGTATTAGTGGAAAACAACTGCTGCACGTCTACAAAAGTTATTGTCGCTTCCTCTGGAGATGGTCCATCAACTCAACAATGCTGTTTGTCATGGAGTGGTGGCTTTAAGAAATTACGGCATGAAAGAGCATGCTATTGCTCGGCAGTATGGCATCACTCAAGGTCAGGTGTCAAAGATCCTGAAACGAAATGCTCAGAGGGGTGTACCTACTCCAATACCGAGGCCAGGACGTCCCCGCAGAACCACAAGGAGGGATGATCGCCAGCTGCACCGGTTAGTCCGCAATGGCCGTACCAGGTCAGCTAATCGGCTTAGGGCTGAATGGCAGCAACTGACAAATGTGCCTGTATTCAGAAGGCTAGTCAACCAACGACTAGTTCAAGCAGGCTATCGTGCCAGGCGTCCCCTGAGAAAGCCACGCCTGACCAGACAACACCGCCAGTGCCGATTGCAGTGGGCCAGAGAGCACCGTCAATGGCAGCCAGGACACTGGAATCACGTGATCTTCAGTGACGAGTCTAGATTTCTGGTCTATCGTCAAGATGGCCGCGTCCGAGTGCGCAGACAAGTGCATGAAGCCTACAACAAAGATTGTATAGTGCCAAGAGTCCAAGGTGGAGGTGGTGGGGTGACCGTTTGGGCTGCTTTTCATGCAGGGGGCAAAAGTGACCTGGTTGTTCTGAATGGAAACCTGAACCAGTTCAAGTACAGGGCCATTCTGGAAGAAACATTGCTTCCATTTGCTCGTGCAGCCTTTCGAGGAAACTTTGTTTCTTTGAGGTTTTGAAACTTTGTTTTGAGGGGAAACCCTCATTGTGCTCGCATGATCCAACACTTTCTTGCTGCCCGTGGTGTAGAGCATATGGAGTGGCCTGCCATGTCCCCGGATATGAATCCGATAGAGAACTTGTGGGCAGAATTAACGCGTTAAATCGACCACTTGGACCAGCAGCCGACCTCTGTGCGTGAATTGCAGCAGACTATTGTCACTGCATGGCAAGCGATTCCTGTCCAAGCCTTGGCAAATCTCGTGAACAGCATGCCTCAACGTGTACGTGCTCTCCTGAATGCTCGTGGGGGTTACACGAAGTACTGAACTGTAATTTTACTGTCCGTAATCCCAGTCGTAATTTAGCTTTTGTTTATGTCAAAAAAAATTTTGGGCTAATGTGCAAAATAAAGAGATATTTCTGGAAAACGTACAGAAGTTTAACACAGTACTGTCCATGAATTGAGTTCGATATCAGTTTACATCACTTTCAAGGATCAATTTATTTGTTTCGAAATGTCAAATGTGGTTTTTGTTTCTTTTAAAGGTCACATTAACAAAATCTAGAATAATTTCAACATAATTCCAATGAACTTTTGGGTCTAAGACATCTTGAAAAGTAAGTTCACCCCCACAAAAAAAATATTCCATATTAAATGCCAAGTCTGCATATATATACTATATATATATATATATATATATATATATATATATATATATATATATATATATATATATATATATATATACAGTCACGTGAAAAAGTAAGTACACCCCATGTAAAGTTTTGACTTTTTAAACATATTTCAACATACAGCTATTTGATCTTCATTTCAACAATATTGAGAGATAAAGGTGATATAATACAACAAATATCATGAAACATTTACATTTTGTAGTCCATTGTATAATTTAAATAAACATAAATGCAAATTTCGCATGTGGAAAAAGTAAGTACACCCTTGGCTCTAATAGGTGGTATTGCCCCCTTTGGCAGAAACAACCTCAACTCGGCATTTCGCATAACTGTCTACCAGTCTCTGACATCGACTGGGAGAAATTTTTGCCCACTCCTCCATGCAGAATTCTTTCAGCTGTGCGATGTTTGAGGGGTTTCTGCATGCACAGCTCGTTTCAAATCCCCCCACAACATCTCAATGGGATTTCGATCCGGGCTTTGACTTGGCCATTCCAGAACCCTCCATTTCTTTCTTTTCAGCCATTCCTTGGTGGATTTACTGGTACTAGGGCATGCCCGTACGTGGGTGCCCGTTCCTTGCCAAAAAAAAAAAAAAACGCTACCCGTACGCTCTACCCCGCCCGTACGCCCGTAAACAAAAAAAACAACGCTCTTCGCTTCCGCCCTTCGCTCTGACTGAATTGGGAGAAATAATGCGCATAAGAAATCGAGAAATTATTATTTTCTCCGGAAGAAATCGAATTACGAACCGTAATGGCGCACGCGCTCGGCTCGGCTCGCTCTCACATCGGCCACGCCCACGCAACAACGCGTTCTGTGATTGGCTGCCGGAAGTGCAGTCTTCACTGTCCGGAAGGTCGCATATCGCAGTTACGATGAATCGCAAATTAGTTTTAATTAGTTTTAAAACATAGTTGAACGCCAACATAGTTTGCCAACGTGAAATAAATGAATACGCTCTCAAATGTGCCGTCCGAGGCAGAGTCTGTTCGCCACGTTCGGCACACGTGATAGCTCGCTGCTCTCTGATTGGTTGAATCGTTTTTTGGACATAGCTCGGTAACTACTTGTCCGATTAATATGAAACCTTGAAAAGGCACATCCTCGGGTCCCCAGCAATATACCTGGCAAGTTTAAAGTATATCGGACCGGTAGTTGTCGCGAAACAGCGGTCACAGACAAACACACAAACACACAGACACACACACAGACACACAGAGATTACTGGAATTATAGATAGATGTTTAGGGTCATTGTCATATTGCAAGGTCCACCTTCGGTTGAGCTTCAACTTTCCGACAGATGGCCTCACATTATCCTCAAGCACCCTCTGGTACAATGAAGAATTCATAGTGGATTCTATGATGGTGAACTGCCCAGGCCCTGATGCAGCAAAGCTGCCCCAAAACATAATATTGCCACCACCATGCTTCACAGTTGGTATCAGGTTCTTGTGGTCAAATGCTGTCTTTGGTTTCGCCAAACATGTCTTCTGGTACTGTGGCCAAATAGCTCTACCTTTGACTCGTCTGTCCAGAGCACATTGTTCCAGAAGTGCTGTTCTTTGCCTCGGTGTTCATTGGCAAACTTTGGTCTTGCCCTGATGTTCTTTCTGGACAGCAAAGGTTTCCTCCTGACACACCTCCCATGCAGATCAAATTTGTGCAGCCTCTTTCTCATGGTTGACTCGTGCACTTTGACATCAACAGTGGCAAGAGCTACCTGTAGGTCCTGTGATGACATTCTGGGGTTCTTAGAGACTTCTTTGAGCATCTTGCGGTCTGATCTCGGGCTGAACTTGCTGGGGCGGCCTGGCCTGAACAAGTTGGCAGTTGTTTGGTATCTTCTCCACTTGCAGATGATCTTCCGGACAGTCGAATGATTGATTTCAAATTGTTTGGAGATCTTTTTAAATCCCTTCCCAGACTCGTATGCATTTATAACCTTCTTTCTGAAGGCCTCGGAGAGCTCTTTTGATCTAGGCATGGTGACGCCGCACACTTCAACAACAAAGAGTAAACCAAACGAAATGTCTGAGGTTTAAAGAAGACAGGTTCCTCCAAGATCCTCTCTAACGATGTTCTAATCATTTGCACCTGAGCTGGTGCACCTGATTCTAATTTTAGGTATTTGAAATAGTGATAAATGTAGGGGTGTACTTACTTTTTCCTCATGCGAAATTTGCATTTATGTTTATTTAAATTATACAATGGACTACAAAATGTAAATGTTTCATGATATTTGTTATATTATATCACCTTTATCTATCAACTAGACGACCCATGACCCGTTGGGTCAATGTTATTATATATAATTAAGGGGCTACCATGGTTACAGTGGGGGTCAAAGGTCAACCTATGGCGAAGATATATAATTTTCTCACACTTTCTAAAAGAGAGGCAAAATGCCATATAAAACTAAATTTACTGGTTCTAATTGCTTTTATTTATCAATCCTCACATAGAAGAGCAGTTTTTAGTAATGAGCAGTGAGGAGAAGACCCCTCAGCCAATGATGCCACCCCGCAGCCAATGATGTGACCCCTCAGCCAATGATGCTACCCCTCAGCCAATGATGTGACCCCTCAGCCAATGATGCTGCACCTCAGCCAATGATGCCACCCCTCAGCCAATGATGCTACCCCTCAGCCAATGATGTGACCCCTCAGCCAATGATGCTACCCCTCAGCCAATGATGTTACCCCTCAGCCAATGATGCTACCCCTCAGCCAATGATGCCACCCCTCAGCCAATGATGCCACCCCTCAGCCAATGATGTGACCCTCAGCCAATGATGCTACACCTCAGCCAATGATGCTACCCCTCAGCCAATCATGCTACCCCTCAGCCAATGATGCTACCGCTCAGCCAATGATGCTACCCCTCAGCCAATGATGCTACCCCTCAGCCAATGATGCTACACCTCAGCCAATGATGCTACCCCTCAGCCAATGATGCTACCCCTCAGCCAATGATGCTACACCTCAGCCAATGATGTCGCTTCTCAGCCAATGATGCTACCCCTCAGCCAATGATGTCGCCCCTCAGCCAATGATGCTACCCCTCAGCCAATGATGCTACCCCTCAGCCAATGATGCTACACCTCAGCCAATGATGTCGCCTCTCAGCCAATGATGCTACACCTCAGCCAATGATGTCGCCCCTCAGCCAATGATGTCGCCCCTCAGCCAATGATGTCGCCCCTCAGCCAATGATGCTACCCCTGAGCCAATGATGCTACACCTCAACCAATGATGTCGCCCCTCAGCCAATGATGCTACACCTCAGCCAATGATGTCGCCCCTCAGCCAATGATGCTACACCTCAGCCAATGATGTCGCCCCTCAGCCAATGATGTCGCCCCTCAGCCAATGATGTCGCCCCTCAGCCAATGATGCTACACCTCAGCCAATGATGTCAACCCTCAGCCAATGATGTCGCCCCTCAGCCAATGATGCTACACCTCAGCCAATGATGTCGCCCCTCAGCCAATGATGCTACACCTCAGCTAATGATGTCGCCCCTCAGCCAATGATGCTACCCCTCAGCCAATGATGCTACCCCTCAGCCAATGATGCTACCCCTCAGCCAATGATGCTACCCCTCAGCCAATGATGCTACACCTCAGCCAATGATGTCGCCCCTCAGCCAATGATGTCGCCCCTCAGCCAATGATGTCGCCCCTCAGCTAATGATGCCACCCCTCAGCCAATGATGCCGCCCCTCAGCCAATGATGTCGCCCCTCAGCCAATGATGTCGCCCCTCAGCCAATGATGCCGCCCCTCAGCCAATGATGCCGCCCCTCAGCCAATGATGTCGCCCCTCAGCCAATGATGTCGCCCCTCAGCCAATGATGTCGTCCCTCAGCCAATGATGTCGCCCCTCAGCCAATGATGTCGCCCCTCAGCCAATGATGTCGCCCCTCAGCCAATGATGTCGCCCCTCAGCCAATGATGTCGCCCCGCATCCAATGATGCCGCCCCTCAGCCAATGATGTCGCCCCTCAGCCAATGATGCCACCCCTCAGCCAATGATGTGACCCTCAGCCAATGATGCTACACCTCAGCCAATGATGCTACCCCTCAGCCAATGATGCTACCCCTCAGCCAATGATGCTACCCCTCAGCCAATGATGCAACCCCTCAGCCAATGATGCTACCCCTCAGCCAATGATGCTACCCCTCAGCCAATGATGCTACCCCTCAGCCAATGATGTTACCCCTCAGCCAATGATGCTACCCCTCAGCCAATGATGCTACACCTCAGCCAATGATGCTACCCCTCAGCCAATGATGCTACCCCTCAGCCAATGATGCTACACCTCAGCCAATGATGCTACCCCTCAGCCAATGATGCTACCCCTCAGCCAATGATGCTACCCCTCAGCCAATGATGCTACACCTCAGCCAATGATGTCGCCCCTCAGCCAATGATGCTACCCCTCAGCCAATGATGTCGCCCCTCAGCCAATGATGCTACCCCTCAGCCAATGATGCTACACCTCAGCCAATGATGTCGCCCCTCAGCCAATGATGCTACACCTCAGCCAATGATGTCGCCCCTCAGCCAATGATGCTACACCTCAGCCAATGATGTCGCCCCTCAGCCAATGATGTCGCCCCTCAGCCAATGATGTCGCCCCTCAGCCAATGATGCTACCCCTCAGCCAATGATGCTACCCCTCAGCCAATGATGCTACACCTCAGCCAATGATGTCGCCCCTCAGCCAATGATGCTACACCTCAGCCAATGATGTCACACCTCAGCCAATGATGTCGCCCCTCAGCCAATGATGTCGCCCCTCAGCCAATGATCTCGCCCCTCAGCCAATGATGCTACACCTCAGCCAATGATGTCGCCCCTCAGCCAATGATGTCGCCCCTCAGCCAATGATGTCGCCCCTCAGCCAATGATGTCGCCCCTCAGCCAATGATGTCGCCCCTCAGCCAATGATGTCGCCCCTCAGCCAATGATGCTTCCCCTCAGGCAATGATGATGATGATGCTACCCCTAGACGACCCATGACCCGTTGGGTCAATGTCAGTTTGAATAGATATGAGAATAGATCTAAAGTGAACGCTGGACATCATCAGGGAGATTATTTGGGCCAGCAAGCCAGCATAAGGCTCACCTCTCCAGCGTTCTAAATCACTTACCTGTGACACGTGATTTCGGCCCTTATCTCCGATCACGTTGATGGAAATCACCACAGCATATCGTCAAGATCCCTCCAAAAGGCTCGTCTTTGTCACATACATCATGCAACGTGCGATCCACAGCCTCGAAACTCTCTCTCCTGATCATTGGACACTCATCCCACACGTGAGTTTTGTACTTCGAAAGAGGTCTGCGATAGTGGAATTTTTATCGATGTTGCATACGCCGTCTTCCCTCGGTGTCAGAGGGATTTGGAACCTTGAGTGCGCTGTTCTTCCACCAGGCATGAGGGTAGCAGCTATGCCAGATGAGGCCACCGCAGGGGGCAACTTCTCCACTCGCTCTCATTTTAGAGAGAATCAGGTTAATAAGAAACGTCTTCCCTGTGCCTCCAGGCGCATCAATGAAAATCATTGATGACTGATTCGTGCGGATGTTGCTATTCGCGTCCATAGACGTGAGGTGTGATTCGTTGTCCGCGTCCGTAGCGCCGTCGGAGGGTTGATACGACATTCTTCCTGCAAATAGTATTGTGTTTGTGCTATCGTTTTGCCGATCATCAAATGACAAATAAATTACATTGTGAAAATTAAAGATTTCAAATAAACCTATTTAAAGTGTATGCGCATATAAATAATAAAAAAAATCGAAGAAATATCTCTCGGTAATTTCCTGAAACATATTTTACTTCCGGGTAATAATGTTGAATACAATGACGAAGATATATAGTGTATGCCTGTTATTTTAGGCGGTGTATTTTCGTATATCAACGTGGCGCGATTTTTAAAATATATCTCTGCAATTTCCCGTGTGTGCGTGAATGTTCTCAATTATTTCTTTTACCGAGTCTAAAACCATCGATAAAAATGAAATCAGATGGCGACTTAGATTGAAGATAAAGGCGTGAAACAGACTCAATGGCCTTGAAGATACAAGCCTTTCAGAATTCATTTCGTTCTTTAAACGGAAACTTTCATCGGATTTTGTTCCCGTTTTTTTTCAACCGAGTCTAAAACTATGTTAGCGACTGTGAAAAATGAAATGATATATCGAATTTGATTTGAAATAAAACTGAGAGAGAGAGCAAGACACCACGGGCCTACAAAACAGGCCTCAAAGCTATGCGAGTTAATAAAATGGTGGATATTACTACTCTCTCAAAGGGGTAAGCCACGCCCCCGGACCGATCGAATGTTACATACAAACACGCAAGATTTCAATTTTATAATTATATAGATATTGTTGAAATGAAGATCAAATAGCTGTATGTTGAAATATATTGAAAAAGTCAAAACTTTACATGGGGTGTACTAATGTACTTACTTTTTCACGTGACTGTATATATGTATGTATATATATATATATATATATATATATATATATATATATATATATATATATATATATATATATATATATATATTGTTACGGTTTTTAGAACCTTCACTAGTAAATTTTAGTAAATGTTTCCCTTTTAAATGTTCCCCTGTAAATATCCCCATCAATTGGCTTGTTAAAGATCGCACCCTAGTTAGTCCATGTACAACACGTAGCGAACCATAGGACCTCTCCGTAGTTATTTCATTATTGTGTGTTTCAGTTAAGGATCTGTTCCCAATAGTTGAATCTGCGTTCCGTTAATCAAATAAGATAGGCCCCATTCCGTTTGCCAGCAGCGTTCGCCGCCGTTGCATTGGGCGGTTTACTGGCACCACGCCGCCATAGCCATGCAGTCTGAAGCCGAGGAAGAAGGGGGCGGGGCCACCAGAACAAGGTGTGGCACGTCGATGCATCATCAGAGATGGAGTCAGCCAGCCCTTTGCTGGCCAACCAGCGCCGTGGTGAGCCAACCGGTAGGCGTGTCATCAGAGCCAGCGGCTTGATTCATAGATGAGCAATAAAAGCGGCTGCGAGGGACTGCTTCAGAGAGTTGGGTGAGAAGGTACGAAGGAGACGAGTGAGAAGGGACAGATGAGAAGAGAAGGAGCTGGAGTGCGCGACTAACTGGCATCTCCCCCATCTTGTTCAAGAGAGAGAGCGTTGACACGAGCCATTTATTATATACGGAGCATCTCAGTCCCATCACTATATGCAACGTCCACTCGCGGTCAATGATACGCGCTCGCTGCCTGCCAGGGTTTTCCCGCCACGACGCGAGTCGACTCCTGGAGCCGGACCTCTACGCCTACCGTCTGCCTGGGCCTTCTCATTCCTTCCAGCCATTCCTGCCTGCCATTCCCTGTCGTGTGAGTCTGTTTGTTTGTCCTGGGGAATAATATAAGACTGTTTAAGGCTGCCCTGTGTATCTTCTTCTTCTTCTTCGTTCGGTATATTACTTTCGTTTCCTCTTCTTCTTTGGTTTTGTACATAGTTAATAAATATCTGTTATTCCTTACTTTGGCCTCTTCTTTCCCCCGATTGCTTTAGTCCCTTCTTCCCATTGAATACCTGTGGCGCGATTTTGGCCAAACGCTTTATAGTCGGGTTTAGTCTCTTGCTAACGGCCCGAGTCGCATCTCGCTTTGCTCGGCGCAATCCAATCACGCTGCGGCCCGGGTGGGAGTATTTCCTCGCTTACGGCCGGTGGTAGTACTTAGGTATTAAGACAAATTGGGCTTACAACCCTACTTACCATCGACCGGAAGTGACGTCATACCCCCAGGACTGGTCGGACGGCCAGCTTAACAGGACAAGGGGATTAACCCCCCCTTGCTAACGGGAATGCCGTCCCCTGGATCCGTAACAATATATATATATATATATATATATATATATATATATATATATATATATATATATATATATAGTATATAAAAATACTGTATATATATATACTGTATATATATATATATATATATATATATATATATATATATATATATCTATATTATAATAGCCGTAGATGATTCTGTCTGTCTGTCTGTCTATCTGTTGGGTGTCTGTCCGGGGTGTGGCTTACTCGGTTTGCAGAGTAGCTCCACCCATAGCTCCACCCATTCTGGGAGTGGCTATAAACAAATATCCACCATTTTATTAACTCGCATAGCTTTGAGTCCTGTTTTGTAGGCCCGTGGTGTCTTGCTCTCCCCCAGTTTTATTTCAAATCAAATTCGATAAATCATTTCATTTTTCACAGTCGCTAACATAGTTTTAGACTCGGTTGAAAAAAAACGGGAAGAAAATCCGATGAAAGTTGCCGTTTATAGAACGAAATGAATTCTCAAAGGCCTGTAACTTCAAGGCCATTGAGTCTCTCTCACGCCTTTATCTCCAATCTAACTCACCATATGATTTCATTTTTATCGATGGTTTTACTTTTAGACTCGGTGTCAGCAATAATTGAGAACAATCCACACACGCGGGAAAATGCAGAGATATATTTTTTAAAATCGCGTCATGGTGTATCATACACCGCCCAACATGACACCGCCGGCAATGTGTCGATATATATTAAAAATTCGCTTTTGCTTTTCCGTTATGATATATTACTATTTCGTTTGATGATAGTCGTCACAAAAACGTCAACAATGATGCCGACATATATTTCTTCGTTTTTATTTCATTCAACATATTAGCCGGAAGTAAAATATGTTTCAGGAAATTACCGAGAGATATTTCTTCGTTTTTTTTATTAGTTATGTGCGCATACACTTTAAATAGGTTTATTTGAAATCTTTAATTTTCCACAAACATTCCACACACGCGGGAAAATGCAGAGATATATTTTTTAAAATCGCGTCATGGTGTATCATACACCGCCCAACATGACACCGACGGCAATGTGTCGATATCTATTTTAAATTCGATATATCATTTCATTTTTCACAGTCGCTAACATAGTTTTAGACTCGGTTGAAAAAAACGAGAAGAAAATCCGATGAAAGTTGCCGTTTATAGAACGAAATGAATTCTCAAATGCCTGTAACTTCAAGGCCATTGAGTCTCTCTCACGCCTTTATCTCCAATCTAACTCACCATATGATTTCATTTTTATCGATGGTTTTAGAGTCGGTGTCAGCAATAATTGAGAACATTCCACACACGCGGGAAAATGCAGATATATTTTTTAAAATCGCGTCATGGTGTATCATACACCGCCTAACATGACACCGACGGCAACGTGTCGATACATATTAAAAATTCGATATATCATTTCATTTTTCACAGTCGCTAACATAGTTTTCGACTCGGTTGAAAAAAAACGGGAAGGAAATCCAATGAAAGTTGCCGTTTATAGAACGAAATGAATTCTCAAACGCCTGTAACTTCAACTTCAAGGCCATTGAGTCTCTCTCACGCCTTTATCTCCAATCTAACTCACCATATGATTTCATTTTTATCGATGGTTTTGGACTCGGTGTCAGCAATAATTGAGAACATTCCACACACGCGGGAAAATGCAGAGATATATTTTTAAAAATCGCGTCATGGTGTATCATACACCGCCCAACATGACACCGACGGCAACGTGTCGATATATATTAAAAATTCGCTTTTGCTTTTCCGTTAAGATATATTACTTTTTCGTTTGATGACAGTCGTCACAAAAACGTCAACAATGATGCCGACATATATTTCTTCGTTTTTATTTAATTCAACATTATTAGCCGGAAGTAAAATATGTTTCAGGAAATTACCGAGAGATATTTCTTCGTTTTTTAAAATTAGTTATGTGCGAATACACTTTAAATAGGTTTATTTGAAATCTTTAATTTTCCACAATATAATTTACTTGCCATTTATCATTTGATGATTACGAGACAAATTCCTCTGGAGGATCGTGACAATTCATGCGCTGCGTGGAAACTTCTATTTCCAAAATGAATGAGACGATCGATGAAGAACGCAGACTTGAACAGGATGCAGCAAGAAAACGAATGAGACGGGCGAACGAGTCCATCGACGAACGTCAATGCAAACTTGCGGGGTCACCCGTGGGAATCCCACGGGCATGGATGTGTGTGACATTTCGACATATTGAGTTAGATGCTGCACATTCATTTTTACAAAATGGTTACTGGCAAGTCATCAGATCCAGAAATGGTGTAAAAACCACCGTTTAGAGGCCATTTTTCCCCGCAAAGCGGGGGTTGGCCTTTTCGGGGACCGTGGTAGTTGTTGTTTTTTTGTCCCCTTTTTGAAGCAATGTTTTACGGCCGGATGCCCTTCCTGACGCCAACCCTTTTTGCCGCCTTCAACGACAAACAGGGAATTACCAGTGAACTGGTACTCAATTAGCCGACCTCGGAAGGATGACAGGCTGAGTCAACCCCCCTGGCATTAATTCGGCGATCGACCGAGATTCGAACCCAGGATCCTAAGCCGGCACCCTAGCCGCTAGCCCAACACCAGAAATGGTGTCATGAACACAATTTATTTACGCACAAGCACAAAAGCAAGACGGGCCGATTTCCGATTCCGACGGGCCGACGGGCGAGACGGGCCGATTTACGATTCCGACGGGCCGATTTGGAGCAAGAAAAAGAACGAGACGGGAGAAAAAGGAGAGAAACGAGACGGGGAAAGCCGATTGGAGAGGCGAGTGAGGCGCGATTGGAGAGGAGTGTGAGGCGCGATTGGAGAGGAGTGTGAGGCGCGATTGGAGAGGCGTGTGAAGGATTGCAGAGGAGAGGAGTGTGAGGGATTGGAGAGGTGAGGGATTGGAAAGGAGAGGGATGTGAGGGTTTGGAGAGGAGAGGAGTGCTAGGTGGAGAGAGGAGAGTGTCAGGTGGAGACAGGAGAGTGTCAGGTGGAGACAGGAGAGTGTCAGGTGGAGAGGAGTGAGGGGTCACATATTATGTGAAATAAATAAATTGTGTTCATCACACCATTTCTGGATCTGATGACTTGCCAGTAACCATTTTGTAAAAATGAATGTGCAGCATATAACTCAATATGTCGAAATGTCACACACATCCATGCCCGTGGGATTCCCACGGGTGACCCCGCTAGTATATATATATATATATATATATATATATATACTGTAGTTTGTATATATATATATATATATATATTTATATCTATATACTGTATATATATACTGAATATATATATATATATATTATATATATATATATATATATATATATATATATATATATATATATATATACTGTATATATAAAAAAAAAAAAAATAACCACCTTTAGAGGCCATTTTTCCCCGCAAAGCGGGGGTTGGCCTTTTTCGGGAACCGTGGTTGTTGTTGTTTTTCGGTCCCCTATTTGAAGCAATGTCTTACGGCCGGATGCCCTTCCTGACGCCAACCCTTTTTGCCGCCTTTAACGACAAACAAGGAATTACCAGTGAACTGGTACTCAATTAGCCGACCTCGGAAGGATGACAGGCTGAGTCAACCCCCCTGGCGTTAATTCAGCGATCGACCGGGATTCAAACCCAGGATCCTTGGTTTTTCCTAAGCCGGCACCCTAGCTGCTAGCCCAACACCAGGGATTATTATATATACAATATATATATACTAGCGGGGTCACCCGTGGGAATCCCACGGGCATGGATGTGTGTGACATTTCGACATATTGAGTTATATGCTGCACATTCATTTTTACAAAATGGTTACTGGCAAGTCATCAGATCCAGAAATGGTGTGATGAACACAATTTATTTATTTCACATAATATGTGACCCCTCACTCCTCTCCACCTGACACTCTCCTGTCTCCACCTGACACTCTCCTGTCTCCACCTGACACTCTCCTCTCTCCACCTAGCACTCCTCTCCTCTCCAAACCCTCACATCCCTCTCCTTTCCAATCCCTCACCTCTCCAATCCCTCACACTCCTCTCCTCTCCAATCCTTCACACGCCTCTCCAATCGCGCCTCACACTCCTCTTCAATCGCGCCTCACACTCCTCTCCAATCGCGCCTCACACTCCTCTCCAATCGTGCCTCACACTCCTCTCCAATCGTGCCTCACACTCCCCTCCAATCACTCCTCTCCAATCGTGCCTCACACTCCTCTCCAATCACGCCTCACACTCCTCTCCAATCGTGCCTCACACTCCTCTCCAATCGCGCCTCACACTCCTCTCCAATCGCGCCTCACTCGCCTCTCCAATCGGCTTTCCCCGTCTCGTTTCGCTCCTTTTTCTCCCGTCTCGTTCTTTTTCTTGCTCCAAATCGGCCCGTCGGAATCGGAAATCGGCCCGTCTCGCCCGTCGGCCCGTCGGAATCGGAAATCGGCCCGTCTTGCTTTTGTGCTTGTGCGTAAATAAATTGTGTTCATGACACCATTTCTGGTGTTGGGCTAGCGGCTAGGGTGCCGGCTTAGGATCCTGGGTTCGAATCTCGGTCGATCGCCGAATTAATGCCAGGGGGGTTGACTCAGCCTGTCATCCTTCCGAGGTCGGCTAATTGAGTACCAGTTCACTGGTAATTCCCTGTTTGTCGTTGAAGGCGGCAAAAAGGGTTGGCGTCAGGAAGGGCATCCGGCCGTAAAACATTGCTTCAAAAAGGGGACAAAAAAACAACAACTACCACGGTCCCCGAAAAGGCCAACCCCCGCTTTGCGGGGAAAAATGGCCTCTAAACGGTGGTTTTTACACCATTTCTGGATCTGATGACTTGCCAGTAACCATTTTGTAAAAATGAATGTGCAGCATCTAACTCAATATGTCGAAATGTCACACACATCCATGCCCGTGGGATTCCCACGGGTGACCCCGCAAGTTTGCATTGACGTTCGTCGATGGACTCGTTCGCCCGTCTCATTCGTTTTCTTGCTGCATCCTGTTCAAGTCTGCGTTCTTCATCGATCGTCTCATTCATTTTGGAAATAGAAGTTTCCACGCAGCGCATGAATTGTCACGATCCTCAAGAGGAATTTGTCTCGTAATCATCAAATGATAAATGGCAAGTAAATTATATTGTGGAAAATTAAAGATTTCAAATAAACCTATTTAAAGTGTATTCGCACATAACTAATTTTAAAAAACGAAGAAATATCTCTCGGTAATTTCCTGAAACATATTTTACTTCCGGCTAATAATGTTGAATTAAATAAAAACGAAGAAATATATGTCGGCATCATTGTTGACGTTTTTGTGACGACTGTCATCAAACGAAAAAGTAATATATCTTAACGGAAAAGCAAAAGCGAATTTTTAATATATATCGACACGTTGCCGTCGGTGTCATGTTGGGCGGTGTATGATACACCATGACGCGATTTTTAAAAATATATCTGCATTTTCCCGCGTGTGTGGAATGTTCTCAATTATTGCTGACACCGACTCTAAAACCATCGATAAAAATGAAATCATATGGTGAGTTAGATTGGAGATAAAGGCGTGAGAGAGACTCAATGGCCTTGAAGTTACAGGCATTTGAGAATTCATTTCGTTCTATAAACGGCAACTTTCATCGGATTTTCTTCTCGTTTTTTTTCAACCGAGTCTAAAACTATGTTAGCGACTGTGAAAAATGAAATGATATATCGAATTTAAAATAGATATCGACACATTGCCGTCGGTGTCATGTTGGGCGGTGTATGATACACCATGACGCGATTTTAAAAAATATATCTCTGCATTTTCCCGCGTGTGTGGAATGTTTGTGGAAAATTAAAGATTTCAAATAAACCTATTTAAAGTGTATGCGCACATAACTAATAAAAAAAACGAAGAAATATCTCTCGGTAATTTCCTGAAACATATTTTACTTCCGGCTAATATGTTGAATGAAATAAAAACGAAGAAATATATGTCGGCATCATTGTTGACGTTTTTGTGACGACTATCATCAAACGAAATAGTAATATATCATAACGGAAAAGCAAAAGCGAATTTTTAATATATATCGACACATTGCCGGCGGTGTCATGTTGGGCGGTGTATGATACACCATGACGCGATTTTAAAAAATATATCTCTGCATTTTCCCGCGTGTGTGGATTGTTCTCAATTATTGCTGACACCGAGTCTAAAAGTAAAACCATCGATAAAAATGAAATCATATGGTGAGTTAGATTGGAGATAAAGGCGTGAGAGAGACTCAATGGCCTTGAAGTTACAGGCCTTTGAGAATTCATTTCGTTCTATAAACGGCAACTTTCATCGGATTTTCTTCCCGTTTTTTTTCAACCGAGTCTAAAACTATGTTAGCGACTGTGAAAAATGAAATGATTTATCGAATTTGATTTGAAATAAAACTGGGGGAGAGCAAGCCACCACGGGCCTACAAAACAGGACTCAAAGCTATGCGAGTTAATAAAATGGTGGATATTTGTTTATAGCCACTCCCAGAATGGGTGGAGCTATGGGTGGAGCTACTCTGCAAACCGAGTAAGCCACACCCCGGACAGACACCCAACAGATAGACAGACAGACAGACAGAATCATCTACGGCTATTATAATATAACTAGCGGGGTCACCCGTGGGAATCCCACGGGCATGGATGTGTGTGACATTTCGACATATTGAGTTATATGCTGCACATTCATTTTTACAAAATGGTTACTGGCAAGTCATCAGATCCAGAAATGGTGTGATGAACACAATTTATTTATTTCACATAATATGTGACCCCTCACTCCTCTCCACCTGACACTCTCCTGTCTCCACCTGACACTCTCCTGTCTCCACCTGACACTCTCCTCTCTCCACCTAGCACTCCTCTCCTCTCCAAACCCTCACATCCCTCTCCTTTCCAATCCCTCACCTCTCCAATCCCTCACACTCCTCTCCTCTGCAATCCTTCACACGCCTCTCCAATCGCGCCTCACACTCCTCTCCAATCGCGCCTCACACTCCTCTCCAATCGCGCCTCACACTCCTCTCCAATCGTGCCTCACACTCCTCTCCAATCGTGCCTCACACTCCCCTCCAATCACTCCTCTCCAATCGTGCCTCACACTCCTCTCCAATCACGCCTCACACTCCTCTCCAATCGTGCCTCACACTCCTCTCCAATCGCGCCTCACACTCCTCTCCAATCGCGCCTCACTCGCCTCTCCAATCGGCTTTCCCCGTCTCGTTTCTCTCCTTTTTCTCCCGTCTCGTTCTTTTTCTTGCTCCAAATCGGCCCGTCGGAATCGGAAATCGGCCCGTCTCGCCCGTCGGCCCGTCGGAATCGGAAATCGGCCCGTCTTGCTTTTGTGCTTGTGCGTAAATAAATTGTGTTCATGACACCATTTCTGGTGTTGGGCTAGCGGCTAGGGTGCCGGCTTAGGATCCTGGGTTCGAATCTCGGTCGATCGCCGAATTAATGCCAGGGGGGTTGACTCAGCCTGTCATCCTTCCGAGGTCGGCTAATTGAGTACCAGTTCACTGGTAATTCCCTGTTTGTCGTTGAAGGCGGCAAAAAGGGTTGGCGTCAGGAAGGGCATCCGGCCGTAAAACATTGCTTCAAAAAGGGGACAAAAAAACAACAACTACCACGGTCCCCGAAAAGGCCAACCCCCGCTTTGCGGGGAAAAATGGCCTCTAAACGGTGGTTTTTACACCATTTCTGGATCTGATGACTTGCCAGTAACCATTTTGTAAAAATGAATGTGCAGCATCTAACTCAATATGTCGAAATGTCACACACATCCATGCCCGTGGGATTCCCACGGGTGACCCCGCAAGTTTGCATTGACGTTCGTCGATGGACTCGTTCGCCCGTCTCATTCGTTTTCTTGCTGCATCCTGTTCAAGTCTGCGTTCTTCATCGATCGTCTCATTCATTTTGGAAATAGAAGTTTCCACGCAGCGCATGAATTGTCACGATCCTCCAGAGGAATTTGTCTCGTAATCATCAAATGATAAATGGCAAGTAAATTATATTGTGGAAAATTAAAGATTTCAAATAAACCTATTTAAAGTGTATTCGCACATAACTAATTTTAAAAAACGAAGAAATATCTCTCGGTAATTTCCTGAAACATATTTTACTTCCGGCTAATAATGTTGAATTAAATAAAAACGAAGAAATATATGTCGGCATCATTGTTGACGTTTTTGTGACGACTGTCATCAAACGAAAAAGTAATATATCTTAACGGAAAAGCAAAAGCGAATTTTTAATATATATCGACACGTTGCCGTCGGTGTCATGTTGGGCGGTGTATGATACACCATGACGCGATTTTTAAAAATATATCTCTGCATTTTCCCGCGTGTGTGGAATGTTCTCAATTATTGCTGACACCGAGTCCAAAACCATCGATAAAAATGAAATCATATGGTGAGTTAGATTGGAGATAAAGGCGTGAGAGAGACTCAATGGCCTTGAAGTTGAAGTTACAGGCGTTTGAGAATTCATTTCGTTCTATAAACGGCAACTTTCATTGGATTTCCTTCCCGTTTTTTTTCAACCGAGTCGAAAACTATGTTAGCGACTGTGAAAAATGAAATGATATATCGAATTTTTAATATGTATCGACACGTTGCCGTCGGTGTCATGTTAGGCGGTGTATGATACACCATGACGCGATTTTAAAAAATATATCTGCATTTTCCCGCGTGTGTGGAATGTTCTCAATTATTGCTGACACCGACTCTAAAACCATCGATAAAAATGAAATCATATGGTGAGTTAGATTGGAGATAAAGGCGTGAGAGAGACTCAATGGCCTTGAAGTTACAGGCATTTGAGAATTCATTTCGTTCTATAAACGGCAACTTTCATCGGATTTTCTTCTCGTTTTTTTTCAACCGAGTCTAAAACTATGTTAGCGACTGTGAAAAATGAAATGATATATCGAATTTAAAATAGATATCGACACATTGCCGTCGGTGTCATGTTGGGCGGTGTATGATACACCATGACGCGATTTTAAAAAATATATCTCTGCATTTTCCCGCGTGTGTGGAATGTTTGTGGAAAATTAAAGATTTCAAATAAACCTATTTAAAGTGTATGCGCACATAACTAATAAAAAAAACGAAGAAATATCTCTCGGTAATTTCCTGAAACATATTCTACTTCCGGCTAATATGTTGAATGAAATAAAAACGAAGAAATATATGTCGGCATCATTGTTGACGTTTTTGTGACGACTATCATCAAACGAAATAGTAATATATCATAACGGAAAAGCAAAAGCGAATTTTTAATATATATCGACACATTGCCGGCGGTGTCATGTTGGGCGGTGTATGATACACCATGACGCGATTTTAAAAAATATATCTCTGCATTTTCCCGCGTGTGTGGATTGTTCTCAATTATTGCTGACACCGAGTCTAAAAGTAAAACCATCGATAAAAATGAAATCATATGGTGAGTTAGATTGGAGATAAAGGCGTGAGAGAGACTCAATGGCCTTGAAGTTACAGGCCTTTGAGAATTCATTTCGTTCTATAAACGGCAACTTTCATCGGATTTTCTTCCCGTTTTTTTTCAACCGAGTCTAAAACTATGTTAGCGACTGTGAAAAATGAAATGATTTATCGAATTTGATTTGAAATAAAACTGGGGGAGAGCAAGACACCACGGGCCTACAAAACAGGACTCAAAGCTATGCGAGTTAATAAAATGGTGGATATTTGTTTATAGCCACTCCCAGAATGGGTGGAGCTATGGGTGGAGCTACTCTGCAAACCGAGTAAGCCACACCCCGGACAGACACCCAACAGATAGACAGACAGACAGACAGAATCATCTACGGCTATTATAATATAGATATATATATATATATATATATATATATATATATATATATATATATATATATATATATATATATACTAGACGACCCATGACCCGTTGGGTCAGTCAGTTTGAATAGATATGAGAATAGAACTAAAGCGAACGCTGGACATCATCAGGGAGATTATTTGGGCCAGCAAGCCATAAATAAGGCTCACCTCTCCAGCGTTCTAAATCACTTATCTGTGACACGTGATTTCGGCCCTTATCTCCGATCACGTGTTTGTTTGGTTTTTTTTGTTTTTTTTAGAAAAAACACGCGACCCGTGGACTACCACGATTTTGTTGTCAGAGGACACTTCTGATGACGATGTTCTTTGTTGACGATCCTCCATTTACATAAACTCGCACGTTCTCTTTCCTCTTCCCTCGACTGAGCGCCACATACAGCTGACCATGCTGGAAGACCGGTTTCTCCAGGTAGACCAGCACATTCTCCATAGTTTGCCCTTGCGCCTTATGGATTGTCATTGCGAAGCAGGATTGTATGGGGAACTGGCAGCGCTGCAAAGGGATATCCTCAGCTTCCGACAGATTTAGTCGGATCCGAGGGAGCATTACAGTTTCGCCTTCAAACGTTGAACTTATGATCCTCGCAACTATAATATTTCGAAGCATGTCCTCAACAATCATGCGCGTCCCGTTGCAAAGTTTCGGAGGGTCCAAGTTCCGCATCAAAATGATAGGGGATCCTTTTTTGAGCTCGAGGTTGTGCGGCGGCAATCCCGAGACTTCAACGGAATCTAGGAATTCCGTTGGGAAGTGCGTCGCATCAGTACCCTCAGTCACACTGTTGAACGCAGCATACTCCTTGCTAGCACCAGGGAACCTTGTGATGCATCTTGAATTGATGTTTCGCATCATATCGTTGAGGGGCACTAATATAGACCTTGCTGAAAAAACCTCCATCGGATTGGCGAATGATGGATATATGGTATCGATGCACTCATCGAGCCCACTCGCTGTCAGCAGTATATCCTCTGGCAAATCTATCTCATCATCCGCATTTTTCTCGATTCTATCCTCGCCGATGTCGAGCAAAAATCTTGAAAACTGCCCACTTCCGTCGGTCAGTCGCATATTAGTTCTCAAGTGAAACATTCCAAAGCTCTGCCATAAGTAGGACTTCTTTATGCACGCATTCTCAACGTCAGCATCACACCCTCTTTTCACCACGGGCAGAAGTTGACGGAAATCACCACAGCATATCGTCAAGATCCCTCCAAAAGGCTCGTCTTTGTCACATACATCATGCAACGTGCGATCCACAGCCTCGAAACTCTCTCTCCTGATCATAGGACACTCATCCCACACGATGAGTTTTGTACTTCGAAAGAGGTCTGCGATAGTGGAATTTTTATCGATGTTGCATACGCCATCTTCCCTCGGTGTCAGAGGGACTTGGAACCTTGAGTGCGCTGTTCTTCCACCAGGCATGAGGGTAGCAGCTATGCCAGATGAGGCCACCGCAAGGGCAACTTCTCCACTCGCTCTCACTTTAGAGAGAATCAGGTTAATAAGAAACGTCTTCCCTGTGCCTCCAGGCGCGTCAATGAAAATCATTGATGACTGATTCGTGCGGATGCAACCGCACGCAAAGTCATAGACAACTCTCTGCTCATCATTGAGCAGAAGCTGCCTTTCGTCTACGATTCGCTGTTGTTCCTCCGTGTCGTATTGGAGTTCTCTCAGTAGGTGAATGTTGGCAATCCCTTCATGACGAAGAACAGTCGTTGGAGTCGGCAAGTGAAAATGTGCAACAGTTCTGTTCAACAATTGCAGTTTCTGCTGCAAATACGATAGAGCCAAGTCATGATGGTGCTCGTTGATGGCAATATTGGGATCATTTGCAGATCGTCGATGAGCTAGAAGATAATCTTCAGCCATAGCGTCCTTGAAACGTTCCCATAGATCCAATGGATTGTCGACTTCACTTTGTGTGAGGAGCACAACGAACAAATCCCTCATGGGTCTGGGAAGGCGTGTCCTCTCAGCATCCTCCAGAGTCTCGCGCCAGACAGCGTCTCCTTGCAGCAAACCCATTTCTCTGCAAGCGTCTTTGAATGTGGGTAGAATGACATTATCACACGTTCTCAGGACTTCGAACGAAGTCGGCCCTCTCACGTGGTGGAGGAGTAGTCGGAAATAGTACAGGTCACCAGTACACGGCGAAACAGTGTAAACTCGTCCCAATATGTCATCCTCAAACATTCCAGGGTTGCCCTCCACCGGTCTGCCCTGTTTTCTTCGTTGCCATCTCTTCTTGGTCCATGTATAGAATCTCGGAACATCCACGTACAACAGTGTCTTCGCGAAATGGTCACGTCTGCAAAGATCCATAAACTCTGTCAACGTGGTTTTGGCCATATTGGGATTATTTCTTTGTTCACGAACGTTCCCAGCAAAAAATACCTGTTGTTCATTTGGCAGATGTACTCCTAAACGGATAACGGCCGGCTTCCTGTCATGGACTGAGAATCCAAGAATGGAGGCAACAGCCTCTGAAGGTCCAATGTATCTACCCGTCAAGTACTCCGTTATCTCGTCGTTTGTGCGCAGTGCATACGTAGCTTGATCGCTACCTTTCATGGCATACTTAATAACATACTTGATCGACTTTATAGAGCAGCATATTTCAACGTTGATGTGGCAATCAAACGTTTTCAGGAGATAGAGATTATGGGGAACAACCCACTGATTTGTAACAGGTCGTCGTTGCCTCCCTTCTTGGTGCCCTTCAAATCCTCCCATTTCTGGGGATCTTCTTCTATATATGGGGTACGAATCGTCTCCGCACCGTGTGTACAGAGCATATGACCGCGGGTATCTGTGTCTGCATGCTCCATTCTTCCAGCATCCAGTTGCTGTGGAACAATATGGACCATGGATCATGTGCTTCAACACCAGTCTGTGTCCCTCTGGATCTTCATCGGGATCTGGTATTTCAGCTTGTACAAATCGATCATAGTCTTGTGGTCTCGGCTTTGAAGCTTCATCGAGCCACAGCAAACAGTGTATGTGAGGGAGACCTCGCTTTTGGTACTCCACACACACGTGAGCGATACAGTTCCCGAAGAAGCCTTCTGATCCAGTGAGGTATTTAATGAACACCGTTTTCTTCAACTCGAACACTCTCGCAATGAGATCCGGTCTGTCGTTCTCACTTTGGTGAGGAAACAGGTTATTGGAGATTTCAGGCCACTTTGGATTACACGTCATAGTGATGAAGTAGGTCGCGTTACCATATTTTCTTACGTACATCATGGCATCTTGACATCGCTCCATCATATACCTCGGCCCCCTTACAAATGTCGATGACAGTAGTACGCGGCGTCCGATGTTGGACAAATCGTCATTGTCATTGAGAGCATTAGTGAAGCCACTGTATGTAGCAGACCTCAGCGATGCCTGGTTCAGTCTTATAAACGCCAATCTTGTGCCTTCCATTTTGGCTGCCATATCAACAAGATACTGCTGGAACAGACGCCCCCCTCTGAGGAGGTAGTTGAACTCATCCTCGTGGTTCATTATTCGGTAGGAGTAGTATTTCATGGCAGTCAATCTCCTGCCATTGGTCATGTTCATTTCGGGCTGCCATCCGTCATCTCCGAATGGGAAGAAGAGAACATACTGGAGTGCATCGTAAGAACGGTGCAACTCAGAAATACTTTGCAGCGCTCCTCCTCTTGCTTTCAATACAATGTGACGCGCTGTAGCTTGAGGATCGACAGTATTCTTCACAACGACACCCACTTCATCAGCGATTTGACCATTGAACCTCATGTTCTCATGTTCACCAGCTGGTCTCCTGTTGGGATCAATAAGAACGAACGCCTCTGGCAAATTGCCTATTTCCTCGCGTGCCATGCGGAACGAGTGAACGTAAGGATTCACTTGTCTCAGCACGGTCTCTAATGCTCCAACTACATCACGGTGAATACCAGCATTGGTGAATATCCGCATCCTCAACTGTACGCTGTCATGTGGATCTAAGAAATAAATTTGGAGGAATTTCGGTTGTTCATCCGCATTTGGCAAGAAGGAACCGATACGATGATGTATTTGACCCTGAATTATGACCGATGGGCTCCATGCACCATGCCGAGGAGAAACTTGGCTTCCTCCAAATGATGTCATTTGAAATAGACAGTTGTATTGTCTGATGTTCCTGCGGAATTCGTTCGCTGTGGGTCCATCGCCGGCAAACAGATTGTGTAATTGATGGGGTAAAGGTCCCAGATTTCCCAAGGACACCTTTCCATTCGTGCAGCAAAAATGAGCTGTTTCACCTTGGAAAAGAAGCGCTCTACAATGTGGACAAATCTTGTCCATCGCACCGACGTCAGCAGAAGTGAAATTTCTTACATTCTGCGCGTTTCTCTGCCTTGTCTCAAGAACTTCCCTTATCCTATCTCTTTCTCGCTGCTCCTGAAGACGCTGTGCCGTCTCCTCTGCAGAATCCGCATCTCTCCTCATATGATCTCTTTCTTGCTGCTCTTGATGGCGCTGTGACGTCTCCTCTGCAGATTCCGCATCCCTTCGCAAGCTGACTCTCTCTCGTTCCTCCTGACGACGCTGCGCTCTCACCTCCTCTGTCTCAGCACTCCTTCTCATCCTTGCCCTTTGTCTTTGCAGCTGAAGGCGCTGTGACCTTTGCTCAGGCGTTTCAGCATGTCGTCTCTTCCTTTGGCTTTCTCGTTGCTGCTGAAGACGTCGTGATCTCCCATCGTCTGTTTCAGCACCCCTCAGAGATACTGCTTCCGCATGAGAACTTGAAGGAATGTTGCTATTCGCGTCCATAGACGTGAGGTGTGATTCGTTGTCCGCGTCCGTAGCGCCGTCAGAGGGTTGATACGACATTCTTCCTGCAAATAGTATTGTTTTTGTGCTATCGTTTTGCCGATCATCAAATGACAAATAAATTACATTGTGACAATTAAAGATTTCAAATAAACCTATTTAAAGTGTATGCGCATATAAATAATAAAAAAAATCGAAGAAATATCTCTCGGTAATTTCCTGAAACATTTTACTTCCGGGTAATAATGTTGAATGAAATAACGAAGATATATACTGTATGCCTGTTATTTTAGGCGGTGTATTTTCGTATATCACTGTGGCGCGATTTTTAAAATATATCTCTGCAATTTCCCATGTGTGCGTGAATGTTCTCAATTATTTCTTTTACCGAGTCTAAAACCATCGATAAAAATGAAATCAGATGGAAGCGGTAATAATAAAAAAAATCGAAGAAATATCTCTCGGTAATTTCCTGAAACATATTTTTGCCGATCATCAAATGACAAATAAATTACATTGTGAAAATTATAAGATTTCAAATAAACCTATTTAAAGTGTATGCGCATATAAATAATTTTAAAAATCGAAGAAATATCTCTCGGTAATTTCCTGAAACATATTTTACTTCCGGGTAATAATGTTGAATGAAATAACGAAGATATATACTGTATGCCTGTTATTTTAGGCGGTGTATTTTCGTATATCAACGTGGCGCGATTTTCTTCCCGTTTTTTTTCAACCGAGTCTAAAACTATGTAAGCGACTGTGAAAAATGAAACGGTATATCGAATTTGATTTGAAATAAAGCTGGGAGAGAGAGCAAGACACCACGGGCCTACAAAACAGGCCTCAAAGCTATGCGAGTTAATAAAATGGTGGATATTACTACTCTCTCAAAGGGGTAAGCCACGCCCCCGGACCGATCGAATGTTACACACAAACACGCAAGATTTCAATTTTATAATTATATAGATAGATACTTGGAGTGTAAACACACATACATATGCACACGCACACACACACAAACGTGTGCCATTAATTGCACAGGTTGATATTCTTTCGATAGTTCTGGCCTTCAGCGACATCTAGTGTACAACGTTACCTCTGCAGTCTGTGTTCTGTCAGGGCCACAAAGCATGAGATACTGGTAAAATTAAAATGGTCAAATGCACTTTGAAAAGGTAAAAAAAGAGAATGAAGGCAGTATGATTATATATATATATATATATATACACTCGGCATGTATAACTCGGCATGTATATACAGACTTGGCATTTAATATGGAATTTTTTTTTTCTTGACTTGGGTTTACTTTCTTAACTCAGGATATCAATCTGGTGAGTTTCTTTTACACTTTGGTGATTTATTTGTTAAAAGAACCATGTCACTGATTGTCTGTCACAGCAAGAAGTCAACAACAGGATTATATCACAGGTGGCGTGGCAAAATGTACGGACAGGTGCATTTGACGATTGGCTTCACAGTCGGGTATACAAGGGTTGTGCGTTCTGTATTAGTGGAAAACAACTGCTGCACGTCTACAAAAGTTATTGTCGCTTCCTCTGGAGATGGTCCATCAACTCAACAATGCTGTTTGTCATGGAGTGGTGGCTTTAAGAAATTACGGCATGAAAGAGCATGCTATTGCTCGGCAGTATGGCATCACTCAAGGTCAGGTGTCAAAGATCCTGAAACGAAATGCTCAGAGGGGTGTACCTACTCCAATACCGAGGCCAGGACGTCCCCGCAGAACCACAAGGAGGGATGATCGCCAGCTGCACCGGTTAGTCCGCAATGGCCGTACCAGGTCAGCTAATCGGCTTAGGGCTGAATGGCAGCAACTGACAAATGTGCCTGTATTCAGAAGGCTAGTCAACCAACGACTAGTTCAAGCAGGCTATCGTGCCAGGCGTCCCCTGAGAAAGCCACGCCTGACCAGACAACACCGCCAGTGCCGATTGCAGTGGGCCAGAGAGCACCGTCAATGGCAGCCAGGACACTGGAATCACGTGATCTTCAGTGACGAGTCTAGATTTCTGGTCTATCGTCAAGATGGCCGCGTCCGAGTGCGCAGACAAGTGCATGAAGCCTACAACAAAGATTGTATAGTGCCAAGAGTCCAAGGTGGAGGTGGTGGGGTGACCGTTTGGGCTGCTTTTCATGCAGGGGGCAAAAGTGACCTGGTTGTTCTGAATGGAAACCTGAACCAGTTCAAGTACAGGGCCATTCTGGAAGAAACATTGCTTCCATTTGCTCGTGCAGCCTTTCGAGGAAACTTTGTTTCTTTGAGGTTTTGAAACTTTGTTTTGAGGGGAAACCCTCATTGTGCTCGCATGATCCAACACTTTCTTGCTGCCCGTGGTGTAGAGCATATGGAGTGGCCTGCCATGTCCCCGGATATGAATCCGATAGAGAACTTGTGGGCAGAATTAACGCGTTAAATCGACCACTTGGACCAGCAGCCGACCTCTGTGCGTGAATTGCAGCAGACTATTGTCACTGCATGGCAAGCGATTCCTGTCCAAGCCTTGGCAAATCTCGTGAACAGCATGCCTCAACGTGTACGTGCTCTCCTGAATGCTCGTGGGGGTTACACGAAGTACTGAACTGTAATTTTACTGTCCGTAATCCCAGTCGTAATTTAGCTTTTGTTTATGTCAAAAAAAATTTTGGGCTAATGTGCAAAATAAAGAGATATTTCTGGAAAACGTACAGAAGTTTAACACAGTACTGTCCATGAATTGAGTTCGATATCAGTTTACATCACTTTCAAGGATCAATTTATTTGTTTCGAAATGTCAAATGTGGTTTTTGTTTCTTTTAAAGGTCACATTAACAAAATCTAGAATAATTTCAACATAATTCCAATGAACTTTTGGGTCTAAGACATCTTGAAAAGTAAGTTCACCCCCACAAAAAAAATATTCCATATTAAATGCCAAGTCTGCATATATATACTATATATATATATATATATATATATATATATATATATATATATATATATATATATATATATATATATATATATACAGTCACGTGAAAAAGTAAGTACACCCCATGTAAAGTTTTGACTTTTTAAACATATTTCAACATACAGCTATTTGATCTTCATTTCAACAATATTGAGAGATAAAGGTGATATAATACAACAAATATCATGAAACATTTACATTTTGTAGTCCATTGTATAATTTAAATAAACATAAATGCAAATTTCGCATGTGGAAAAAGTAAGTACACCCTTGGCTCTAATAGGTGGTATTGCCCCCTTTGGCAGAAACAACCTCAACTCGGCATTTCGCATAACTGTCTACCAGTCTCTGACATCGACTGGGAGAAATTTTTGCCCACTCCTCCATGCAGAATTCTTTCAGCTGTGCGATGTTTGAGGGGTTTCTGCATGCACAGCTCGTTTCAAATCCCCCCACAACATCTCAATGGGATTTCGATCCGGGCTTTGACTTGGCCATTCCAGAACCCTCCATTTCTTTCTTTTCAGCCATTCCTTGGTGGATTTACTGGTACTAGGGCATGCCCGTACGTGGGTGCCCGTTCCTTGCCAAAAAAAAAAAAAAACGCTACCCGTACGCTCTACCCCGCCCGTACGCCCGTAAACAAAAAAAACAACGCTCTTCGCTTCCGCCCTTCGCTCTGACTGAATTGGGAGAAATAATGCGCATAAGAAATCGAGAAATTATTATTTTCTCCGGAAGAAATCGAATTACGAACCGTAATGGCGCACGCGCTCGGCTCGGCTCGCTCTCACATCGGCCACGCCCACGCAACAACGCGTTCTGTGATTGGCTGCCGGAAGTGCAGTCTTCACTGTCCGGAAGGTCGCATATCGCAGTTACGATGAATCGCAAATTAGTTTTAATTAGTTTTAAAACATAGTTGAACGCCAACATAGTTTGCCAACGTGAAATAAATGAATACGCTCTCAAATGTGCCGTCCGAGGCAGAGTCTGTTCGCCACGTTCGGCACACGTGATAGCTCGCTGCTCTCTGATTGGTTGAATCGTTTTTTGGACATAGCTCGGTAACTACTTGTCCGATTAATATGAAACCTTGAAAAGGCACATCCTCGGGTCCCCAGCAATATACCTGGCAAGTTTAAAGTATATCGGACCGGTAGTTGTCGCGAAACAGCGGTCACAGACAAACACACAAACACACAGACACACACACAGACACACAGAGATTACTGGAATTATAGATAGATGTTTAGGGTCATTGTCATATTGCAAGGTCCACCTTCGGTTGAGCTTCAACTTTCCGACAGATGGCCTCACATTATCCTCAAGCACCCTCTGGTACAATGAAGAATTCATAGTGGATTCTATGATGGTGAACTGCCCAGGCCCTGATGCAGCAAAGCTGCCCCAAAACATAATATTGCCACCACCATGCTTCACAGTTGGTATCAGGTTCTTGTGGTCAAATGCTGTCTTTGGTTTCGCCAAACATGTCTTCTGGTACTGTGGCCAAATAGCTCTACCTTTGACTCGTCTGTCCAGAGCACATTGTTCCAGAAGTGCTGTTCTTTGCCTCGGTGTTCATTGGCAAACTTTGGTCTTGCCCTGATGTTCTTTCTGGACAGCAAAGGTTTCCTCCTGACACACCTCCCATGCAGATCAAATTTGTGCAGCCTCTTTCTCATGGTTGACTCGTGCACTTTGACATCAACAGTGGCAAGAGCTACCTGTAGGTCCTGTGATGACATTCTGGGGTTCTTAGAGACTTCTTTGAGCATCTTGCGGTCTGATCTCGGGCTGAACTTGCTGGGGCGGCCTGGCCTGAACAAGTTGGCAGTTGTTTGGTATCTTCTCCACTTGCAGATGATCTTCCGGACAGTCGAATGATTGATTTCAAATTGTTTGGAGATCTTTTTAAATCCCTTCCCAGACTCGTATGCATTTATAACCTTCTTTCTGAAGGCCTCGGAGAGCTCTTTTGATCTAGGCATGGTGACGCCGCACACTTCAACAACAAAGAGTAAACCAAACGAAATGTCTGAGGTTTAAAGAAGACAGGTTCCTCCAAGATCCTCTCTAACGATGTTCTAATCATTTGCACCTGAGCTGGTGCACCTGATTCTAATTTTAGGTATTTGAAATAGTGATAAATGTAGGGGTGTACTTACTTTTTCCTCATGCGAAATTTGCATTTATGTTTATTTAAATTATACAATGGACTACAAAATGTAAATGTTTCATGATATTTGTTATATTATATCACCTTTATCTATCAATATTGTTGAAATGAAGATCAAATAGCTGTATGTTGAAATATATTGAAAAAGTCAAAACTTTACATGGGGTGTACTAATGTACTTACTTTTTCACGTGACTGTATATATGTATGTATATATATATATATATATATATATATATATATATATATATATATATATATATATATATATATATATATATATATATATATATATATATTGTTACGGTTTTTAGAACCTTCACTAGTAAATTTTAGTAAATGTTTCCCTTTTAAATGTTCCCCTGTAAATATCCCCATCAATTGGCTTGTTAAAGATCGCACCCTAGTTAGTCCATGTACAACACGTAGCGAACCATAGGACCTCTCCGTAGTTATTTCATTATTGTGTGTTTCAGTTAAGGATCTGTTCCCAATAGTTGAATCTGCGTTCCGTTAATCAAATAAGATAGGCCCCATTCCGTTTGCCAGCAGCGTTCGCCGCCGTTGCATTGGGCGGTTTACTGGCACCACGCCGCCATAGCCATGCAGTCTGAAGCCGAGGAAGAAGGGGGCGGGGCCACCAGAACAAGGTGTGGCACGTCGATGCATCATCAGAGATGGAGTCAGCCAGCCCTTTGCTGGCCAACCAGCGCCGTGGTGAGCCAACCGGTAGGCGTGTCATCAGAGCCAGCGGCTTGATTCATAGATGAGCAATAAAAGCGGCTGCGAGGGACTGCTTCAGAGAGTTGGGTGAGAAGGTACGAAGGAGACGAGTGAGAAGGGACAGATGAGAAGAGAAGGAGCTGGAGTGCGCGACTAACTGGCATCTCCCCCATCTTGTTCAAGAGAGAGAGCGTTGACACGAGCCATTTATTATATACGGAGCATCTCAGTCCCATCACTATATGCAACGTCCACTCGCGGTCAATGATACGCGCTCGCTGCCTGCCAGGGTTTTCCCGCCACGACGCGAGTCGACTCCTGGAGCCGGACCTCTACGCCTACCGTCTGCCTGGGCCTTCTCATTCCTTCCAGCCATTCCTGCCTGCCATTCCCTGTCGTGTGAGTCTGTTTGTTTGTCCTGGGGAATAATATAAGACTGTTTAAGGCTGCCCTGTGTATCTTCTTCTTCTTCTTCGTTCGGTATATTACTTTCGTTTCCTCTTCTTCTTTGGTTTTGTACATAGTTAATAAATATCTGTTATTCCTTACTTTGGCCTCTTCTTTCCCCCGATTGCTTTAGTCCCTTCTTCCCATTGAATACCTGTGGCGCGATTTTGGCCAAACGCTTTATAGTCGGGTTTAGTCTCTTGCTAACGGCCCGAGTCGCATCTCGCTTTGCTCGGCGCAATCCAATCACGCTGCGGCCCGGGTGGGAGTATTTCCTCGCTTACGGCCGGTGGTAGTACTTAGGTATTAAGACAAATTGGGCTTACAACCCTACTTACCATCGACCGGAAGTG
>NC_136261.1:117599450-117604450 GCF_964187855.1 Myxine glutinosa | reverse complement strand
GCGATTTTTAAAAATATATCTGCATTTTCCCGCGTGTGTGGAATGTTCTCAATTATTGCTGACACCGACTCTAAAACCATCGATAAAAATGAAATCATATGGTGAGTTAGATTGGAGATAAAGGCGTGAGAGAGACTCAATGGCCTTGAAGTTACAGGCATTTGAGAATTCATTTCGTTCTATAAACGGCAACTTTCATCGGATTTTCTTCTCGTTTTTTTTCAACCGAGTCTAAAACTATGTTAGCGACTGTGAAAAATGAAATGATATATCGAATTTAAAATAGATATCGACACATTGCCGTCGGTGTCATGTTGGGCGGTGTATGATACACCATGACGCGATTTTAAAAAATATATCTCTGCATTTTCCCGCGTGTGTGGAATGTTTGTGGAAAATTAAAGATTTCAAATAAACCTATTTAAAGTGTATGCGCACATAACTAATAAAAAAAACGAAGAAATATCTCTCGGTAATTTCCTGAAACATATTTTACTTCCGGCTAATATGTTGAATGAAATAAAAACGAAGAAATATATGTCGGCATCATTGTTGACGTTTTTGTGACGACTATCATCAAACGAAATAGTAATATATCATAACGGAAAAGCAAAAGCGAATTTTTAATATATATCGACACATTGCCGGCGGTGTCATGTTGGGCGGTGTATGATACACCATGACGCGATTTTAAAAAATATATCTCTGCATTTTCCCGCGTGTGTGGATTGTTCTCAATTATTGCTGACACCGAGTCTAAAAGTAAAACCATCGATAAAAATGAAATCATATGGTGAGTTAGATTGGAGATAAAGGCGTGAGAGAGACTCAATGGCCTTGAAGTTACAGGCCTTTGAGAATTCATTTCGTTCTATAAACGGCAACTTTCATCGGATTTTCTTCCCGTTTTTTTTCAACCGAGTCTAAAACTATGTTAGCGACTGTGAAAAATGAAATGATTTATCGAATTTGATTTGAAATAAAACTGGGGGAGAGCAAGCCACCACGGGCCTACAAAACAGGACTCAAAGCTATGCGAGTTAATAAAATGGTGGATATTTGTTTATAGCCACTCCCAGAATGGGTGGAGCTATGGGTGGAGCTACTCTGCAAACCGAGTAAGCCACACCCCGGACAGACACCCAACAGATAGACAGACAGACAGACAGAATCATCTACGGCTATTATAATATAATATATATATATATATATATATATATATATATATATATATATATATATATATATATATATATATATACTAGACGACCCATGACCCGTTGGGTCAGTCAGTTTGAATAGATATGAGAATAGAACTAAAGCGAACGCTGGACATCATCAGGGAGATTATTTGGGCCAGCAAGCCATAAATAAGGCTCACCTCTCCAGCGTTCTAAATCACTTATCTGTGACACGTGATTTCGGCCCTTATCTCCGATCACGTGTTTGTTTGGTTTTTTTTGTTTTTTTTAGAAAAAACACGCGACCCGTGGACTACCACGATTTTGTTGTCAGAGGACACTTCTGATGACGATGTTCTTTGTTGACGATCCTCCATTTACATAAACTCGCACGTTCTCTTTCCTCTTCCCTCGACTGAGCGCCACATACAGCTGACCATGCTGGAAGACCGGTTTCTCCAGGTAGACCAGCACATTCTCCATAGTTTGCCCTTGCGCCTTATGGATCGTCATTGCGAAGCAGGATTGTATGGGGAACTGGCAGCGCTGCAAAGGGATATCCTCAGCTTCCGACAGATTTAGTCGGATCCGAGGGAGCATTACAGTTTCGCCTTCAAACGTTGAACTTATGATCCTCGCAACTATAATATTTCGAAGCATGTCCTCAACAATCATGCGCGTCCCGTTGCAAAGTTTCGGAGGGTCCAAGTTCCGCATCAAAATGATAGGGGATCCTTTTTTGAGCTCGAGGTTGTGCGGCGGCAATCCCGAGACTTCAACGGAATCTAGGAATTCCGTTGGGAAGTGCGTCGCATCAGTACCCTCAGTCACACTGTTGAACGCAGCATACTCCTTGCTAGCACCAGGGAACCTTGTGATGCATCTTGAATTGATGTTTCGCATCATATCGTTGAGGGGCACTAATATAGACCTTGCTGAAAAAACCTCCATCGGATTGGCGAATGATGGATATATGGTATCGATGCACTCATCGAGCCCACTCGCTGTCAGCAGTATATCCTCTGGCAAATCTATCTCATCATCCGCATTTTTCTCGATTCTATCCTCGCCGATGTCGAGCAAAAATCTTGAAAACTGCCCACTTCCGTCGGTCAGTCGCATATTAGTTCTCAAGTGAAACATTCCAAAGCTCTGCCATAAGTAGGACTTCTTTATGCACGCATTCTCAACGTCAGCATCACACCCTCTTTTCACCACGGGCAGAAGTTGACGGAAATCACCACAGCATATCGTCAAGATCCCTCCAAAAGGCTCGTCTTTGTCACATACATCATGCAACGTGCGATCCACAGCCTCGAAACTCTCTCTCCTGATCATAGGACACTCATCCCACACGATGAGTTTTGTACTTCGAAAGAGGTCTGCGATAGTGGAATTTTTATCGATGTTGCATACGCCATCTTCCCTCGGTGTCAGAGGGACTTGGAACCTTGAGTGCGCTGTTCTTCCACCAGGCATGAGGGTAGCAGCTATGCCAGATGAGGCCACCGCAAGGGCAACTTCTCCACTCGCTCTCACTTTAGAGAGAATCAGGTTAATAAGAAACGTCTTCCCTGTGCCTCCAGGCGCGTCAATGAAAATCATTGATGACTGATTCGTGCGGATGCAACCGCACGCAAAGTCATAGACAACTCTCTGCTCATCATTGAGCAGAAGCTGCCTTTCGTCTACGATTCGCTGTTGTTCCTCCGTGTCGTATTGGAGTTCTCTCAGTAGGTGAATGTTGGCAATCCCTTCATGACGAAGAACAGTCGTTGGAGTCGGCAAGTGAAAATGTGCAACAGTTCTGTTCAACAATTGCAGTTTCTGCTGCAAATACGATAGAGCCAAGTCATGATGGTGCTCGTTGATGGCAATATTGGGATCATTTGCAGATCGTCGATGAGCTAGAAGATAATCTTCAGCCATAGCGTCCTTGAAACGTTCCCATAGATCCAATGGATTGTCGACTTCACTTTGTGTGAGGAGCACAACGAACAAATCCCTCATGGGTCTGGGAAGGCGTGTCCTCTCAGCATCCTCCAGAGTCTCGCGCCAGACAGCGTCTCCTTGCAGCAAACCCATTTCTCTGCAAGCGTCTTTGAATGTGGGTAGAATGACATTATCACACGTTCTCAGGACTTCGAACGAAGTCGGCCCTCTCACGTGGTGGAGGAGTAGTCGGAAATAGTACAGGTCACCAGTACACGGCGAAACAGTGTAAACTCGTCCCAATATGTCATCCTCAAACATTCCAGGGTTGCCCTCCACCGGTCTGCCCTGTTTTCTTCGTTGCCATCTCTTCTTGGTCCATGTATAGAATCTCGGAACATCCACGTACAACAGTGTCTTCGCGAAATGGTCACGTCTGCAAAGATCCATAAACTCTGTCAACGTGGTTTTGGCCATATTGGGATTATTTCTTTGTTCACGAACGTTCCCAGCAAAAAATACCTGTTGTTCATTTGGCAGATGTACTCCTAAACGGATAACGGCCGGCTTCCTGTCATGGACTGAGAATCCAAGAATGGAGGCAACAGCCTCTGAAGGTCCAATGTATCTACCCGTCAAGTACTCCGTTATCTCGTCGTTTGTGCGCAGTGCATACGTAGCTTGATCGCTACCTTTCATGGCATACTTAATAACATACTTGATCGACTTTATAGAGCAGCATATTTCAACGTTGATGTGGCAATCAAACGTTTTCAGGAGATAGAGATTATGGGGAACAACCCACTGATTTGTAACAGGTCGTCGTTGCCTCCCTTCTTGGTGCCCTTCAAATCCTCCCATTTCTGGGGATCTTCTTCTATATATGGGGTACGAATCGTCTCCGCACCGTGTGTACAGAGCATATGACCGCGGGTATCTGTGTCTGCATGCTCCATTCTTCCAGCATCCAGTTGCTGTGGAACAATATGGACCATGGATCATGTGCTTCAACACCAGTCTGTGTCCCTCTGGATCTTCATCGGGATCTGGTATTTCAGCTTGTACAAATCGATCATAGTCTTGTGGTCTCGGCTTTGAAGCTTCATCGAGCCACAGCAAACAGTGTATGTGAGGGAGACCTCGCTTTTGGTACTCCACACACACGTGAGCGATACAGTTCCCGAAGAAGCCTTCTGATCCAGTGAGGTATTTAATGAACACCGTTTTCTTCAACTCGAACACTCTCGCAATGAGATCCGGTCTGTCGTTCTCACTTTGGTGAGGAAACAGGTTATTGGAGATTTCAGGCCACTTTGGATTACACGTCATAGTGATGAAGTAGGTCGCGTTACCATATTTTCTTACGTACATCATGGCATCTTGACATCGCTCCATCATATACCTCGGCCCCCTTACAAATGTCGATGACAGTAGTACGCGGCGTCCGATGTTGGACAAATCGTCATTGTCATTGAGAGCATTAGTGAAGCCACTGTATGTAGCAGACCTCAGCGATGCCTGGTTCAGTCTTATAAACGCCAATCTTGTGCCTTCCATTTTGGCTGCCATATCAACAAGATACTGCTGGAACAGACGCCCCCCTCTGAGGAGGTAGTTGAACTCATCCTCGTGGTTCATTATTCGGTAGGAGTAGTATTTCATGGCAGTCAATCTCCTGCCATTGGTCATGTTCATTTCGGGCTGCCATCCGTCATCTCCGAATGGGAAGAAGAGAACATACTGGAGTGCATCGTAAGAACGGTGCAACTCAGAAATACTTTGCAGCGCTCCTCCTCTTGCTTTCAATACAATGTGACGCGCTGTAGCTTGAGGATCGACAGTATTCTTCACAACGACACCCACTTCATCAGCGATTTGACCATTGAA
>NC_136261.1:117546950-117594450 GCF_964187855.1 Myxine glutinosa | reverse complement strand
CCATTTTACCTGCTAGAGCGGGGGATAGCCTTGCGGTCCCCATGATAGGCGGAGTTCCTTCTCCATTTTGCCCTATTTTCTGCATCTCTCCTTGTTAACCCCCTTGCCCGCATTTCTTCTTCCACCATCTTTAGCCAAGTCTTTCTCGGTCTTCCCCATCCTCTACTTCCTTCTATATTCATTTCCATCACTCTTCTCAACCAGTCACTTTCATCCTTCCTCAACACATGACCAAACCATCTCAACCTGTTCCTCTTCTCAGCATCAATCACAGGCTCTATTCCCATCATCTTTCGCAATTCATCATTTGTCTTCCTCTCTCTCAACGATACTCCGCACATCCACCGAACCATTCGCATTTCCACCCTTTCCAGCCTTCGTTGCTGCTCTACGTTCATTACCCATGTCTCGCTCCCATAAATCAAAACACTTCTCACACATGCAGCATACACCTTTCCCTTCAGCTTCAACGACACTCCCCTCCTCATCAGCACGCCATTCAGTTCCCGAAACTTCTTCCATGCACATCTCACTCTTGCAACCGTTGCTGAGTCCGATCCACCTTCTCCCTTCAGCATGTCTCCGAGGTAGCAAAATGTTTTCACACATTCCAGCTTCACGCCATCTCCAAGATCCAACCCAACACCCCTCCATCTGCAGCTCCCTCTGTGCACACCCTACAATTGAATGTAGCTGCCACACTGGTTAATGACCCTCTCAGACCACTACATTTTTGATGAACCCACTCAGCGCACATTGTACTTTGAATGGAGTTCACTCCAACACCCTTCCTGCACACAGCACACGGCCACCTCCCAGTTCTCTCCACCTCACCACATGCTTTACCACTTGCCATCACCTTCGTCTTTCCTATATTCACCTTCAGACCTTTTGTCTCCATACATTCCCTCCACTTGTTCATCCTTTCGTTCAGTCTTTCAATCCTGAAATCCTTATGTCTTTATGTCTTTCCTTATGTATTTCAATCCTTATGTCTTTCAATCCTGACAAATCTCACACTCTTACGATGTCTCTCCGAAAAGACCGACTGGACAACGCTCCCATCCACTTTCTGAATAATCCTCTCCAAGAAGTTCTGTCACTCAAGCTTTTGGGTCTCACTATCTGCTATGATCTTTCCTGGGAAAACCACATTTCAAATCTGGCCTCCAAAGCCAGTCACCGACTGGGCATCCTCCGTCGTGCGAAGTCCTTCCTTGGCACACCTGAGCTCCTCACCACATACAAGGCTTTCATCCGCAGCTCAATGGAATACTGCTCTCCCCTCTGGGCTGGTGCACCTGCCTCACACCTAGCTCGTCTTCACACTGTTGAAACCAAAGCATTCAGAATCATTGGAATCTCCCGCGATGAAGCTAACTCCAAGGGCCTCTCACTCACTCACCGCAGGCAGGTTGGTGGTCTTTCCGTCTTCTACCGACTCCTCTCTGGCCTTGCCCCCCCAGCTCTCTCTGGGCTCTGTCCAGCAAATATTCCTACAGGTCGCACAAGATCTGCCTGCAACCCTCTTATGGTTAAACTGCCAAAATCAAGACTCTCTGCTCACCTTCACTCCTTCATTCCTCTTTTCTCCCGCCTCTGGAACAAACTCCCTCACTCTCTTCAATCCCACTCCACCCTCCAGGTCTTTAAAACAGCTGTTCACCACCATCTCTTATCTTCCCCCATCCAAAACATTGATCTTTTCTATCCCCGCTAATTTCACCCCAATTCCACTTTTTTGAAATACCAACTTCTGTCCTGGAAGTCCTTGGTGTGCTTGTGTTTGATACTTCTGCCACCCTTCTCCCCCCAAGCCCTCTCCCTCCCACACATCTCCCTGCTCTTAAATGTTGTGTGCCCTCAAGTGTTTGTGTGCTTCCCCTTCTCTTGTCTTCCGCTCCCTCTTAATATATTTTGTTTGTCTGGTTGATTTGTTTGTGAAGTAAATGTCAGCTCTTTCACGAGCCTCGATTCAGTATACAAAAAAAAAAAAGAAAAAAAAAAGTCCATCCATACTTTCCGCAATCAACACCAGATCATCTGCACACAACAACTCCCACGGTAAACCCTCCTTTACGTTCTGAGCCAGCACCCCTCCATCACAGCTACAAATAGTAGTGGACTTAGTACTGACCTCTTATACACTCCCACCTTCACCTCAAACTCACCACTGTTCCCGTCCTTCTCGTCCTTACAGCCTGTGCGCGCTCTTTGTACATTGCCATCACTACTCTGATCAACCATTCCTCCACTCCTAACTTCCTCAATGCCCATGTCAATACTTCGCGTGGAACCCTATCGAATGCTTTCTCCAGATCAACAAACCCAAAAAACAACTTCTTCCTCTTATCCATGTACTTCTCCTGCAACTGCCTCACAATAAAGAGCGCGTCTGTCGTTCCTCTTCCTGGCATAAATCCAAACTGCATTTCGTCGATCTTCACTTTCTTCCTTAACCTCCTCTCCAACACCCTTTCCAATACCTTAATTCCATGCTCCAATAACTTTATCGCTCGGTACGAGCCACACTCCAGAGGGTCACCTCTCCCCTTGTATAGAGGGACGAGAGTACTCAGTTCCCAAACCACTGGAATGCGGCCCTTCTTTCACCACCAGATTACAGATCTCTGTCACACCCCAACTTCCTGCTGCCTTCAACATATCTCCCACAACTCCTGTCGGGCCCTTCGCTTTTCTACTCTTCATTGCTTTTATCGCTTCCTCAACTTCCTTCTCAGTTATCTTCTCTGCCGGTCCTAAAACTGGGTTACTCTCTATGTTGCCATCCCATTCATTCTCTGTATTCAATAGCATTTCCATATATCTTTTCCCATCTTCGTTTAATTCCATCTGGGTCCACAACGATTTGTCCCACTTCATCTTTCAAGCAACTCACCCCCATCACATCACACCTCTCTTTCGCTATCTGCTTTGCAATCCTGAATACCGCTTTCTCCGAACATTTTCCTACATGCCTCCTGTGCCTTTGCTACCTCTTTCTTTGCAGCCTTCTTGGCTGCCTTATAACTTTCATGCTCTGCTTTTTCTGCTCCCGTACCCTTCGCCTTCTGCCACTCCTTGAACTTCCTCCTCTTCTCGTCAATCCTCTTTCCAACATTCCTCATCCCCGACCACCATGTTTCCGAGTGCCTCGGTGGTCCTTTTGTCCCATCCACATACCTCACCAACGGCTCCCAACAGACTATCTTTCATTGACATCCAACCACGTTCAAGCTCAACCACATCATCCTCTACCCTACTCAGCCTCTCTTTTAATGCCTCCCTTACTGTCACCTCTTTCAACCTCCACACTCGGTTGGTAGTTTCACTCCGCCGAGCTCTGCTCTCACACCTTTCACACCCTTATGTCGCAGACAACCAAGTGGTGCTGTGAAACAGCCTCCTCCCTGGGGATCACCTTTGTGTCCCGGAGGTGCGCCCTATCTCGCCTACGCACCATCAGGTAGTCAACGGTTGTTGTCGACCCACCGGGACGTGTATGTAACAAGCTTATTATCCTCTTTCTGGAACTGAGTGTTACAAATCAACAAATCAGCTCCATCAGCAAACTCCAAAATCCTTTCACCATCTCCATTTCTCACATCATATCCGTAACCCCCGTGAACTCCCTCAAAACCGTCCATACTCCTTCCCACATGTTCATTTAGGGTCTCCTCCTACCACAACAACTTCCTCATCTTTCATGTTTTCCATCAGCTTCTCTATTGCACACCAGAACTAGTCCTTCTCTTCATCGCTCCGACCAACCTGCGGAGCACATCCTGAGATGACGTTCACCAAGAGCTTTCCAATCATCATTTTCATCATCATCAACCTATCACTCACTCTAGTCACACTCACCACACTGTCTACAAACTCCTCAGAAAACAGGACACCAACACCATTCACGCCCTCTGGGCACCCTTGCCACACAAACTTGTATTTCTGTCCCTGCCTACCCTTCACCATTCTCACACCACTTCCCTTCCATCTCGTCTCCTGCACACAACATACAGTCACGTGAAAAAGTAAGTACACCCCATGTAAAGTTTTGACTTTTTAAACATATTTCAACATACACCTATTTGATCTTCATTTCAACAATATTGATAGATAAAGGTGATATAACATAACAAATAACATGAAACATTTATATTTTGTAGTGCATTGTATAATTTAAATAAACATAAATGCAAATTTCGCATGTGGAAAAAGTAAGCACACCCTACATTTATCACTACTTCAAATGTCTAAAATTAGAATCAGGTGTACCAGCTCAGGTGCAAATGATTAGAACATCGTTAGAGAGGATCTTGGAGGAACCTGTTTAGTTTGGTTTGCTCTTTGTTGTTGAAGTGTGCGGCGTCACCATGCCCAGTTCAAAAGAGCTCTCTGAGGTGTTCAGAAAGAAGGTTATAGATGCCTACGAGTCTGGGAAGGGATTTAAAAAGATCTCCAAACAATTTGAAATCAATCATTCGACTGTCCGGAAGATCATCCACAAGTGGAGAAGATTCCAAACAACTGCCAACTTGTTCAGGCCAGTCCGCCCCAGCAAGTTCAGCCCGAGAGCAGACCGCAAGATGCTGCAAGAAGTCTCTAAGAACCCCCAGAATGTCTTCACGGGACCTACAGGTAGCTCTTGCCACTGTTGATGTCAAAGTGCACGAGTCTACCATAAGGAAGAGGCTGCACAAATTTGATCTACATGGGAGGTGTGCCAGGACGAAACCTTTGCTGTCCAGAAAGAACATCAGGGCAAGACTAAAGTTTGCCAATGAACACCGAGGCAAAGACCAGCACTTCTGGAACAATGTGCTCTGGACAGATGAGTCAAAGGTATAGCTATTTGGCCACAGTACCAGAGACATGTTTGGCGAAAACCAAAGACAGCATTTGACCACAAGAACCTGATACCAACTGTAAAGCATGGTAGTGGAAATATTATAGTTTGGGGCAGCTTTGCTGCATCAGGGCCTGGGCAGCTCACCATCATATAATTCACTATGAATTCTTCATTGTACCAGAGGGTGCTTGAGGATAATGTGAGGCCATCTGTCAAAAAGTTGAAGCTCAACCGAAGGTGGACCTTGCAACATGACAATGGCCCTAAACATGACAATGACCCAGTAAATCCACCAAGGAATGGCTGAAAAGAAAGAAATGGAGGGTTCTGGAATGGCCAAGTCAAAGCCCGGCTTTAAATCCCATCGAGATGTTGTGGGGGGATTTGAAACGAGCTGTGCATGCAAGAAACCCCTCAAACATCGCACAGCTGAAAGAATTCTGCATGGAGGAGTGGGCAAAAATTTGTCCCAGTCGATGGTCAGAGACTGGTAGACAATTATAAGAAACGCCTACTTGAGATTGTTTCTGCCAAAGGGGGCAATACCACCTATTAGAGCCAAGGGTGTACTTACTTTTTCCACATGCGCAATTTGCATTTATGTTTATTTAAATTATACAATGGACTACAAAATGTAAATGTTTCATGATATTTGTTATATTATATCACCTTTATCTCTCAATATTGTTGAAATGAAGATGAAATAGCTGTATGTTGAAATATGTTGAAAAAGTCAAAACTTTTCATGGGGTGTACTTACTTTTTCACGTGAGGTGTATATATATATATGTATATAAAAGCACTACATGGTCAAATATATGTGGACACCCGAAAATCACACCCGCATGTGCTTAACGAATATCTCATTCCAAAATCATGGGCATTAATATGGAGTTGGTCCCCCACATTTGCTGCTATAACAGCCTCCACTCTTGTGGGAAGGCTTTCCACTAGATGTTGGAACATTTCTGCTGGGATTTGCTTCCATTCAGCCACAAGAGCATTAGTGAGGTCAAGCACTGAGGTTGGGCGATTAGGCCTGGCTCACAGTCGGCATTCAATTCATCCCAAAGGTGTTCGATGGGGTTGAGGTCAGGGCTCTGTGCAGGCCAGTCAAGTTTTTCCACACCGATCTCGACGAACCATTTCTGTATGGACCTCGCTTTGTGCATGGGGGCATTATCATGCTGAAACAGGAAAGGGCCTTCCCAAAACTGTTGCCACAAAGTTGGAAGCACCCAATCGTCTAGAATGTCATTGTATGCTGTCGTGTAATATTTCCCTTCACTGGAACTAAGAGACCTAGGCCGAACCATCAAAAACATCCCCAGGCCATTATTTCTCCCCCACCAAACTTTACAGTTGGCACTATGCATTCGGGCAGGTAGCGTTCCCCTGGAATCCGCCAAACTCAGATTTGTCCGTCGGACTGCCAGATGGTGAAGCGCGATTCATCACTACAGAGCACGCGTTACCACTGCTCCAGAGTCCATTGGCGGCGAGCTTTACACCACTCCAGCCTATGCTTGGCATTGCACATGGTGATCATGGAAACCCATTTCATGAAGCCTCCGACAAATAGTTGTTGTGCTGAAGTTGCTTCCAGAGGGAGTTTGGAACTCGGTAGTGAGTGTTGCAACCGAGGACAGACGATGTTTACGCGTTACGTGCTTCTGCAATTGGTGGTCCCGTTCTGTGAGCTTGTTTGTCTACCACTTCGCGGCTGAGCTGTTGTTGCTCCTAGACGTTTTCACTTCACAATAACAGCATTTACCGTTGACCTGGGCATCTCTAGCAGGGCAGAAATTTGATGAACTGACTTGTTGGAAAGTTTGCATCCTATGACGGTGGCACGTTGAAAGTCACTGAGCTCTTCAGTACAGCCCATTCTACTGCCAATGTTTGTCTCTGGAGATTGCATGGCTGTGTGATTGATTATATATATCTGTCAGCAATGGGTGTGGCTGAAACAGCCGAATCCACTAATTAGAAGGGGTGGTCCACATACTGTTGGCCATGTATTGTGTGTGTGTGTGTATATATATATACTAGCAGAAGTACCCGGCATTGCCGGGTGGGGGAGAGGAGGGGAGGAGGAAGGGGAGGGGAGGGGAACGGAGGGGGAGAGGGAGGAGGCGAGGGGAGAAGAGGGGGGGGATGGGGAGGGGGCAGGGGGAAGGGGGGGAGGGGGGAGGGGGGAGGGAGGAGGGGGATGGGGAGGGGGAGGAGAGAGGGGAGGGGGGAGGGTGGAGAGGGGGGATGGGGAGAGGGGATGGGGAGGGGGGGAGGGGGGAAGGGGAGGGGGGAGGAGGAGGGGGGAGGAGGAGCGGGATGGAGAGGGGGGAGGGGGGAGGGGGAGGGGGGAGGGAGGGGTGAGGGGGAGAGGAGGGAGGGAGGGAGGGGGAGGGGGAGGGGGAGGAAGGAAGGGGGAGGGGAGGGGGAGGAGGAGGGGGAGGGGAGAAGGGGAAGGGTAGGGGGGAGGGGGGAGGGGAGGGGAGGGGGAGGGGGGAGACAAGTTGGAAGTCATTGTCTTCAATTGAATGTCACATTTATTTTTTATTCCCTGTCAAATGGCATTGGTCCCGCATTCCGAACCCGGAAGTCAGAAGCGTATGTTTCACTTTCTGTCACATGCCGTTGGTCCCATGTCAATCGGATGAAGTTGAAAAATTAACGTTACGAAATACGCTGATGACGTCATAATTTTAAAACCCGAAGGTTTTTTAAACATTTAAGGTGTGCTGTAGTTTCTCTGGGACGTACTGATTCCGAATATGAAGTTGAAAAATTAACGTTCCGAAAAACGCTGATGACGTCATAATTTTAGAACGCGAAGTTTTTTAAATTTTAAGGTGTGCTGTAGTTGCTCTGAGACGTACTGATTCCGAATATGCCTTTGGTTTTGCTCTGCGATGAGTAGTTCTCGAGTTATAAGAGGACAAGCAAACAAACAAACAAACAAACATACTTTACTGCTTTATATATACTAGGGCATGCCCGTACTATATATATGCCCGTACTATATATCTATCTAAAATTATATCCCCCCCCTCTATTTACATGAAATGGTTTGGTCCATTCGCAACGCCAAAGCGAACGGCGAACGGCTTGCGAGTACAGTGACAATCCCCCCCCCCTCTATTTACATGAAATGGTTTCGTCCATTCGCAACGACCACAGAACCCCCCCCTCTATTTACATGGAATGGTTTGGTCCATTCGCAACGCCGGCACACGCGATCGTTCGCTGCTCTCTGATTGGTTGAATCGTTTTTTGGACATAGCTCGGTAAGTAATTGTCCGATTAATATGAAACCTTGAAAAGGCACATCCTCGGGTCCCCAGCAATATACCTGGCAAGTTAAAAGTATATCGGACCCGTGGTTGTTGAGAAACAGCGGTCACAGACAGACAAACGTACAAACGTACAGACAGAGATTACTGGAATTATAGATAGATATATATAAAATATTGTTACGGATTCGTCACTTCCGTTGTGGTGGTTTTCATCCACTGTAAACATTTCTGATTCCATGTACTATGATGGTTTTCAAAAGGTTTACTGTTCATGAACTATTTTCAAAAGGTGGAAAAGTTAGTGTCAAAAAGAAACAGGAAACCGGATCAGGAACCGGACGAAGAAGAGGAAGAAGGGGGAAAAAGAGGGCGGAGCGAGTGAGTCGGACAAGAAGGAGCCGAGCTATTTGCGGTCTGGAGCGAACGTTGGCGAACAACAGTCACTAGTGAACTTTCGGGTTTCCCAGGGAAGGGATTCCTGCGACAGAGTGGTTATCGCTGTGACAGATTAACCTGCATGTCAGGTTTTGCGATCGATTCAGGAGAGAATCATCGTCGTGCCGTTGCGCCACAAGACCGGGCCGTCGGCCATTTTGACTCGCGCAAGACTTGCTGCTTTATATTGCTGCGCAAGACAACCTGCTATTTGACAAGCTCATGGTTTCGTCTCGTTTCGACTATTTTCACCGCATTCAGACGTCGATCTGGGGTGTGTGTGTGTGACGTGGCTTTTGAGTGGAAAGTCTGCATGTCGCCGACTGTGAGCTGTGGAACGTCCCGAGGGTGTGATCTCTCAAACGCCTGGAGGGCGCCTTTGGATTTCCCAGTCGCCTTGAGGGCGCCTTTGCCCCGCTTTGGCAGCGGGACTGTTCTTGCCATCCGAACGGGATTCTGGTCTCGATTGGACATCGTTCTGGCTATCGCTGGAGCGAAGCAACTTTGTCTTGAAGCCGGGAATAAGAGACATTGGGGATGTTCTTGTTTCACTCACTTGGAGCACAGTGAGTTATATATTACAAAACTGATGGTGCCATCATAGGACATATTGATTGTACTTTTGATTACTATTATTGTTGTACTGTTATTCTTGTGTGATCTTAATACAATATTTGTTTGTGAGTAACAATTGGGGTGGCTTCTTCATTGATCTTTGACATACAGAATAACACATTTTTCTGCCGTGACTCCTCTTGGGGCTCGGAGGTACACAATGACCAGGGGGTTGGGGAGGAGCACGTAACAGAAATTGGGGGCTCATCCGGGATATTGGGAACTCGTCCAAAATTGGCCCAAATTGAAATTGGGGTCCTCGTCCGGGATTAAATTCCCTAATAACATTCGTCCAGGATAGAATTCCCAAACATTCCCAAAATTCCCAAATTTTGAATTTTCTAACATTCCCAAACTTTTCAAAAAATTGGAACATTTTTGTGTGAAGGTTAGCAGGTGTTAGCTAATAGTCACCATTGGTGTTTGACGCAGAACAGTTTGCGGCGTCCCATAATGAGGCATAGTTCCAAGCGTTAAAAAGATCGGAACTCTTGATATTGGCCAGACATTTTAACGTGGAGGTCCGAGTTAATATGAAGAAAGCAGAGATGCCGACATTGGTGGTAGAATCTCTGGTGGGACAAGGAACATGGACAGAGGTAGCCTTGGATTGGTTACCCGAGGAAAAAGAAAATGTGGAGCCCCAGAAAATGGAGATGCAACTGCAGAGCCAGGAAAGGTTAAAAGCAGAGGAAAGGAGAGCTGCAAGGGAACTCGAGGAAAGAAGAGTAGAACAGGAACGAGAACTCGAGGAAAGAAGAGTAGAACAGGAACGAGAACTCGAGGAAAGAAGAGTAGAACAGGAACGAGAACGCGAGGAGAGAAGACCCGTGGAAAGGAGAGCTGAAGAAGAAAGAAGAGCAAAGGAAAGAGCAGAGGAAAGGAGAGCCGAAAGGGAGTTAAAGGAATGTGACATGGAGTGTCAGAAGGAAGTTAAACTCAAGGAGCTGGAATTAATGGGAAAACGGAGAGAAGTCGTATCCAGGCCGGCTACTTCGTCAACTAGTCAGAACACCTGGGATGTTGGTAGGCATGTGAGGCTGGTTCCACCCTTCAATGAAAAGGAGGTAGCCATGTTTTTTTTACACTTTGCGAAAGTGGCTCAAATGCTAAAATGGCCTGTGGGGTCCTGGACTATGTTAGTGCAAAGTGTTTTGGTGGGTAAAGCTCAAGATATCTATTCGGCTTTACCGATTGACCAATGTGCAGATTATGAGAAAGTGAAGAAAGCCATTCTCAAAGCCTATGAATTGGTCCCTGAAGCTTACCGGCAAAAATCCCGGAATGCCAGGAGGAGGGAGAGTGAGACCCATGTGGAGTTTGCCAGAATGAAGGAAACCATGTTTGATCGGTGGTGTGATTCGAAGGGTATTGGGAAAGACTTCAAACTGTTGTGACAATTGATCTTGGTAGAGGAATTCAAACAGTGTGTCCACGCGGACATTAAAGTACATCTGGAGGAAAAGAAGGTACCAGAGTTGTATGAGGCAGCAACCGTGGCAGATGACTATGCATTGACACACAGGATTGGGTTCCACAAACCTAACTTCCCACCTAGAGTTCGCCAGGGGAGTTATGGTACATCCGGTGCGGAGAACGAATATTCATGGGGGCGGCCTAGAGATGAATATGAGGACAAATCTGATACCGAGACTTTTAGGGATCAGAAGACTACAGTTCCAAGACAGACTTATCTTCCGGGGGGCTCGTGGCAGACCACGAGTTTTTCCCCCGGGCCTACTTGCGCTTTTTGCAAGAAACCTGGACATTTGATGTCCCAATGTTATGCCCTGAAAAGGAAAAATCAGGAGCGGAGTCAGACTAGTACAACTCCGAATGCATTGGCAAATGCGAGAAATCGTCCTTGGAGGACAGTGCGTTGTGAAGGTTCCCATGCCAAAGTTACAGCTTCACAGAACGACCTTGTTCAAGAGGGTTACAAACCTTTTATTTCAGAGGGGTTTGTGTCACTGGATGGATACTTGACTAACCATAGACCTGTTAGGGTATTGAGGGACACAGGAGCACATCAATCTTTGATGCTTGAAGGCATTTTGCCATTGTCAGAGGAGAGGGCAACTGGTGTTAGTGTTCTTTTGCAGGGAGTTGGTGGCTATGATAAAGCTCCACTTCATGTCATCCATTTAAAGTTGGATTTGGTGTCAGGACCGGTCACCATAGGTTTACAAGCCACTCTACCTGTAGAGGGAATATCTTTTGTTATCCGGAATGATTTGGCCGGTGGTCAAGTTTCTGGTAACCCGATGTTTGTTGAAAATCCAAATATGGAAAATAACACTGCACAGTTAGAGAAAGAGATTCCGGGTATCTTTCCATCCTGTACCGCGACTCGTGCTATGGGTAGGAAGCGCTCTGAAGAGAAGGAGAAGGTACTGACGTCACGCTTTGCACATGCACGTCTTGTCAAGTACCCTGAAACTAAATGTCAGCACACACAAGTCATGAATGGAGGCAATGTTGGCAAGCTCTTTGTAGGTGGACTGAACTTCAACACAAGGGAAGATGTTCTGGACTCTGTCTTCGGCAAATATGGACGACTCTTGGAAGTGTTGCTGATAAAAGATAGGGAGACGCAAAAGTCGAGAGGGTTTGGCTTTGTCACGTTTGAAAACACAAAGGACGCCAAAGATGCAGAAAAGGATTTGAATGGCAAGGTTTTGGATGGTTGGACCATAACAGTAGAGAAGGCAGGCCATGGGCGTCGAGGGGGCTACAGAGGAGGAAAACGTGGAAGTAGTTTCAGGGGTGGCTATGGCTCCCGGGGTAGGAGTAGTAGTGTTGGTGGTGGCTGCAGTCTAGATTACTATGGAGGCTCCCAGAGTTACGGCAGCTCCCGAAGGGATGATTTTCAGGGTAGTGGCCGAGAAGGAGACCGTTATTCACGTGATTACAGCGAAAAAGCGCTCCATCCGTGATTATTATGAAAGTTAGGAAGAGTTTGAAGCACTGAATGCTGCGGAGCAGCTGAGCCAAGATTCCTACATGGAATTAACCGTGAACTCCACGTTCCTAAAGGCATCCATGTAGTCAATACTTCCAGGCCTCACCACCCAACCACCATGAAACCTGGCTCTCAGCTCGGCCTCCCTAAAAGTGCTATAGATTTGCTAGATTTTGGATTTTTGATCACAACCCCTTAACCTTCATTCAAAAAATGAAAAAAAAAATCAGAGGTTGATGAGATGGAGTTTGGCTTTGCAGGAGTCCAACTTGGAAATTGAGCATGTAAAGGGCAGGGACAATGTCGTTGCTGATGCTTTGTCCAGAGTGAACTAACTTTGGAAATTTCTGAAGGTTGTTTGGAAGTTTTGTTGCTTTATTTTTGGGAAATATTAATTGTGTTGCTCACGTGAATTGATGATTTGGGTGTGAGTTTTACTTTTGTTTGTTAAAAGAGTTTTTGTCTGCAAACAAAGTTTTCACTTTGTTCAAACTTTGTTTCTTGAGGGGCGGAAGTGTTACAGAATCGTCACTTCCGTTGTGGTGGTTTTCATCCACACGAAACATTTCTGATTCCATGTACTATTATGGTTTTGAAAAGGTTTATTGTTCATGAACTATTTTCAAAAGGTGGAAAAGTTAGTGTTAAAAAGAAACAGGAAACCGGATCGGGAACCGGACGACGAAGAGGAAGAAGAGGGAAAAAGAGGGCGGAGCGAGTGAGTCGGACAAGAAGGAGCCGGGCTATTTGCGGTCTGGAGCGAACGTTGGCGAACAACAGTCACTAGCGAACTTTCGGGTTTCCCAGGAAAGGGATTCCTGCGACAGAGTGGTTATCGCTGTGACAGATTAACCTGCATGTCAGGTTTTGCGATCGATTCAGGAGAGAATCATCATCATGCCGTTGCGCCACGAGACCGGGCCGTCGGCCATTTTGACTCGCGCAGGACGTGCGCTTCGCTCACGGTTTCGTCTCGTTTCGACTATTTTCACCGCATTCAGACGTCGATCTGGGGTGTGTGTGTGTGACGTGGCTTTTGAGTGGAAAGTCTGCGTGTCGCCGACTGAGCTGTGGAACGTCCATACCCAAGGGTGTGATCTCTCAGTCGCATGGAGGGCGCCTTTGGATTTCCCAGTCGCCTTGAGGACGCCTTTGCCCCGCTTTGGCAGCGGGACTGTTCTTGCCATCCGAACGGGATTCTGTTCTCGATTGGACATCATTCTGGCGATCGCTGGGGCGAAACAACTTTGTCTTGAAACCGGGAATAAGAGACATTGGGGATGTTCTTGTTTCACTCACTTGGAGCACAGTGAGTTATATATTACAAAACTGATGGTACCATCATAGGACATATTGATTGTACTTTTGATTACTATTATTGTTGTGCTGTTATTCTTGTGTGATCTTAATGCAATATTTGTTTGTGAGTAACAATTGGGGTGGCCTCTCCATTGATCTTTGACATACAGAATAACACATTTTTCTGCCGTGACTCCTCTCGGGGCTCGGAGGTACACCGTGACCAGGGGGTCGGGGAGGAGCACTTAACAATATATATATATATATATATATGTATATATAGTGCCGATAGAAAATTTACATCCCTTTTCAAATTTTTCACCTTTTGTTGCCTTATAGATGGACAAATGGATGTGGATGGTAAGTGGATGGACAAAAGGACCACCGATGCACTCGGAAACATGGTGGTGGGATGATGAAGTTGGAAAGAAGATTGACGAGAAGAGTAAGAAGTTCAAGGAGTGGCAGAAGGCGAAGGGTGTGGGGGCAGAAAAGGCAGAGCATGAATGTTATAAGGCTGCAATGAAAGAGGTAGCATAGGCGCAGGAGGCATGGAGGAAAATGTTCGGAGAAAGCTTGGATTCGGAAGAGGGTCAGAGAGCGGTATTCAGGATTGCAAAGCAGATAGCGAAAGAGAGGTGTGATGTGATGGGGGTGAGTTGCTTGAAGGATGAAGTGGGACAAATCGTTGTGGACCCAGATGGAATTAAAGGAAGATGGAAGAGATATATGGAAATACTGTTGAATGCAGAGAATGAATGGGATGGCAGCATAGAGAGTAACCCAGTTTTAGGACCGGCAGAGAAGATAACCGAGATGGAAGTTGAGGAAGCGATAAAAGCAATGAAGAGTAGAAAAGCGTGAGGGCCGACGGGAGTTGTGGGAGATATGTTGAAGGCAGCGGGAAATTGGGGTGTGAAGAGAATGACAGAGATCTGCAATCTGGTGGTGAAAGAAGGCCGCATTCCAGTGGCTTGGGAACTGAGTACCCTCGTCCCTCTATACAAGGAGAAAGGTGACCCTCTGGACTGTGGCTCGTATCAAGCGATACAGTTATTGGAGCATGGAATGAAGGTATTGGAAAGGGTGTTGGAGAGGAGGATAAGGAAGAAAGTGAAGATTGACGAAATGCAGTTTGGATTCATGCCATGAGGAGGAACGACAGACGTGCTTTTTATTGTGAGGCAGTTGCAGGAGAAGTACATGGATAAGAGGAAGAAGTCGTTTCTTGAGTTTGTTGATCTGGAGAAAGCATTCGATGGGGTTCCACATGAAGTAGTGACATGGGCATTGAGGAAGTTAGGAGTGGTGGAATGGTTGATCAGAGTCGTGATGGCAATGTACGAAAGAGCGCACACAGCTGTAAGGACGAAGGATGGGAACAGTCGTGAATTTGAGGTGAAGGTGGGAGTGCATCAGGGGTCGGTACTAAGTCCACTACTATTTTTGGTTGTGATGGAGGTGCTGGCTCAGAACGTAAAGGAGGGTTTACCGTGGGAGTTGTTGTATGCAGATGATCTGGTGTTGATTGCGGAAAATATGGATGGACTGAAGGAAAAGATGAACAATTGGAAGGAATGTATGGAGACAGTTTGAGATGGTTTGGTCATGTGTTGAGGAAGGATGAAAGTGACTGGTTGAGAAGAGTGATGGAAATGAATGTAGAAGGAAGTAGAGGACGGGAAAGACCGAGAAAGACTTGGCTAAAGATGGTCGAAGAAGAAATGTGGGCAAAGGGGTTAACAAGGAGATGCAGAAAATACGGCAAAATCGAGAAGATTGTCATGAGGACCGCAAGGCATAACCCCCGCTCTTGCAGGGAAAATGGCCTTAAAATGCCTATTGTGTTTGTTGTTTGTTGCCTTATAGCCTGGAATTAAAATGCCTTAAATCAGACTTTTTCCACCTTTATTTGTACATTTTAACCCACAACTTCCAAGTGAAAAACAAATTCTACAAATTTCAGAAAATAAATAAAAAATACAAAACTAGATATATCTTGGTTGGATACTGTATATACTGTACATGCTCACAGGGCGAAGACCCAAGTACCCCTCCCTTTATATGGGATCGTTTCTCTGTATGCATCTTTAATTCACCTTGGTGTCTGTCCGCCCAAAATGTGTTCGCGCTCACATCTCAAAGGCTATCCTTTGAAACTAGCTGAAATTTGGAATATACATTGGCCAATACGTCTAATTATTATTTAATTCTTGATCTCATAATTATCTAATCTAATAATAATTATCTAATTATCGTCTAATAATTTATTGATGGTTTTCAAAACAAATTCAAAAATCTGCGCTCATTATGGGTGTTATTACGCGGAGTTTTTGACCCCCACAAAATAGGTATTTGCTATCTTCTCCGAAACTACACACACGATTTTGATGAAACTTGGCCACAACCTTCGTCAGTCTATGATCAAAGAACTAGTTAATTTCATTTAAATTATATCTTTGAACACTGTAGAATATGAATCGGAACACGAACTACCTTTTAGTTACTAAAAAAAAGCAAAATACTGCGACTACTATGGGTCTGAATTTGACAAATTGTACAGAATCTCACACAAGTGCAGAGAGTAGTAATTGTCCGTGCATGTGCAGTGAGTAGTAATTGTCCGCGCATGTGCAGAGAGTAGTAATTATTGTATGCGCAAGTGCAGAGAGTAGTCATTGTATGCGCAAGTGCAGAGAGTAGTCATTGTATGCGCAAGTCATTGTATGCCTTTTCCGGTCTTGCTGGCGAGGGTTCGTTTTTTCGCAGCTCCACACGCTCTCCATCGAAATCGAAGTTAAGTAATTGTTCCCATTTTGTATTTTCGTTAAAACTGTATTTATTTTATGGTGTATGTACGTATATTGTCCCGACAAAGATTTTCGGTGCAAATCTTTCATACCTGTATTGAAAATCGTGTTAATTCGTGTCGTCTTGAGGCCTTGTACAGTGTACACTGTACAACCTTGAGGCTTTGTTTTTCTCTCAGCGGTCTGTCGTTTGTGATCCAATAACTTTCGTTCTCTGTTTTCCCAGTCTTTCCACCCCAAAGCCTACTTCCTTATGTAAATCTCAACTCAAAAAAAAAAAAAAAAAAGACATTACCTTCTCTGTGCTCATTCGTTTATTCATTCTTATTCGTTCGTTCGTTCTTCGACCACGTGTTTCTCCCCCATTTCCCCAGATAGATTGTCAAATTTCAACTCGTTATTTTATCGTCCATGCGATATTGTTTGATTAATTATAGTTAGTTTTGGTTTGAATTTCCTGTAACTCGTAATTAATTAATCGTGTTCTGCTCCTCGTGTGTGGCCTTGTAGTTGTTCCCCCGTCGGTGTTTTGTTAACTTAAGCGTGTTTTGCTTGGCTCTTGGTTTTTTCCCTTCTACCCCGAACATAATACTCTGTCTAACGTTCTAAATCCCCCCCCCCCCCCCAAAAAAACAAAAAAAACAAAAACATTTATTTTCTTTTCTCCACGTGTACTGTTGTCTCATCCTGTATTTTCTATCCAGGTGTGCTGTTCGCCCCGCCCCCATTATCTCCTTGCCATCCACCGTTTGCCCTGTTCACGTGACTCGTGGTGGTCCCTCTCGGCTCTCCCCCCGTTGGTATTTTTGTGCATATAAGATTGTTCACAGTTCTGTTTAAATATTATTTAAATATGTTTAACCTTTCCCCTTCTGTGTTTTATTCAGTGGTATATTACAACATGCTGTTTTTCTTCCTATTTAAAAGGCTTTTCTCAATTTCCTCTCCAACTCATTCCACTTCAAAAAAAAGAAATTCAATATTTTATACGTCTCCCTCACTACATGGTCTAAATTCACATTCATTCCATCCCTCCTCCATCGTTCTGAATCGGATTGCTAACTTGAAAATCACAACAAACCCAATTTGTTATCAATGTTCGTCTTTCTTTAATCATCCACTTTCTAAACTCCCCTCTTGCCCCTCCCATCCAAATCCCCCCCCCTTGCACCTACACTCCTAAACTACCCCCTTGCCCCTCCACTCTTAAACTCCCCCCTTGCCCCTCCACTCCTGAACTCCCCCCTTGCCCTTCCCCTCCTAAACTCCCCCTTTGCCCCTCCCCTCCTAATCCCCCCCTTGCCCCTCCACTCCTGATCTCCCCCCTTGCCCTTCCCCTCCTAAACTCCCCCCTTGCCCCTCCCCTCCAAATCCCCCCCCTTGCCCCTACACTCCTAAACTCCCCCCTTGCCCCTCCACTTCTAAACTTCCCCCTTGCCCCTTCCCTCCAAAACTCCCCCCTTGCCCCTCCCCTCCGAAACTCCCCCCTCACTCCTCCCCTTCAAAACTCCCCCCCAATCCCTCCCATTCAATTCTCCCCCCCTACCATTCCTCTCCAATTCTCCCTCCTCCCCCCTCCTCCTCCAAGCTGCCTCCTCCCCACTTCATCTCCCTTCTATCTCATACCTCCACCCCCCCAAACCTTCTACTTTCCTCTGCCCCCCCTCAAACAACCCCTCACTGTGCCTCATCCCTTCACCATCAAACCTTTCATCCTCCTCATCCTTCCCTTTCTTGGAACTCTTCTGCAACATCTGACACACTATCAACTGCTCTCCCTACCTCCCCCTCTCATCCTTCATCTTACCCTACTCCTCCCCTCCCCTGTCCTGTACCCGATGCTCCCCCTCTCTCTTCATTAACGGTATGGACCTCAAACATCCGGGGCCTTGGCTCAAACCTGACTGATCTCTCCATACAGGTTGCTTCTGACAATCCAGACTTGATCTGCTTAACAGAGACTTTCCTCCTTCAAGATGTCTCTGATTCCTTAATATCTCTTCCTGGTTACTCCCTCCTCCGGTATGATAGACCTGAGCCTCGGCCTGGTGGTGGGGTGGCTATCTTTGTCAAAAACTCTCTTCCTCACTCTCCTTGCACTGCCCTCGTTCCTCCTCACCCGCAGGAGTACCTCTGGTTACGGCTTCCTCTCCGCTCCCACCTTTTGTTCATATGTGTTCTGTACCGTCCCCCAAACAGTGATGACTCCATCTACATTTCACTGTCTGACAACATGGACCAACTTCTACCCACTCATCCCAACTCTCTCTTCCTCATATGTGGTGACTTCAACTGTCATCATGCCACCTGGTTGGGTGTGGGTTCCTCTCTCACCAGTCATGGCACCTCAGCAAAGGACTTCTGTGACTCACTGGGATTGACACAATCTGTCAATTTCCCGACCCGGATCTCAGCCAATGGAGTATCTTCTCTTCTAGGCTTGGTTATGACAAACTTCCCTGCTAATGTCTGCTGCTCTTCTTCTGCTCCAATCGGTTCTTCTGATCATGTGCTTGTCAAAGTGGACATCTCTCTGGCCATTCTCAGAGAGCCTCCTCAGCGTCGACGAGTCTGGCATTTCACTCAGGCCGACTGGGACGGTCTTCAAGCAGCCATCAATCGTCTGGATTGGTCTCCCATCTCCACTGCCTCTGACATCAATTCTTCCTGGGAATTCTTCCAAAGCAAACTGATCTCTCTCATGCACAGATTTATCCCATCTCGCCTTCAATTGTCTTACCCTTCCTCCCGTCCATGGTACACTGAATCTTGTGGTGAGGCAGTTGCCCTGAAACAACTTGCCTTTGCCTCTTGGAAGGCTAATCCAACTGAAGGCAATCTCAGTTCCTTCCACCAAGCTCGGAACAAGTGTGTGTCTACCCTCAGGAGTGCCAGGAAGCACTATCTCTCCTCACTCAAGAATGAACTCTCAAACCTGTCTCCTTCCTCCAAATCCTGGTGGCGTCTGGTCAAATCCGTTTCTGGTGTTTGTTCCCCCTCCATCCCCTCCCTTACCTCAAATGGCCACACAGTTGACATCGCACGTGACAAAGCCGAATGCCTCAACTCTGTGTTCGCCTCAAAATCCTTAGTCCCAAACCCATCTCTCTCTGTTCCCACCTTTCCCAGTCGAACCCAACTGCTCCTGGACTCTGTGTCCTTCTCTCCTGACAAGGTGGAGGAGTTTTTGTCAAACCTCGACTCTGATTCTGCAACTGGACCAGACGGCATCAGCCCACGGGTCCTAAAATCCTGCTCTGCCGCTCTATCTCACCCTCTCTCTGTTCTTTTCACCCTATCTTTTGCTCAAGGTCATCTGCCAGCATCCTGGAAATCAGCTAACATTACCGCTTTACACAAAAAAGGTGCAAAAACAGATCCTTGCAACTACAGACCAATCAGCCTGCTCCCAATTATCAGCAAAGTCATGGAATCCATCATTGCTTCGGATATGAAATCTTTCCTCTTCTCCAATGGCTTGATCTCTGATCATCAATTTGGTTTCAGACCAGGTCACTCTACTCTGGACATGCTGCTTCTGCTGTCTCAACAATGGATGGAGTTCCTCAATGCCAAACAGGAAATCAGAGCTGTCTCCCTTGACATATCACGGGCCTTTGATACGGTCTGGCACCCAGCTCTGCTCACCAAACTCTCCTCCTATGGTATCCATGGAAATCTCCATGCATGGCTTGCGGACTTCCTCTCTGGTCGTAGTCAACGTGTGGCCCTGAATGGATTTCTCTCATCTCCCCTTCCTGTTCAGGCTGGAGTTTCCCAAGGAAGTGTGCTGGGCCCTGTGCTTTTTCTGGTCTTTATCAATGATCTCTCCGACTCTCTGGAAAATCCTCTCTATCTCTTTGCTGATGACTCCACTCTCTGCCGCTCCATTCCTCTTCCCTCAGATCGGCAGTCTGCAGCCTCCTCACTCTCTGAAGACCTGGACAAAATCACAGACTGGTCAAACAAGTGGAACATGTCTTTCAATCCTGACAAATCTCACTCTCTTACTATGTCTCTCCGAAAAGATCGACTGGACAACCCTCCCATCTACTTTCTCAACAATCCTCTCCAAGAAGTTCTGTCGCTCAAGCTTTTGGGTCTCACTATCTGCCATGATCTTTCTTGGGAAAACCACATTTCCAAGCTGGCCTCCAAAGCCAGTCGCCGACTGGGCATCCTCCGTCGTGCGAAGTCCTTCCTCGGCACACCTGAGCTCCTCACCACATACAAGGCTTTCATCCGCAGCTCAATGGAATACTGTTCTCCCCTATGGGCTGGTGCTCCTGCCTCACACCTGGCTCGGCTTCACGCTGTTGAATCCAAAGCTTTCAGAATCATTGGAATCTCCCGCGATGAAGCTATCTCTGAGGGCCTTTCACTCACTCACCGCAGGCAGGTAGGTGGTCTTTCTGTCTTCTACCGACTCCTCTCCGGCCTTGCTCCCCCAGCTCTCTCTGTGCTCTGTCCCTTAAATATTCCTACAGGTTGCACAAGATCTGCCAGCAACCCTCTGATGGTTAAACTGCCGAAATCTCGGCTCTCTACTCACCTTCACTCTTTCATTCCTCTTTTCTCCCGCCTGTGGAACAAACTCCCACACTCCCTTCAATCCCTCTCCTCCTTCCAGGTCTTTAAAACAGCTGTTCACCACCATCTCTTATCTTCCCCCATCCATAACCTTGATCTTTTCTACCCCCACTAATTCACCCCAGATCCACCTTGTTTGAAATTCCAACTTCTTTCCTGGAAATCCTGGCAGTGTCCTTATGTTTATACCTCTCCCACCTCCCCCCCCCCCCTTCTCATGCCTCCCCCCAAAGCCCTCTCCCTCCCACAGATCTCTCGATGTCTCCATGTCTCTCGGTCCCTGCTCTCAAATGTTGTGTTTGTGTCCTTCCCCCTCTCTCCCCATCTTGTCTACCGCTCCCGATGTTATTTGTTTTATGTGTCTGTTTGTCTTTCTGTGTGATTAATGTTCGCTCTTTCACGAGCCTCGATCTTGTATACAAAACAAACAAACAAAAAAAGAAAAAAAAAAGTGCAGAGAGTAGTCATTGTACGCGCATGTGCAGAGAGGGGTAATTGTACACGCATATGCAGAGAGTAGTGATTGTACTCGCATGTGCAGCGAGTAGTAGTTGTATGCGCATGTACAGAGAATAGTAATAATTGTATGCACATATGCAGAGAGTAGTAATTGTATGTGCATGTGCAGTGAGGGATAATTGTGTGCGCATATGCAGAGAGTAGTAATTGTATGCGCATGTGCAGAGAGTTGTAATTGTATGTGTATGTGCAGAGAGTAGTAATTGTACACGCATGTGCAGAGAGTAGTACTTGTACGCACATGTGCAGAGAGTAGTGATTGTACGCGCATGTACAGAGAGTAGTAATTGTCCGTGCATGTGCAGTGAGTAGTAATTGTCCGCGCATGTGCAGAGAGTAGTAATTGCATGCGCACGTGCAGAGTGTATAAATTGTATGCGCATGTGCAGAGAGTCGTAATTGTCCGTGCATGTGCAGTGAGTAGTAATTGCCCGCGCATGTGCAGTGAGTAGTAATTATTGTCCGTGCATGTGCAGTGAGTAGTAATTGTCCGCGCATGTGCAGTGAGTAGTAATTGTCCGTGCATGTGCAGAGAGTAGTCATTGTATGTGCAAGTGCAGAGAGTAGTAGTTGTATGCGCATGTACAGAGAATAGTAATAATTGCATGCACATATGCAGAGAGTCGTAATTGTATGCGTATGTGCAGAGAGTTGTAATTGTATGTGCATTGTGCATATGCAGAGAGTAGTAATTGTACACGCATGTGCAGACAGTAGTAATTGTACGCACATGTGCAGAGTAGTGATTGTACGCGAATATGCAGAGAGTAGTAATTGTATGCGCATGTGCAAAGAGTCATAATTGTATGCGCATATGCAGAGAGTAGTAATTGTACGCACATGTGCAGAGAGTAGTAATTGTATCGCATGTGTAGAGAGTAGCAAGGTAATTGTTTTAGTCTGTCTGGCAGTCAAACAAAATTGAAAACCATTCCAAACAGGAAACTGTTTTAGTGACGTCATAAAGGGCACGAGTATCAGGGCACAAATAACTCATTTAATGTCTTAAATAAGGCGGTATAAAAGACGGTGCAACAACAGTGGTAGACTTCCCGAATTTTTTTCTAGAGCCGTTCAACCCTCTATTTTAATTTAAATTGAATTATATACTTGAACACTGTAGAGCACAAATTAACTTCCTGTCACTTCTAAAAGCCTCCAGTTTCGCAATACTGTACTTAGATAAAATATCAGGCCATTTTATGCCATCTCGACCCATCAAATCTACCGCTCGCGCTCTCAGAATTTGGGAATATCTAGATTCAGCCAAGATGGAAGGTCATAGGAAGATCGTGATCGGAAACGCAAAGCAAGAGTTTAAAAGACCCTTTCCATGTCCTTTGTCTCAAGACTGCGTGTGGTAAGGTGTTCTATAACCTCTGTAGTTTGTGACTCGAACAGAACAAAAAGTTTCCCAATGAGTCCACCACATTTATCGATCAATAAGAGGATATAAATTGATGGTGGTAGCATGGTCATTGATGACATATTGATCCGATGTCTTTGTGGACCCAAGAGAGGCTCAAACAGCAATGCACCTGTGACATTTTACAAAAATGGATGAATTTCTTTCCCATTGGTCTTTAAAGAAAATTCACATGACACATTGAGCTAACATAACATGATTCATTCATCGACTGATCGGTCTTTACTGATTTACACAATTCATTTCACATTTGTTTAAACGTAGGTCTTGTGATACATGTTGAAAATATAATGGGTGCATGTGGAGGACAAACAAATTAGTGGAAATACAAATCAAAAATTACATTTCTTTTTCTATATGGCTTTCTTCCAAAAATAAAAAATATTGTTCCTTGTATCTTTACTGATCCTTCTTCTTGGCATCGTTCTGGTAAAATTTCCAAGAAATTTATCTCAACTGTTGCAAGGATCAGGAATGTCCACATGCCAGGACCAAAGTGTGTGATGGATCACAATAAATGATCAGTGAGTACCAGTCCAGCGGCTTGCTCTATCTCTGCCACATGCTCCTTTGCCTTAGCTCGCAGCGCAGCAATGCTGGAGCTCCGGCGCTCATCCGATGACAGAAACAATGCCGCATCATGGGTGTCTCCTAGCAACTCAATCCTCGAGGTGTGTAGGATCTGATTAATCACCCCACACCCCTCAGAGAGGACAGTTTTGGGAATTTTGAACGATCTTGTAGGTTCATTCACCATGCCCTTTTCTGTTTTTGAAGTAGCTCGATGTGAAGAGTGTGTCGTACTGCTTGCTTCTGTTGTTTGTTGTGGAGTAACTGATGAACTCCTTTCATCACTTTGCTCTTCCATTGCCTCTTCTTCTGAAGTGCTGTTGGTTATCTGAGAAAGAGGGGCAACATGCCCTACCAACTCACCCTCCTTTTCCACCAACTTTAGCTGTCGTCGCAGCTTGGCACGCCGATTCTGGAACCATACCTAGGTCAGGGAACACCGCAGGCCCAATCTATCATTAGTCATCATTGTGACATTTAACCTCAGAGCACAAACACCACCACACATTAAGCAAAAGTTACCAAATGCCTGCGTTCCTACTCATCAATATGTATAGTATACTACATGACTAAAAGTATGTTCCATTCAGCGATTTTGGGAATTTTCTTCCATTCAGCCACAAGAGCATTAGTGAGGTTGGGCACTGATGCTCGGCGATGAGGCCTGGTTCGCAGTCAGCGTTCCAATTCATCCCAAAGGTGTCCGATGGGGTTGAGGACAGGGCTCTGTACAGGCCAGTCGAGTTCTTCCACACCGATTTAGGCAAACCATTTCTGTATAGACCTCGCTTGGTGCATGGGGGCATTGTCATGCTGAAACAGGAAAGGGCCTTCCCCAAACTGTTGCCACAAAGTTGGAAGCACACAATCGTCTAAAATGTCATTGTATGCTGTAGCGTTAAGATTTCCCTTCACTGGAACTAAGGGGCCTAGCCCGAACCGTGAAAACATAAAACAGACCATTATTCCTACTCCACCAAACTTTACAGTTGGCATTATACATTCAGGCAGGTAGCATTCTCCTGGCATCCGCTAAACCCAGATTCTATTGTCAGCCTGCCAGTTGGTGAAGCGTGATTCATCACTCCAGGGAACGCATTTCCACTGCTCCAGAGTCCAATGGCGGCAAGTTTTACAACACTCCAGCCGATGCCTGGCATTGCACATGATGATCTTAGGCTTGTGTGCGGCAGCTCAGCCATGGAAAGCCATTTCATGAAGCTCCAGACAAACAGTTGTTGTGCTGACGTTGCTTCCAGAGGCAGTTTGGAACTCGGTAGTGAGTGTTGCAATGACTTGTAGTGAGCACGAACTGACTTGTTGGAAAGTTGGCATCCTATGATGGTGCCACATTGAAAGTCACTGAGCTCTTCAGTACGGCCCATTCTACTGCCAATGTTTGTCTATGGAGATTGCATGTCTGTGTGCTTGATTAGATATACCTGTCAACAATGGGTGTGGCTGAAATAGCCAAATCCACTGATTATAAGGGGTGTCCACATACTTTTGGTCATGTAGTGTATGTATACATGTACGTAGCTACTGTACATTTCTAAGAATGCAACATAATGTAGGTACGGACAAAAGGCAGGAGGAGGTTTCTTACAGTTAAAATGTTTATTTCAAATGAATATGATAAATGATGAAGGAAGAGACATGATAAATAATGGAAAATATGGTGGTCGATAGGCAAACTAACAGAAAGATGCAGAAAATAGGGCAAAATGGAGAAGATTGTCATGGGGCCTGCAAGGCTAATCCCCGCTCTAGCAGGGAAAATGGCCTTACAATGCCTGTTGTTGTTGTTGTTGTTGTTGTTGTTGTTGATGATAGGCCAACTAACAAGGGAAGAAATGAACATACAAACTGTAATATACACAAAACTAAACCACACTAATGCCCCAAAAATACGTCTACATTCCTTGTATAATTTACCTGCTAGGTTGCGTTTTTCTTTCTGTATGTCCAGTACTTATACTGCCCATGTAAAAGTTCCTTCTACCTCTCTCCACCGTTCCTTGTATGCCAATTCCTTATGCTTCATCAATGTGAACCTCACTCCTCTCTCATTCAGCTATTTAGCTTCGATGTTTCTTTGAAAAACAAGAATGACTGCACTGATCATAACCTAAGACATAAGATATATATTTTCACCTCCTCTATCCACTCAACTCCCTTATCCCTGTGGTTCAAGGTATTATACGATTCATCTCCGGAGGTCTTCGCAGTTTGGTTCAATATCAATTATGAGTCCAACGGACAGCCGGGTCTGGTTTCAGGCAACGAGTACACCCACTCCGAATAAGAGTTGCAGGAAGCGTCATGTTATTATCCTCTCTAGGGTATATAGATTACAGTAGATCTAGGCCTCTGCGTCAAGAACGTGAGTTGTGTTCAGTGAGCAAGTTTTTGCCCTCCTGCTCTCTGTGGTAATAAACCTTTTGTTTATAAAAACCTGTACGTGGTCATTCGAGGTATGGTACTTTGTCATTAAGCACAACAAAATTGGCTTTAAAAATACGGCAATGGGCCGATTGGGATCACATATGGCTCCGTTCAAAAACTATGTAACGCTATTTTTTTAGGGAGGTGCATATGGGCTTAATTAAATCTTACTAATAATTTAACACTCGACCCAAACAAAGCCAATGGAAATCTGACACAACAAAGCCAGACAGTGTATAATCAGCAGAGGCCTATATAGGCCTAATGTGCTAGGCCCACCAGGAAACAAGATGGCGGTCATAAAATTTCGTCTCGGCACTATGGTGGGTGGAGTTAAATGACAGATGTGGCATGTGGGTGTGGTCCAGCATCTGTCAGAACAATTGGTGCAAATTTCAAAAATCAACCCCCAACAATAACCCCGACAAGAACAACAGCAACGCGAAGCTCTTGTAGACCCGCGACATTTTGCAGGTAAAAATGCAAACACAAGACAAAAGATGCAAACGTGTGAGGAAAGGAGAAGAAACACAGAACAGGTAAATATTGCAGAAAACATCAACAGCATAACGGGAAGAGAAAATGAAGAATGACAAAACAATGGTACAGAGCAGTGCCGTGTATATTGAGAGTCTGGCCAACTGAAATACTGGCGCCATGTTGCATACCTAACTTCGCATGCTGGCACTGCGAGATGTATGTCAGCTGTGGCAATCCTGTAGTTCTGTGACGAGGGAATCGATGTTATTACTGTTTGGTCGCAGATTTAATGAGGAACAACTAATTCAAGTTAAAGTGACGTGTTGTTTGTTATTGGAATAATAAAATCTGCAAGCGGCGTCATTTATTCACACGAATTGTTTACCTGTCGCGAGAGAGAGACCTAATACACACGTGTCATGTCACTTTTGATTTGAAACCAATATATGTTAAGCGATTTCACTTACCGAACATAAATATGAGTAAGGTGATGGATTCCATCCAACTTGGCGTATTTTAACCGCCCAAATAGCACTTCCTTCCTTGTCTCGAGGAAATCTGTGCATTATACGACCTTGTCCTGGTCTAACAGAACATCCCCAAGCGGCACAACACACCATATTGGTTGATTTTATTGAAATATTACTCAAATGAAATATGCAACGATACGAAGCAATGGCACGGAATTTGTGCAGCGGGAAAGCTGCTCGGCTGAGGTGGTATGCAAAATGGCGCCTGTAAACCACGTGACGCGGGCTCCACCAATCACGGCGGTAGTTGAGCAGATCAAAGGCTGACCAGACTCTGTTAGTATACGGCACTGGTACAGAGAAGATTGCGATGCTAGTATCGGACAAAATTAAAAAGCTAAGTGCCACCAATACAAGGACTTCCTCCCGCTTGGAAGAGTGTGATGCTGCATGAAACCATTAGTTAGTATTCCATAACACTCAAATCTCCTCTACCTGTTGACATTTGCAGGTGTGCGTCTTTTATTTCCATTTTATGTACTTGGGAGAAAAATGCAATTCGAATAGCGATTAAAAAAAAAAATCTCACCTGTATCCGAGCTTCAATGAGATCGAGCCGAAGTGCCAGTGCCTCCCGCATGAACACATCTGGGTAGTGGGTCATCTCGAAGGCTCTTTCCAACTCCTCCAGCTGCCATCCTGAGTAGTTTGCACGTGCCCGTCGCTGTTTCACCGGCTTCGTTTCGTCTGTGGCTCATGAATTGTTGTGGTGTCACCATAATTGTTATATCGTTATTGATTAAGGCTAAGAATATACCTGTCTATTGTTTTTAACACCTCGCAGCTCAAATGAACATGGTACACAGCCTGACATGCCATTCAAAGTAAAGTGAATGTTTGAAACTTTTCCAATGTTATCAATGAGAGCATGTCAAATACAACATTAAAAGTGCAAGACTGTTTCTTCATAGCACAGCTCACTCACAATGGCAAGTGATTGAAAGGGTATGTAGTATTTCCTCATATGAAAAGAGAGAATATGAGCCCAACCTCAACCACACTCTTAGCTTTTCAGGAAAAGGATGAATTGAGCTTTAGTCAATAATTACACAATCTCCATTTTAAAACCAGAGAGTTCATAGAACAGCTAACCCAGCACAGTCTTGAGAAAAAAGGACATGGGTGGGGTCTACGAGCTGCAAATTTGATTGGTCGAGATGAAATAGAATGACGTAATATTTTGCCCAAGTCCTGCTGAACGGAAGGTTTTTGAAAGTGTCAATACGGCGATTTTGGTTCTACGGTGCCCTGGTATATTATTCAATTGAAATCAAAGTAAAGATTTTAAAGGTTGTTGAAAAAAAACAAATTCAGATGTTCACCACCGTTGATGCAGCATCTTTTACACCACCTTATTTACCACATTACATTAGTTATTCGTTCCTGTTGTTTGTGTCATTTATGACGTCCTTAAAAACAGTAAGTGTCCTGTTTGGAATATTATTTTCAATTTTCTTTGACTGCCAGGCAGAAAGGGTAAAATTATTATCTCACTCCTCTCTGCGTAACAACTCGGTCGAAGTCAGAGCCAATGTAAAGCTCAACTCTCCAGGTTCGTGTTCTGATTCATATTCCGATTCGTGTTCATTTAATTGAAATCGAGTTGTTCCTCGATCATAAACTGACGTTTGTGAATCAATTGCTTCATTCCGTTTTTCTTTTCACGTGCGTGGAGTAATTACTCATCTTCCTCATCATCATTTTATACCGTGTGCCATTTTAACTCAACTGGACCTTAATTAGGTGAGCTTATGCGATCGAGCAGTGTCCCGAGGTAAGTCAGTAAGACAGTGAGTGAGTCTGTAAACATTTCAGTCATTATCGCTTGAACCAAACACACGATTTTGATGAAACATGGCCATAAGCTTCATAATCTGATGCCTAACGAAGGTGTATTGACCGCATCAAAATCTGCACCCAAGAAGGGGGTCTACGCGGGTGTTTTTGACCCCCCCAAAATAGGTATTTGCTCATTTCTCCAAAACTACACACGCAATTTCAATAAAACCTCATCACAACGTTCATCGCCCATGATTTACCAAATTTTGTTTAGGGCATTCAAAATATCACATTCTGATGGGGGTGTGTGGGGGGGTTGAGTGAGTGTTTCTGCTGATCCAGGTGAGCTGATCCTGGATGTTAAAAACCACACATGGTGTACTTCGCAAATGCCCTCACCAAATTCCAAATCCTCATGCCCTGACTGACTGCTGGGAAACCAATGGCAAACTACCTAGCATAACCCTTGCCAAGAAACTGCTTAATCAGTACCAACTCTCTGTAGATATTATGGTATGTAGATCATCAAGCAGCTCGTAGAGCATATTATTGGCCCAAGTATTCTAAAAACTGCCTTGTCAGGCATGATAATTGACTGTAGGCCCTAAGGACAGGAATTTCACCGAGGTACCTGGCCATACAATGGCTTTCTTTATTGAAGGACACCATGGGATCTTTTATGTTCACTAGCAAATGCTGTCCAGCTTAATTTCCCTCCAAAGGACAGTTCACTCATTAATGCAACGCCCTGTCTGCAAAGCACGAGCCAAACAATTTATAGTTGGGTCGGAAATCAAACCCGGTCGGACAGCTCTAGGGTAAGTACATTCCCTCTGTGCCAATCTGTCAGAACTCAATTTTAAAATAATTAAAGTCTTATTTTTTCAAAGTATATTATGACTGGAAACATCCAATAATGCTCGACCTTGCAACCATGATTCTCGCTCTGAAATGTTCGACACGCGAACCGAACAAACCACCTGCCATCCCAACCCCGTCCTTACTCCATTTCTAACCTTGGTTTTGTCTCTGCATCAGATAACTTATTATATTGCTTATTTTATATGATCTCAAAATAATGTATTATATCTGAGCTCACATGATGATATTGCTCGAGTTGTAGTTTCTCAACAATATGATCGCACCAACATTTCTGCCTACACTCTGCCTCCAGCTACAGTATCTTCAGAAAGTATTGTCGCGCGGACCCTTCGGTTAAGACCAGGGACCAGAACGGATTTACTTGAGGCGACGACCAAGCACGGATTCGGCTATAAAACGCGGGGGGAAGAAGGGAAGTGGAAGCTGTGGTAAAAGCGCTTACCTGGAGCGTGCCGACTACAGCTTCGATCCTGCAGGGAATTAATGAACTCACGAACGACAAGATTTAATGTACAAAAATAAACACGTTTATTCCGGAACCCGAGACAATGAAACGCGACGATGATAAAATAATGCTCCTAATTTGGGATCCCACACACCAGACTCAACAACAGGACACAGGGATGAATGAACAAAAGAAACGTCATGTAATAGTGATGTGGTGTGCGGTCTTATCTGTCCATCGTCTTGTATTGTCTGCCGTCCAACACGGCTCCGTTCAGCCCTGCTCGCGCGCCACCAGGCCTCGCTCCAACACCACAGCACCAGGAAGGCCTGAGCCAACGCCCTCTCCGTTCGCACACGAGGTCCCGCCCGTTCACAGCACCGAGCCCCGCTCCTGCACAACCACCGAGCACCGCTCCAAGCACAATCACCGAGCACGCTCCAAGAACCACGCAGATGGCGAGCCAATGACCACCAGGACCTCTCAGGACCAAGAAGAAACGCAAGAGCTTGAAGCACATCCAGACAGCCAGAGAGCACCAGGGCCAGAGCTGCGCAAGAGGGCCAGAGGGACGTGCTGCACAAGAGAGAAAATGTCGTTCGGCGCGCCCTTATATAACCTGGGTTATGACGTCTGCCTTGGCGCGCCACCCAATCAGCGCCTTCCACCGAACCTCCCAGCTCCTTCCCTCCAATTACAGGCCTCCTGGGCATGTTGCTATGCAAGTTCGTGATGCGACCAGTGGCAGCCATCTTCGGCGGTGTCCTGGCCTGGTTTCCTGTCCGTTTTCTTCCAAAGTCATTGTCAGGGAAGGGAATTTAATTACTGTGTGCACTACAGGGCCTATCTAAGTGTCTACAGGTGTGCGTTGCCATAAGCGACAAAGGTTTGATTACCAGGTGTGACGCACAAGGGCTGTTATCTTTAATCCCTAACTATCTAACACTCGAACATCCTGGTATGTTCACAGGTATACTCTTACCCGACAAACCAGACTACACACACAGAAATTACAAGGCAGATTCCCTATCACGACAGACGAAGCATGTTACCTAATCAGATCTACCTGACTCTAGATATTGCTTTACCCTCCCGACATAACACAGCCCCCGCTCCCACCCCCCTGGAACCATAGCTTCTGCTAGGTTCACTGCAGGCGCTACCATTCCAGTCTTAACACTTACTGTCTCACACTTAATTAACCTACGAAATAAATCAGGAGGGCTGTGGGAAGTGAGTCGGACTTCCTACCTATTCTCCTTAACATGCCAATCCACCTAAAAATCATGCAATCAAATATGTACATTTCATTCGTTGTTCCTGCGAAGGGAGGAAACAAGCAACACGCAAAATATAACTTAACCACAAACTTATCCTTATTCAAAAATTCAAAACTCTAATAAACATTTGTACAACCCCGGTTTACAGACCGCGTCCCCCGGTGGATGCCACAAGACACAACCTTACCTGCGGGGCCATCCCAATGCACCCCTAAATTTCCGCGGGCCCTGTCCAGGTGTTACAGGTGAGTGACATGGCTCGGTGGATTTTGCCCTCATTCATGCAACACAAACCCCTTATCCACGCATACTCATTCCAAAACTCCTTACACACAAAATCATTTCAAGCACTTATTTTATACACCCCCCTGCAGGACCATGGCATTGATGTCGTATACATGTGTGCATTTCTCTCAATAAGGCAGCGGGGGGGGGGGGGGGGGTACCGCACAACTAAGATGGTGGGGGCGCTACAGGCTGTGGTGCCCGCAGTCCCAAAACAAGTCAACCGACTTACAAGTTCATTGCCCCCCCCCCCTTTACCTATTGGCTCCGTGGCAGCCCAACAGCCCTTTCCGTCGTTACCCCACCGGTGAGGGTCTCCACACACCAGGCTCCGTTGCCTCCTGCTGCCGCGCAGCTCCACGGGTCGCCGGGAGTCTCCTTTACCCCACGGCGCCCAACCAGACTCTCCACCGACGAGCTCCAATTTCCAGTTACCACTGGCTGCCAGGGGTAATTGCCACAGAGGGGGTGCCGCAGGCATCGCTCCTCAGAGCCTGATCTGTACCTGCGGACACACACACCTTCCCCACCCACAAGATCCCAAAACACATTTCTTCCCCCGCTGCCATTCATTTTTACAAACACATTTCCAGAGCAGATGGTACCAAAAAGATGTTACAAAAATATGTGCCATGGCCTGCTTCATGTGAAATCCCCAGTTCACATTTTACCACATATTTCCAAGAGCACATGTCAAACCTCACTAATCATCACTCATCCATTATTCCAACCTCACTACCACATGAAAACACCAAACCTCTACACATAAACACACGCCACACACAAGACACTGTGGCACTCCATTCCATCCCCCTCACCGGCCATGTCATCACTCTCACCCGCCTCCAACTCCAAATTACATGTCCAAATTTCTATAGCAAGTCCTGAAGCCTGGGACAGTACACATCAAGGCCTTACCTCTACCTTGATGTACAGGTAACTACGGTTGGTCAGGTCCAAAGTGCAATCCACCTCACAATCCCAAAATTTATCATTGGGCCTATCAAATTGTCATCAAATTTCACTTTCGTCCCCACTACCCTGGCAGGTATGTGGGTCCGCATCCAACGGTGATTATCACTACCCAACTACATGTGGCTACGACAGCTCTGCACCTTCACCGTGCAAGGGTCATCGGGACAAGCCGAGCAGTCGAAACGCCAACATGGCCCATGAGTGTCCACAAGGGTGCGACCCACCATCCATCCTTCGGCCCCCCTGCGAGGAACACAGCTGCTCCAGCCGCAGCTGGCCAATGTGGTGAGCACCTGCTGCCTACACCGCCATTCCCAAGGCCTCGGACCTGGGGGGCACGGTCGCAGTGCGTGGCATCCCAACAGCCACGTCCCCTGCACCTCCACATCATCCCCCAATCCGACCACATGCAGCCCCCAGTGCCCACCCATACTTGACCACACCAAGGTCCAGTCGACAGCCATGCTCCACCAGGAGACTCACCCGGAAGACATGGTCCACACACCCCGGACACGCACAGCACCACATTGACCCTCCAGGCCCCCAACTCCATCCCCATGATCCCGCGTCCCAAATATTGGCGCAGTCCCCGCAACCAGTTGAAGGCTGGGTCCTGATAACCTGTCAATTTTTATCACAGCCTCCAACTCTTTGGTCTACACACCTGGATCAATAATGGTGACACCGCCGTCAGTATCCACCATGACATTTCAAAAAAAAAAATCCACCCTTAAATTTGCAAATAACCCTCAGATTACCCATGCCAAACATTTTTCACATATTGCTAAACTCACCAAATAAAGATGCTTTGCCATACACATGACAGCCGAGCATGGCCCATATGCTCGGCACGTTACAAATTCCCATTCACATCCCCATGGCTCTCTTCCCAACCCGAGAGTCCATAAATCATAACAAGACATCTGTGGAAGATCATTCTCACCATCATGTTCCACAGATGCCCCAATGGTTGTCCGGCAGGCTATCTCATTCCTGTCCATTCGGTTCGACCCGCATCCATAAACCAGCACGGCATGGCAGGTCACCACATGCCAGCTGTCCCAGAGTCTCAGGGAGAGGGTGCCAGGCCGCATGCCTGGGTGGTCACTACATCAGGCCCAAGTTGGCCGTCCGTGGTGCCACCACCAAAGCGCGACCCACAACACCTCCCCCTAGTGATTCTCAATATTTGCCATCCCAGGCTTGAGAAACCACCCCGGACCCCCCCGGAGGTCTTAACCCCCACCAGGGTCCGGTGACCCTGCCGGCCCAACCACTCGCTCGGGCGGTGCCCCGACGGACAAGGGACGCCACACTCCACCAGACCCCGCTTGGGGCCCAGGTCATACCATGACACCCATGGCTGGACCCCACGTCCAAATCTCGCCAGCACAGCCCCCCAGCTGGCTAGCATCCCCAAATGTCGAAAGGGGCAAATTTTGCCCGAGGCCATCCCCAATGACCTCCCCTTGTCCAAATTCCACAGCCGGGGGACCAACTCCCCCCATGGCTGCGCCAAATCCATTTCCCATTTCCATTTAATTTTAAATTTCCTTTTAACAATTTGTATCTCCCGTCCCAAACCGCAGCTGCAGGTAACAACTCCCTCAGGTTGTTCTGCCCCTCCCTGCAGCTGGTCCAAATTCCCTACAGGGACCAAATCTCCTGAGGCTCGATCTCCCGATCCTCCAATGTCCAAATCCAGCCCGGAGCCAACACACTCCCCAACTGGTCATTCAATTTCGGAGCCTCCGTTACCAATTCGTAGTGCATGGTGAGGTTCCCATCTGTCACTTCAACCACCTCCTCGGACCGACTCACCTCCTCCCCGAAACTCCTTTGGGCCTGGTCAAACCCTATCTCCATGGGACTGTCCCAGGTCCCCAGCCGCTGGATCAAATCATTCTCATCATTCCCATCATCATGACAAATTATTTCTGGCCCCGACAGGCCTTCCCCAATAAATACCTGGTCCGGCTCCATTACCCGGACCCCCAATAATGTTACCCCCTCTTGCTCTGCACACCACCACCCTGGTACAGCAAGGATTCCAATTGCTCCCCCTGTTGAGGTGTTGTGGCATCTACCCGGCCCCGTTAAACCTCCAGGCCAGCAGGTGGGAAACATCCTCCATTACAATTTTCACATTCCAAATTTCCTTCCCCATTCACCTGTGGGCGCTGCATGCGCACCTGTTGGCATTCCACGGCTACCTGTACGCATTCCCCATCTACCTGTAAATTTGCAGTCTCCCGTTTCAGTTCGCTTGCCATTCCCGTTGCAATTCCCAATTTGGCTTCCCCCCGTTCCGATTCAATTTCCGCCACCTTTGGCTTCTCCTGGGCCCCAACGGCACCATTCTTTCGTTCCTCCTCCAACTCACTCGTCCCGGCATCCATTTTGTTAATCATTCGCTTCAAGTCTCCCTTCAATTCATTTTTCATTTCTCCCATCTCATTACTCATTCCCTCCATTTTATTGCTCATTCCATCCATTTTATTTTCCAACCCATCCTTCATTTCCCGCATATTGTTCTCCAATCGCGCCATAAATTGCATTAAGGCCTGGGTGTCTATGGGGGCCGTCTCTGCGGCGGGGGAAGTTCCACTGCTACTCTCTACCCCAACTACTTCCGACTCACCCCCAATGCTTCCAGCATCTTGCATTCTTTCTTCCTTCATATAGCTCACGTCCTCCTGCATCGAGAGAAGATCACTACCCCGCGCAGATTTTATTTTCAGAATAAAATTTAAATTTTAACTGACGCGCTGTTCGCGTCCTGCGCCCCAATCGACTATGCAAATTTCATCGCCTCCGACTACAAAATTTTGCATTCAAATTCTCCACACTCCTTGACACCAAATTTACTCAGGATTCAATCCCACTCCTGACTACCAGTTGTCGCGCGGACCCTTCGGTTAAGACCAGGGACCACGGATGGACCAGAACGGATTTACTTAAGGCGACGACCAAACACGGATTCGGCTATAAAACGCAGGAGGAAGAAGGGAAGTGGAAGCTGTGGTAAAAGCGCTTACCTGGAGCGCGCCGACTGCAACTTCGATCCTGCAGGGAATTAATGAACTCACGAATGACAAGATTTAATGTACAAAAATAAACACGTTTATTCCAGAACCCGAGACAATGAAAAGCGACGATGATAAAATAATGCTCCTAAATTGGGATCCCACACACCAGACTCAACAACAGGACACAGGGATGAATGAACAAAAGAAACGTCATGTAATAGTGATGTGGTGTGCGGTCTTATCTGTCCGTCGTCTTGTATTGTCTGCCGTCCAACACGGCTCCGTTCAGCCCCGCTCGCGCGCCACCAGGCCTCGCTCCAACACCACAGCACCGCGAAGGCCCGAGCCAACGCCCTCGCCGTTCGCACACGAGGTCCCACCCGTTCACAGCACCAAGCCCCACTCCTGCACAAGCACCGAGCACCGCTCCAAGCACAAGCACTGAGCACCACTCCAAGCACCACGCAGATGGTGAGCCAACGACGACCAGGACCTCTCAAGACCAAGAAGAAACGCAAGAGCTTCAAGCACGTCCAGACAGCCAGAGAGCACCAGGGCTAGAGCTTCGCAAGAGGGCCAGAGGGAAGTGCTGCGCAAGAGAGAAAATGTCGTTCGGTGCGCCCTTATATAACCTGGGTTACGACGTCAGCCTTGGCGCACCACCCAATCAGCGCCTTCCACCGAACCTCCCAGCTCCTTCCCTCCAATAACAGGCCTCCTGGGCATGTTGCTATGCAAGTTCGTGATGCGACCGGTGGCAGCCATCATCGTCGGTGTCCTGGCCTGGTTTCCTGTCCGTTTTCTTCCAAAGTCATTGTCAGGGAAGGGAATTTAATTACTGTGTGCACTACAGGGCCTATCTAAGTGTCTACAGGTGTGCGTTGCCATAAGAGACAAAGGTTTGATTACCAGGTGTGACACACAAGGGCGGTTATCTTTAATCCCTAACTATCTAACACTCGAACATCCTGGTACGTTCACAGATATACTCTTACCCGACAAACCGGACTACACACAGAACTTATTAGAAGGCAGATTCCCTATTGCGACAGACGAAGCATGTTACCTATTCAGATCTACCTGACTCTAGATATTGCTTTACCCTTCCGACATAACAGTATTCACACCCCTTGACTTTTTCACATTTTGTTTTGTTACAACCTGAATTTAAAATGGATTAAACTATGATTTTTTTGTCACTGATGTGCACATAATACCTCATATTGTCAAAGTCAAATTTACTTTTCAGAAATTGTTACTAATTACTGAACAGCAATCTTCAAGTCCTTGGCACACCTGAGCTCCTCACCACATACAAGGCTTTCATCCGCAGCTCAATGGAATACTGTTCTCCCCTATGGGCCGGTGCTCCTGCCTCACACCTAGCTCGGCTTCACGCTGTTGAAACCAAAGCTTTCAGAATCATTGGAATCCCCCGCGATGAAGCTTTCTCTGAGGGCCTTTCACTCACTCACCACAGGCAGGTAGGTGGTCTTTCTGTCTTCTACTGACTCCTCTCCGGCCTTGCACCCCCAGCTCTCTCTGTGCTCTGTCCCCCAAATATTCCTACAGGTCGCACAAGATCTGCCAGCAACCCTCTGATGGTTAAACTGCCGAAATCTCGGCTCTCTGCTCACCTTCACTCTTTCATTCCTCTTTTCTCCCGCCTCTGGAACAAACTCCCTCACTCCCTTCAATCCCACTCCTCCCTCCAGGTCTTTAAAACAGCTGTTCACCACCATCTCTTATCTTCCCCCATCCAAAACCTTGATCTTTTCTACCCCCGCTAATTCACCCCAGATCCACCTTGTTTGAAATTCCAACTTCTTTCCTGGGAGTCCTGGTGTTTTATATGTTTTATAAATGTTTTATAAGGTGTTTTATATGTCCATATGTTTTATACCTCTCCCACCCCTCCCCCCCCCCCTTCCCATGCCCCCCCCCAAAGCCCTCTCCCTCTCACAGATCTTTCGATGTCTCCATGTCTCTCGGTCCCTGCTCTCAAATGTTGTGTTTGTGTCCTTCCCCCTCTCTCCCCAACTTGTCTACCGCTCCCGATGTTATATGTTTTATGTGTCGGTTTGTCTTTCTGTGTGATTAATGTTCGCTCTTTCACGAGCCTCGATCTTGTATACAAAAAAAGAAAAAGAAAAAAAAGAAGTGTTTCCACAGATTCTCAGTGTGATTTAAGTGTGGGCTTGGCTTGGGCCACTCCAGGACATACACGTTATTGGACTAAAGCCACTCCAGGGTACTGTATGCTCTGCAGGGAATTAATGTCTGTATGCTTTGGGTTATTGTCCTGTTGGAACAGAAATCTTCACCACAGTCTAAGGTATTTTGCACTCTGAAGCAGCTTCTCCTCAAGGATTTGCCTGTATTTGGCTCCATTAATTGTTCCCTCTGTCCTAACAAGTCTCCCAGTCCATGCCGCTGGAAAGCATCCCCATAGCATGATGCTGCCACCAGCATGCTTCATGGTAGGGACAGTGTTAGATAGGTGATGAGCTGTGCTCGGTTTCCACCATACATAGTGCTTTGCATTTGGGCCAAAGAGTTCAATTTTCATCATATTGGACCACATAATCTTTTGCCTCAAGCTCTCAGACTCTTTCACGTGTCTTTTTTCAAACTCCAGATGTGCTGTCATGTGCCTTTTTCTCAGGAGTGACTTCAGTCTGGTCACTCTCCCATAAACCCTAGATTTGTGAAGGGCTGCAGAGACTGTTGTTCTTCCGGCAGATTCTCCCATCTCAGCCAAGGAACTCTGTAGTTATGTCAGAGTTGTCATTGGGTTCTTAGTCACCTCCGTGACCAAGGTTCTTCTTGCCTGGTTACTCAGTATGGTCAGACAGCCAGATCTAGGAAGAGTCTGGGTAGTTCCATATTCTTTCCATTTCCTAATGATGGAGCTCACTGGGTTCTTGGGAACTTTCAACACTAGAAATTGTTTTATACCATTCCCCAGATCTATGCCTCCTCACAATTCTATCTCGGAGTTCCAGAGAGAGTTCATTGGACTTCACGGTAGAGTTTCTGCTCTGACATGCACTGTAAACTGTGGGACCTTATATAGATAGGGGTGTTTATGTAGTGCAGAGTGAGGCTGCTGTGGGTGGGGCCGAGTGAGGCCTGCGTTGCCTGGAATAAAGATGGTGCTTGATGCTCTCTGCGTGTCCGCATTTTTAAAACAAAGACATTACAATTGGCGACAAGGATTTTTCAGACAATGGCTACGTCGTATGGAAAGGTCCCGGAGTATGCTGGGGACAACTTTGAACTTTTTTCACAGCAGCTCAGCTTTTATTTCATCGCTAACGACATCGTCGGGGTGGGGAATCAGAAAGCGATTCTTCTATCATCCCTCTCGGCAGAGGTTTTCCGTTTGCTATGTGACTTGATTTCGCCAGTGAAGTCGTCGGATGATACTGTTCAAGTCCACAAGTCCATAGTAGTAAGGTCGATATATGGAAAATACCCCCTCAACCCCCAAAAAATTGCTACAAAAGGTTTCTCAACTGATTCTGGTAGGGTTTAGTGTACTTTATAACATACTAAAAGTTTACCAACGTAGGACCCCCGGAAAAGTGTTTTTTTCAAGATGGCGTCCAAGATGGCTGCCGAAACCTCTTAATGATCATAACTATGTAACTATCAACTCAAATTTGATGATCTTGGTGTCTATCCCTAGGTTTTTGGGGGCAAGGAACACATTAAGACCATTAAAAATGAAAGTGGGCCATTATCTAACAGGTTGAGGGGGCATTTTCCATATATTGACCTGAAGAATGTGTCGAATTGGATCTAACTGAATAACTAATTCTCATCTTTCTCTTTTTCAGACATGATTCAACAATGAGTGCAAGCACAGCCAGTCAAGCTTTTTGTCCAATCTGCAAGGAGGAGATCGAGGATTCCAGTGATAACTGGGTTGCAATTCAGTGGAAGGGGGCGAAGGGAATAAATGAAGCCAGTGTAAAGCGGAAGGACGATCTTGTAGTTGAAGCCAGTACTAAAGTGCATAAAAGCTGTCGTCAACAGTACATAAATGATAAAAACATTAAAAGCCATGTTGCAAAGAAAAGTAGTGGTTCTGTGCCACCAAAGAGAACCACAAGACAATCAAGTGGAGGTTTTGACAGTGAAAAGGATTGCGTATTCTGTGGATGTACAATTGATTTGGACAAGGGACACTTTAGCTGGGTACGGACTGACAAATTTGTGGAGACAATTGTGGAGGTCTGTGAATCCCGTTCAGATGATTGGGGACATACTGTAAAGGGTCGGATTGAATACTATTTACGAGATTTACATGCAGCAGACGGACTTTATCATCATTCGTGTAGTGGAAATTTCCGGTCCTTCAAGTCTGTGCCTTTAGAGTTCCAGAAAGCCCCCGAAGCCAAGCGCAGAAAGTGTGGTCGTCCTAAAGATGAAGATAAGTATGAAGCATTTCAGAAAATGTGTGCTTACCTAGAACTGAACAGTGAGGAACAACTAACTGTTACATCTTTGAGCCTCATAATGAAAGGGTATCTTTGTAATCCTGATTCCGAACCGTATGACAATTACAGTTTGAAAAAGCGTCTTAAAGAACGCTTTAAGGACTCAATTTTTTTTGGTGAAAGAGAAGGCTTGGACGATATTGTTACGATGAGAGAACAAACGTCGCAGATTCTGAGATCATACTACAAGCAAACGTGTCAGGAAGGCGATGAAGAGTCCCAAAAACGCGCTATTATTGAAACTACTGCTAGGTTAATCAGAAGTGATATAAAATCTCAGGTTTCTACCGTGACGAATCAGTATCCAAGTATTGATGATTTAAAACTTGATTCAGCCCTATCGTTCATTCCGACTAGTCTGCGGACAGCACTGGAAACATTGTTCGTTGGGAAAGACACAAGTCGCAAGGTTGCGGCAGTTGGTCATGCCATAATTCAGGCAGTTCGCCCACGAGCTGTCATTGCCCACGAGCTGTCATAGTAGTGATCTTGTCATCGAACAAACGTTGATGAGGTCTCTGAAGAGCACTGGTGGTCTAACTCGCGGCAGTGGGATGACCGAGGACATGCGAAACCTTTGGACCTTATCTGCACCTGTAACATCCGAGTACAACATTGCGATGCAGGATTTCACAAACCTAACCTATACTACAAGTCCGCAACACAAAGACTCAACTGAGGCGCGCATCAAAAGAGATGCATCTGATCTCGAGAAAATTCGGATAAAGCTTGCAGCCTGCTCACCCTTCACATCTGATCCTACTCTGAGAAACATTGTCAACGGGATAGTGGCTGGGCCAGATGTGATTGTACATGACTTTGAATCGGTTGGAAACAAGATCATTGAAGATATAATCGGAAAGTCGGCATTTACTTACAAATTCAAGCGGAAAGACAGAGCCAAAACCCTTGGGAATATCTCTGCTGTGAAGATTGCTCCTGATCGTACCATTGATCCTGCCCTTCTGTTCCAGCGTTTCCTTCTGGTGTCAAGGTCAGGAGATCTTTCCCTTGAAGAGGTTTTGACGTATGAACTAAGCCCCTACCCTCCAGCCCTCTTTGAGACCAGGAACATTCTTCGAACAGCAGACAAACCTCAGCTTGCTCAGGCAATTCGAGACCATGCTGCGGACTTATCAAGTGAGGCTGTGATGAACTCTATTCCCAAAACAGATTGTTACGTGCTTGATGGTGGCTCTTTGCTCCATCGTTTACCGTGGAACAAAGGCGACTCATATAATGCAATAGCTGAGTCTTATGCAGACTTCACTGTGAGACATTACGGACAAGCGACAGTGCTGTTCGATGGCTATGGTGAAGGTCCCTCCATAAAAGACAACACACATCAGAGACGAGGAAAAAACCTGCACCCTATTGTTAGTTTCACTGCAGAAACAGAGTTTGCAGGCAAAAAGGACGACTTTTTGTCTCGTGACAAAAACAAGGCAGACATGATTGCTCTCATCAGCACAGCACTAACTAAAAGGGGATGCCATGTCATTCAGTCACCAGGGGATGCAGACGTTGATATCGTTAAGGCAACTGTTGAACGATCCCGTCATTGCACCACAACGTTGGTCGGTGAGGATACAGATTTGCTGATCTTGCTCCTTCATTACTCCAGAACAGACAATGAGATCATCTACTTCCGTTCTGATGCAAACAAGCAGTCAAAAGAACACAGAGTGTATAACATTACCCTGTTGAAAGAAACTTTAGGAGACGATGTGTGCAATGAGTTGCTCTTTGTACATGCCTACTCAGGATGTGATTCTACTTCAAGGATTTTCGGCATCGGAAAAAAGTCAGCCTTCCGGAAATTAGTGAAATCTGATCCTGTCATGAAGTCCTGTGCTAGTGCATTCATCCTTCAAAACAAATCTCAAGAGGACATATCAGATCTTGGCAAAGACCTGATGGTTGATCTCTTTGGTGGCAAGTCTAATGATACGCTATCATCACTGCGCCATATCATTTTCACCAAAAAAGTGGCAACTGCTCAAGCATTTGTCACTTCTGAACGGCTCCCCCCAACATCACCTGCAACAATATTCCATAGCCAACGTGTGTACTTTCAAATTATGGTATGGATGGGGATGGCAAATGAAATGAACCCAACTGAATGGGGATGGAAACAGGAAAATGATCAGTTAATTCCAATTATGACCCAAAACAATGCTGCGCCTGACGAACTCTTGAAAATTATCCATTGCAACTGTTTGGGGGGATGCAAATCCTCTCGATGCAGCTGCAGACGCTATGGACTCCGCTGCACTGCTGCATGTGGCCCTTGCCAAACTGAAAACTGTGACAATCCAAACAACACTCAAGAGGTCGATACTGAGGAGGAGGATGACACTCAAAACTGAACGCTCTGAAACTTATTCGATGGACAAAGGTGTTTGTGCATTAGGTGACAGCTGAAGGTCATGAGTTCAATTTCATAATGATTCAACAGCTTAGTAATATCCAAAGTTGTCTTAATGTGTTCCTTGCCCCCAAAAACCTGGGGATAGACATCAAGATCATCAAATTTGAGTTGATAGTTACATAGTTATGATCATTAAGAGGTTTCGGCGGCCATCTTGAAAAAAACACTTTTCCGGGGGTCCTACTTTGGTAAACTTTTAGTATGTTATAACGTACGCTAAACCCTACCAGAATCAGTTGAGAAACCTTTTGTAGCAATTTTTGGGGGGTTAAACTGTATTTTGACCTGACTATAGTGAAGACATTGCACGACCACATTAAACCAGGCAAATCACCACAGTTATCGAGGTACGAGTTGCACAACCTGGTTCGGTTTCCTGATGAGAGGGTAGCTGATTTCATGGCCAGGCTCAAGCATCTGGTGGGGGATTGTCGTTTTTGGTGATTATGAACGATCACAAAGATTGAAGGATCGTTTTAATGCAGGGTTGCAAGATGAGAAGATTGTCGCGTCAATTTTACAGATAACGTTTGAAGAGATTACGTTTGCTTAAGCAGTTGAAACTGTGGTTGTTGTGGAACAAGCTAGAAAGGATTGTTTGTTGGGGAGGACTCGGCTGTTAATGCCATAGCTGCGGGGGGTCACGTGTTTGCAATTCTCCTGCGGGAGGATCACGTGCTCGCAATTCTCCAACTGGGTCGGCGGATCAAGGAAGTCTTCTTCTTCTTCTTCTGCCCGGGTACATGCAAGCAGTGCGTTGCAGGGACAGCTACCACAGCAGCCTTTTCAGGGATGTGGTGGTTCACATTCTCGTGGGAGCTGTCCATTTTGGAATGCGGTGTGTTACCGGTGTGGTAAGACAGGCCATGTGCAGAGGGTCTGTCGGGGCCCGGCACAGTCATTGGTTGATGTGGTCGGGGCTGGCAGTGAGTTTGATCAACAGGGCGTTTTTCTGATGACGTCATCTGCGAATCACACCTTTGTGGTGGCTGTCAGTGTGAATGGCAGGCCAGTCAACTTCACAGTGGATACCGGGGCATCAGTCAGTCTCGTGAGTAAACGGAAATGGCGTCAGTTGGGTTGTCCGGTGATAGCCTCGATACACACTACCCTTCATACTTACACAGGGGAGATGATAAAACCATTAGGCTTGATGGATGTATTGGTTCGTTATCGGGACCAGCAAGCGGTGTTGCCCCTGCATGCGGTTGATGGTTCTGGACCATCTCTACTTGGTCGTGATTGGTTGCACACCATTCGTCTCGATTGGGCAAACGTTTACAGTATCCATATGTCATTTCTGTCTACTTCGCACATGGTGGGGATCTTGGAAAAACACGAAGTTCTATTTGGGCCTGAACTTGGGAAGCTCAAAGGTGCTCAAGGTCACCTGCACCTGAAGGAGGGTGTCAGTCCACGATGCTGTAAGCCTCGACTAGTGCCGTATGCCCTTCGCGATCGGGTCAACGTGGAGCTCGATCGATTGGAAAAGATTGCGGTCATTGAACCGGTGGAACACTGTGAGTAGGCGATGCCGTGGTCACAGTGCTTAAGCGGATTGGAGTTATTCGCCTGTGTGGTGATTTTAAAGAAACTGTTAACGCCAACCTCTGTGTGGAGCAGTATCCACTGCCATCCATTGACAAGATATATTCAAATTGGCGGGGAGTCGGTACTTCACGAAGTTAGACTTGCGTGATGCGTACTTTCATCTCGAGATCTCGCCGGAGGATCGTCACCTCCTTACCGTCAATAGGTGTCAGGGTATGTACCAGTATACCTATCTTTGTTTCTGGATCACTTCAGCTCCGGCAATGTGGCAGAAGGCGATGTATCGTCTTTGTACCAACCTACCTGCACAATGCTACTTGGATGACATCCTCATTGTGGGAGCCATGGCCGAACAACATCTTGAGACAATTGACAAGGTGATGTCTAAGTTAGCTGCTCATGGCCTCGCTTGAACAAGGACAAATGCTTCTTCTTTCAGAAGCGAGTGGAGTACCTGGGACATGTCATCACCCCAGAGGGGTTGTCAAAAGCCCCTCAGAAAGTCGATGCTATCCGACATGCCCAGCCCAAGCGACAAAGTTCAGCTTCATTCCTTCATTGGGCTTGCTCAGTATTACCAGAGGTGTGTCAGCAACCTAAGCACTGAGCTTGCTCTGCTGACTCGCATGTTGCATTGAGACGTTCGTTGGAGGTGGAGTTCGGTGGAACAAGCAGCATTTGAACGAGTCAAAGCTCGCCTTGCTGCAGACATGGTATTCGCACATTACGAACCTTCACGTCCTCTCATTCTGGCGTGTGACAGCTCATCGTTCGGAATCTGTGCCGTCTTGTCTCAGGTAATGAGTGATGGTGCTGAGCGTCAGGTGTGTTTTGCCTCACGTGTTCTGACAGCTGCAGAGCAGAACTATGCTCAGATTGAGCATGAAGCGCTGAGTTTGGTATGCGGCATGTTGAAATTTCGTAAGTACTTGATCGGTCAGCATTTTCTCCTACAAACTGATCATCAGCTGCTTCAGTTCTTGTTTAATCCTCAGAAATGCATTCCAGTCACTACCACTGCTCGGCTACAGAGATGGTGTCTGGTCCTCAGTGCGTACGATTATGAAATCAAATTTCGTGCTTCCGAACGGCACGCTAACTGTGATGGCCTGTCTTGATTGATGTCTACAAAGGCCGGTGCCGAACCTGCGGATGACGAGGTGTTCATGTTGGAACAGATTGAATCTGGTCCGGTAATTGCTGCGGAAGTGGCTGCTGCTGTTCGTCGTGATCCTGTGCTGTCACGTGTTGCACATGTTGTTTTGTCACATTGGTGGTCAGTCCTGCTGCTTTACGTCAGTGCAGTCTCAATGATTTGCATGAGGGTCATTTGTGTATGGTCAAAACACAGAGTTTAGCCTGGTGTTTGTTGTGGTGGCGCGGGCTTGATGTGGACATCGAGCGGACAGTAAAAGCATGTGATACCTGTCAAACTGATGCTGATAAGCCTCACGTGTGTCGTTGTTATGGCCGCCTGCTGATAGAACATGGCAGCGCGTTCATGTAGATTTTGCAGGGCCAGTCATGGCCGCATGTTTCTGGTGGTGATCGACGCCTACTGAAAGTGGCCAGAAGTAGCTATAACCCAGTCCACCTCAGCAGAGAACACGGTGAAGCGTCTGCGGAGTCTTTTTGTGAGCAAGGGGGTTCCGGAGATTTTAGTTTCGGATAATGGTTCGTAGTTTGTGTCTGAGGTGTTTGCTGTGTTAATGCGTGCTAATGATATCAAACACCTGAGGTCGGCACCTTGCCACCCAGCTACAAATGGCCAGGCTGAGCTATTTATCAAAGCGTTGAAACATACCTTGTGTAGAGGCCAAGCGGTTCGATCTGTGCAGAGTAGGGTTGATGTGTTTTTGCTTGACTATCGTAATTCAGTACATTCTACTACACAGGAAACGCCTGCATTCCGCATGTATGGCCGAAAGTTGCGGTCGCGCCTGGATTTGCTTCGACCTGGTGCACATGGAGTTGTTACGGCGACCATTGTTTGCTCATTCATGGTGGACCAGCCAGGTATGGCATGGGACTATGTACACCGACAGAAATGGGTGTCGGCTGTTGTGGTCCGAGGTTTCGGTCCGGCTAACTACCTTGTTTGTACTTCGGCCGGGCTTATCTGGAAACGACATGTGAATCAGTTGTTGGCTCGCGGGCCCGGTCATTCACACACAACCAATTCCGTTCCGCCGTGCGATGTGTCCTCATCCACTGAGGTGCCCGTGATGACGTTTTGGCTAGCTGCCCATCCATCTATGGAGCCGGATGTTCATGGCAGTGAGAGTAGTGTGGATGTTCCTCCAGTTTCGTTTGAGCCTAGTTTGGTGTCTGGTGGGAAGCCGCCATCTGTGTCCAATGCCTCACTGTCGCCGGTCGTGCCCACGGCTCAATGCCCACGTGTTTCTTCCCGACGCATTGTGCGACCAGCATAGTTGAAAGACTATGTGCCTTACACATAGTCTACATCTTGACATCTTGATACGTTGTATGTATCTCATTGTGTCTTGATCATTGTGTCTCATCTTGATACGATGACACGAAATTTTACCACAGAAGCACCTCCACCTGAAGAATGTTTTTATTCATAATTATGACGTCATAGGTCACGTGGCACAGACGCCATCTTGGAAAAACCTTTCACCTCCACATCTCCCAAACCGCTCAATAGAAAATGGAAGCATGGCTCATTGTCAAGTACTCCCCATGGGGAATAAGATATGTTAATGATGATTTAATCGGTGCCTTTGTTATGACGTCATAATTCGACAAGTACAACACTTATCCGATCATTGTGAATTTTTTTTCTCACCAACTGTTGGTCTGATGGGCACGAAATTTTCACCATAGGAGCACCTCCTCCTGTAGAATATTGTAATGATAATCATGACGTCATATGTCATGTGGTACAGGCACCAACTTGGATAAACCACAAAAATGTTGCACCTCTATATCCCCAAAACCGCTCCACGGAAAAAATAGAAACATGGCTCATTGTAAAGAACTCCATATGGGGAATAGGTGTTGTTAACGATGACGTCATTGGTGACATAATTATGACGTCATAATTCGACAGTGACAATGCTTAGTCTGATCAGTTTGAAATGTATTGAGTGTGATCTATGCAACAATTATATTAGAGAATATAAATTTCTGATGTCATCGCTCACGTGGTCTGACAACCAAATTGGATAAATAAAAAAAAGAAACGTTCAAAAACAGAAGAGTTGGCTCGCAACAAGTTGACTGCGCAGGGTAAGTATTCCATGAACACCATCTAGTTTGTTATGCAATTCCATACCCTGGGAAAATTGTCCCGAGATCTCCTCTACCACATTATTGCAACACAAGGTAGATCAATGTGACAATGAAGGATTATAATTCTTTATCAAATTGATGTTAAAACACGGAATAACGGTGCTCTTGTCGATGGAGCATCATGTGCCCTCCTCCGCAGGGAGAGGTGCCGAGCTTGGGCGACACCTCGGACTTTTTGCGTCACCTTTCCCTCGAAG
>NC_136261.1:117524450-117541950 GCF_964187855.1 Myxine glutinosa | reverse complement strand
AATTTGGGGTCTCACTCCCCCGATTCATCTCCCGGTGCCCTTGCACAATTTCAGGACTGGGGCGTGTGGCTCTCCCAGCAGGTCTACCCACATCACACCTCCACCACTGTAGTTGCCTCCGAGCTTACCTGCTCCTCACCTAACCTATCTAATTGGGGAAGGCCCCTCCTGGCTCTGTCACCCCTCGGTGCCCTCTGGCACTGGGCTACCCGGGTCCGTCCTCCGGATCCTCGGGCCCCATCCACAACAACTCTACCGGCTCCCAGAGCCCACCTGCGGCCTCACCTGGCCGACATCCTCACAGTGGTGGAGTGCTCAACCAACTACACATACTAACAGGCCACAAGCCCAGCCATTTCCACATCACTAATGCACCCATTCAACCATCATTCTTCCACCACGCACCACAGATGCCAATATCCAACCACAATTTACCTGTACCCTCTACCTAACTCTTACACTACCCTCCCTGGGTATTCGTGATGGGGGTCCATCCTCCTTTCCCCCATCCACACCTTCGCACCATCCACTCCACTCCATAGTTTCCACCATACTCACTCCACGACCATCCATTCCATACTCCATATATTCCACACTCCATATATTCCACACAACCATTCTCCATACACCTGTAGTTGCACACCTGTGCAATCACTCCTGGTGCTACCTGCACCCTCCTTCCTCCCTGGACCATTTGGTCAACACAACACACATCACCATCACTCACTCATACACTGCTCCATACACCTCCACGCTCAATACACTTTCGATTCTCAACCACACGGCATCATATAATCTACCTGGTGCCCTGCTAAAACTCGAGCTTCCCCGTCGCCCCTTACATTATTGCGCTCCCTCGTCATTATCATCCAACTACCCTCTCGATGTCCCCACTACCGGTTCAATGTTGCTACCTAACCTTAACGTTACCTATCGTCATCTCAAGGTCCCTACACACTATATCCTAACCCTCCCGGGCTAGTTTTCACTGCCATAAACCCCATAAGTAGTGCTCCTTTGCCCCCGAGTGTGAGGGATGGCAGAGTTGCCACTCCTCTACATCGGGCATCTCCCACTATCAATTTTTCTCACCAAATTCCAGCCAATTAAAAATTTGCCAATCACCACCAATCATCTGCCAATCGTCAATCTGCCAATCCTTTGCCAATCATCAAATTTTGCTTTTCAATTTCGGGTCCAAAACACTATCATCATCACTGTCTACTCACTAGAGCCTCTCGGTGCGCCAATTCATTTCCAAAGCTCGGCTTCGTAAAGCCGAGCAATGAACGCGGGTTTTTTGGTGCCGGCGGTTGGATCCGTCCGGGCTTCGGTGCAGGGAAGGAGGTTTACCCGGGCCGAGATCCCACGCACCATCTCGGCACGGAGGCATACAATGGCCCGATCTCGCCCTGCCGGAACGCCTCAACAGAAAGGGGTCGCCATGACGACCCTTCTTACCGGGCCGCCCGCTCCGCTTAGTGGGGCACGGACGCGGCCGTTCAGAGCGCGGCCCAGCGTGGATCCCGCACGGCAGTTCTTTCGAAACCGCCGCGGTCACGATCCCCGCTGCACGCAAACCCCGGCACGAACCGAGGGCTCGCTTAGGCTAAACGTCGATCTAACCGCTAACCCGGTTAGCGTCGATGCTCCACTTGCATGCTCACACCCCGCAGCCCATTCCTTGCTCACACATCCAGCCATTCCCATGCTCCTAGTCATTGCACCTTCCCTGACACACCCTCCAGGTTCACTCATAGACTTCTTCACACACCCGACCACCGCACACCTTAGCACACACTCGTCGTTCGCACACCTTACCCACACACCTCTTCGCGCCCCCTCCTCGGTCACCTCCTCTGTGACAACCACGGGTGTGCACTCACTTGCACACCCAATCACGTGCCTCACTACCAATTCCAGTGTGCATTCCCATACGCGCTCTACCATTCCAGGTGTGCATCCTTCCATTCCAGGTGTACATCCTCTCTCACCTGCCACAACCAACTCACGCTCCGTGTCACTCTCACTACTCTTACCACCACTCTCGGTCGCGCATTCACCCTTACTCTCGACAGCGCACTCCGCACTCATGCACCCGTCCGTTACACACCTTTCTCGCGCACACTCTCCCGTTACACCCTCCGTAACACTCACCACAGGTGTGCATGCTTCCGTTACATCCTCTGTAACACTCCCCACTCCGCGCTTCCATGTGCCCCCTCGCACACGCGCTACGACCAACTCACTCTCGACAGCACACTCACTCCTCGGCGCGCACTTTTTCCTCACACACCCCATAGTCGGACATTCTCACACACCTCCTCCGTCACACTCTGCACCTGTCGCACACTTTACCAGCGGCCTCTCACGAACACCCGGGTCCAAACCAACCCCCAAGCCGACTGAAGCTCCCCTCACACCATATACATTTCCGCGTATATCGCCACTCACCTCGGCACCTCGTCTCCGCTCTTCCTTCGCCACCTGCAAACTCTTTATTATTTTGGTTAGCGAGCACACCATCACGATTTGAGCACCGACCTTGTACATATTCCATCACCTCCTCCTTTATCTCCCTCTTAGTTTCCCTCCGTCTCTTCTTAATTTCACTCACCCCCTCTTCCACTTCCTCTAACTTTTGCTTCACCTCTTTTATTTCCCGGTGCGTCTCCTCAATTTCGTCCTCTAAGGCCACCTTGACCGTTTCTATGTGCGTCCTCACCTCCCGGTCCTTTGTCTCCATTGCCTCCGTCACCTCGTCCAACCTCGTTGTCAGTCCCTCACGTACCATCTGACATGCCCTCTTCGTCGCCATCAAGTCATTTTTGATTTTGTTTTGTGTCGCCTTTAACCCTCCTAGTACCGCAGTGTTCTTTTCCACCTGCTCCACCAGTTATTTTTGTCCCACCGTTAGCTGTTCCACCTCCTGCGTCAACTCCTCTATGCCACCTTGTAACCTAGCCGTACTATTCCTCACCTCTTTCTCCATATGCTTCTCACCTCGCTTTACCTCCTCGCGTACCCCCGAGACCTCCTCGCTTACACCTCGTCTTATTTCCTCCCCCATCTCCTCCATTTCTTTAGTAGATGCTGCCCTCATCTGTCCCAATTCATTCCTCTGAGCATCCAATTTCGTGTCTAACCCGATTTTTACCTCCTCTATCTGCTCTCCCATTTGTTTAATTTCCCGGGCGGATTGCTCCCCTCTTGCCCGCAATTTGTCTTCCATCCTGTCTTCTAGCCCCGCTAACCCATTCTTCATTCCTTCCATCTGGTTCTCCTGGGCAGCCATTCTATTTTCCAACCCCGTTAACCCATTCTTCAGCTCTTTTATCCCGTTGTCTCACCCTTCAAATTTATTGTCCAACCCCTCAAATTTATTGTCCAACCCCTCAAATTTCTTGTCTAAACCCTCAAATTTATTTTCCCAACTGTTCGCTGGTACCCCTCGCTTCGTCCCTCATTGTCCCCATTTGGCCTCCCATATCATTTCTCAATTCCCCGATTTTGACTTCTAGCCCCCCGATTTGATTTTCTAATCGCTCCCCCATTCTGTTTTCCAATCCTACAATTTGGTTTCCCAAGTCATTCCTCAGGTCTCCACTCGTCTGGACCATGAGCACCCTTATTTGGATCATAAAGAGGTCCAAATTCACCGGCGCTGCGGGCGCGGCTGCCACAACCACGTATGAAGCGCCGCCATTTTGTGCCTCTGCACCCACGTGCACGAGGGTGCCATTTTGTGCACCTGATACCTCCGCAACCCCATCCTCAGTACTCTCCTCCTCCATTACTTCGCTGTGGTCCTGGGTTACCCCTAACCCCTCTTCTAGTTCCCCCACCGGCATCCGATCATCTTGACCATCCATGGCACGATTTTCAAATTTCGGATTTTATAAAACAAAATTTCGGCCCACTCGTAATTTGAGCGCGCTAAGCGCTTCAGGTCCGTATCCCACTCCTGACACCAATTGTTGCGGAACCCGACGTTGGCCTCGGTTCCCGTTATCGAGGGGGGATTACGCCCCTCGTCTGTGACTGACCGACGTGGTCCCTGAAGCTGCACCGCGACCTCCGGAAAGGCCGGTGAGCAGCTTCGTTCGCGACCACGGATAAGATGTTAATTTGCCTAGCGGATGGCAGCCGCGGCACGAACTGTTAACAATGACTAGACCCGATTCCTTAAACGTTGGCCAAAATCGTGCCACAGGTATTCAATGGGGAAAAGACAAAGACGACGGATGTGAAGAAGAAGAAGCCAAAAAGGGTTTGAAATACGACTATAATTTATTACTACTATTTACAACCAAAAGAAACCAAGGAGGAGGAAGGATAATAAAATAAAGACAGAAGGAATCAAGGAGACACAGTGCAAATTAGCTTACCTATAAACAGTCTTACTTAACCCAGGACAGAACAAACAAAGACAGACTCACACGAATGGGGAATGAAGGCAGGAACGATTGGCTGGAAGGAGAGGATGGTCCAGGTGGTCCACAGAGCTGGAAGGATGCGGGTCCTGTTCGTGTAAACAGCAAGGCTCGAGGTGAGCGGCCGCCGACCCTCTTCAATCTGGTTCGCACGGCGGCGTTGCTTCGTAGCAGCGGGTCAAAACTGCCGTCAAAGCTCAACTCAACTGCGGTGGACTCAGCTGCGGTGGACTCAACTGTGGTGGACTCAGCTGCGGTGGACTCAACTGTGGTGGACTCAGCTGCGGTGGACTCAGCTGCGGTGGACTCAACTGTGGTGGACTCAGCTGCCGTGGACTCAACTGTGGTGGACTCCTCTGTGGTGGACTCAACTGTGGTGGACTCCTCACTCATCTGCTTAAGCAGTCCCTCCAAACCCCCTTTTATGAGGTGCGTGGCGATCAAGCCGCCGGCCTTTTGGAAACGCCCATCTGGTCGCTCTCCGCAGTGCCGATTGGTGGGCACGGGCTCTCTGGCTCCACCCTTGATGACGATGGGCGGGCACGCCCCTCTTCCCCGAGCTGACCACGCCGTAATGGCGGCAAATGCAGTTGGCAATAAATGCAGTTGGCAATAGAGGCTTTGGGAATGGGAATGAAAGGGGATCTATCTATTTTAATTTGGTGCAATGGAGTATTAATTAATGGAAGACAAAGCCTTCACCTAATACACAGAATAAGGAAATAACTACCAACAAGCAGGAAATCTATGATTGGCTAACGCGATTGTATATGACCTAACTAAGGGACGCCCTTTGACCTTTATACACAACTGGAGGAAGGAGGGTGATCTTTTTACAACAATAAAAAACACAATTCTCATTTCCACAACATGGTCCATATATATATATATATATATATATATATATTAAACATTATATATATAAATATATATATATTAAACATTATATTTATATATATATATATATATATATATATATATGTATATATATATATTAAACATTATATATATATATATATATATATATATATATATATATATATATATATATATATTAAACAATATATATATATATATATATATATATATATATATATATATATATATATATATATATATATATATATATATATATATATGTGCAGTGTCTGTCCTGTGTTGTGTTGTCTTGTCACTGAACTACTTTCTCAAACTTTTGTGAAATCGTACCAAACTTCTGGCATGCACATATCTCTCCCGTCGGTATGTCCTAAGGGTATTGTTTTTGAAAAATGTTCCAATTTTTAAAAAAAATTTTGGGGGAATTTTTTTTTTCCAACTTCAATTGTTTATAAAATGTGATATCACGTATATTACAAATACATTTGTGCAAAATAATTGTTTGAATTATGATTGGTTTAAACCATGACAAAACGGCAACTTTTTACTTCTTACAGTCATTTATCTATATATCGACACATCTGGGCAGTGTCTGTGTTGTCACTTAACGACTCCCTCAAACTTTTGTTTCCGTGGTTGTGAAATGTTTTTAATAACGTTGTGGTGGTTTTGAATCACGTGGTGGTGAGGTATTTTGAATTACGTGGTGGTGAGGTGTTTTAAAATGACGTGGTGGTGAGGTGTTTGAAAGTCACATCGTGGTGAGGTGTTTTTAATTATGTGGTGGTGAGGTGTTTTGAATTAGTTGGTGATGAGGTGTTTTGAATTACGTGGTGGTGAGGTGTTTTGAATTACTTCGTGGTGAGGTGTTTTGAATTACTTCGTGGTGAGGTGGTTTTTAATTTCGTGGCTGTGAGGTGTTTTTATTACGTGTTTTATGGCTGTGAGGTGTTTTTAATTTCGTGGCTGTGAGGTGTTTTTATTACGTGTTTTATGGCTGTGAGGTGTTTTTATTCCGTGTTTTATGGCTGTGAGGTGTTTTTAATTTCGTGGTGGTGAGGTGTTTTTATTCCGTGTTTTATGGCTGTGAGGTGTTTTTACTTTTGTGGTGGTGAGGTGTTTTTATTACGTATTTTATGGCTGTGAGGTGTTTTTATTACGTGTTTTATGGCTGTGAGGTGTTTTTATTACGTGTTTTATGGCTGTGAGGTGTTTTCAATTTCGTGGTGGTGAGGTGTTTTTAATTTTGTGGTGGTGAGGTGTTTTCATTACGTGTTTTATGGCTGTGAGGTGTTTTAATTTACTTGGTGGTGAGGTGTTTTGAATTACTTGGTGGTGAGGTGTTTTAAATTACGTGGTGGTGAGGTGTTTTAAATTACGTGGTGGTGAGGTGTTTTCATTACGTGGTGGTGAGGTGTTTTCATTACGTGGTGGTGAGGTGTTTTAAATTACGTGGTGGTGAGGTGTTTTTAATTTCGTGGTGGTGAGGTGTTTTCATTACGTGTTTTATGGCTGTGAGGTGTTTTAATTTACTTGGTGGTGAGGTGTTTTGAATTACTTGGTGGTGAGGTGTTTTAAATTACGTGGTGGTGAGGTGTTTTGAATTACGTGGTGGTGAGATGTTTTAAATTACGTGGTGGTGAGATGTTTTAAATTACGTGGTGGTGAGGTGTTTTGAATTACTTGGTGGTGAGGTGTTTTAATTTACTTGGTGGTGAGGTGTTTTGAATTACTTGGTGGTGAGGTGTTTTGAATTACGTGGTGGTGAGGTGTTTTGAATTACGTGGTGGTGAGATGTTTTAAATTACGTGGTGGTGAGGTGTTTTGAATTACGTGGTGGTGAGGTGTTTTGAATTACGTGGTGGTGAGGTGTAATCGTCCCCAACTTCCAGTCAGCACCTACCCCTCCCCTATGTGTGTGCTGAGGGGTTCTTTCTTGAAAAACACACATTCAACCTAAATCTTCAACCTAAATTGCCTATAGAATTGTAATATCACAAACACAACAAATACATTTGTGCAAAGTAATTGTTTGTATTATGATTGGTGTAAATCATGACAACACAGCAACTCAGGTACAGTCATTAGCCTCAGCTAAAATAAGCCCGTTCCTCAGTATCGACGCGCGAGCCGAGCCAAGCTAGTATATATATATATATATATACATAATTAGGTTTGCTATTTTTCTATTTCATACATACGAGTACATTGCCAATTCTGGTGTATTCGGAGGGAAAATAAAATACACGGGTCAAAGTAGCACTGGATTTACCATAGCACAGACATGTTTGCTTCTTACAAATGATGACTCACGTGCACAAGTATGCTCGACAAAAAATTGTTTTCTTAAAGTTTCTGATCGTTTCAATTAGTGAGAAAGCAAATTATATTATTGATGTAAAATTGTTATGGCCTGCGTCACATTACACATCCTGAGGTTGCATTGTGAAGAAGAACAAAAAAGACAAAGGATGACATTGTAAGAAGAGCATTGTAAAGAAGAACAAACAGTGAGCATACATGAACTGTGTGCTCTAAGACTGCAGTTTGCACAGTCATAACATCAGCACAATGGAGTCACCGTAGCTATATGGTAGTACGGTAAGTTTAGCATGTATTGTGTTTATACAGTGCCTTCAGAAAGTATTCACACCCCTTGACTCTTTCACATTTTCTTGTGTTACTTGTGGGTCCACATGGATGTTGTAAATTATTTTGCAAAAATTTCTAAAAAAAACAAAATTATCTTTGACATTATGGGGTATTATTATGCGTATTATTTCATTGCGTATTATGCGTATTATGCGTATTATTTCATTATGGGGTATTATACGTAGATCAATTACAAAAAAAATCTCAATTTAATCCATTTAAAATTCAGGCTGTAACACAACAAAATGTGAAAAAAGTCAAGGGGTGTGAATAATTTTTGAAGATCGTCTACTAAAACTATTACAACATCAACAACTACTACTTATTTAAAAGCCCCAATTATTCCCACATTGTGGAGTTGACCGGGGAAAGTTTTGCCCGAGTCTTTGATATGAACCGGTTGGCCAGACCTGACGTTCACCTGAATGTCGTCGGAATTTGCAATTTGTTTGGTGTGCTGGTGATAGCTCAACTACTTTTTCGTGAAAGACACCTTGGGATATTTAACGTTCCCCAATTAATACCATGAGAGACGGGCCAACAAGTCATACTCGCACACGGGAGGAGACAACCGAAACGTCAATCTCAGAGATTCCAATGTCTGGGATCAAACCCAGACAAAACAGTTCAAAGGCAACATAGTGCCGGACCGAATGTATGTGTGTGTGTGCGTATGTGTATGTGTGTGGGTGTGTGTGCATGCGGATGTATGTATATGTGCGTGTGTGTGCGTTTGTGTGTGCGTTTGTGTGTGTGTATGAGTGTGTGTGTGTGTGTGTGTGTGTGTGCATGCGTGTGTGTGTGTGCATGTGTGTGTGTGTGTGTGTGCATGCGTGTGTGTGTGTGTGTGTGTGTGTGTGTATATATGTGTGTGTGTTGTGTGTGTGTGTGCTATATACAGGGTGGTCACACCCCATAGGGATTTCAATTCTAAGAAAAAAATCATAATTAATGTAACACACAAAATCAATGTAAGCATCTGAGGTGAAATAGACATTGCTTTATCAACATTTTCCTATTACCAACTAAAAAATAACATTTTAGTAATCATTCAGAATTCCTATGCGGCGCTAGTTCACACATATACATATATATTAGAATTTGCACGAAATACATACAGCTCGACTATTTTGAATCGAGTGAGAAGGAGCAGATCCGGTTTCAGGTGACGTTTCATTCGTGGGCCACAAACCTTGAAGTCCTTGGTCTGCGAGGCCTGCAGTGAGGAAGTTTGTGGTCCACAAATTAAACGGCTCAGCTTGTTCTTTCTTTGCCGTTTCAAATTGGTGAAGTAGAGTGCTGTACCAATAATTGTTAGTTAGCCGTGCCCTTTTCTACTGAACAAGATCTTTTCACAAAAGACACTGCAGGATCTTTGACGTCCACCAACTAATGCGATAGAACACAGGACATCCAACTTGTACTCGCAGGCAGGATGAGGCAACAATCCGACAGTCATGTCGGGAATCAAACCTAGAATATCTGGCGCTTAAAGTCAATATGTGTAACGACGAGCACTTTGGTGGAGCAGACACTCCAGCCAGGTTGAACAGTTTACGTTTTGTATCCAACAGATAGGCCGGATCTGGATCTGCTAACATGAACCAAAATCGAATCATCGGCTTTTCTTGACATCGAACCAAATTCATCCACGAAGTTCCTTCCGAATCCATCCACAAGTTTTTGCAATATCATGCTACATATCGGTTTTAGCCCGATAACTGATCAATAGTGAAAACTCACTTCAAAATTCGTATATCCCGATTCGCATTCGGGTCTCCACCAAAATTGAATCAATTCATACTTGTCATACACCCGACCTGTCCAACACCTTTTGTCCGAATCCGTCAATATATTTTTTGACACATCATGCTCGATATATATCGGTTTGAGCCCCATCACTGGATTTTGAAGAATCACTTTAAAATTATAGTATCCGGATCTGTATTTGGATCTTCACCAAAATCGAATCGATTAGGCCTTGTCATACACCGAACTTGTCCACCAAGTTTCGTCCGAATCCGTCCATAACTTTTTGAAATATCATTCTATATATCTGTTTTAGCCCCATCACTGGATATTGAAGAATCACTTTAAAATTATATTATCCGGATCTGTATTTGGATCTTCACCAAAATCGAATCGATTTGACCTGGTCATACAGCGAACCTGTCCACCAAGTTTCGTCCGAATCTATCCACAACGTATTTAGATATCGTGTTACATATACCGTTTTTGGCCACATCCTCTCAATGGTGAAAAATACACAACAACAACAACAAAAACAGCAACAGGCATTTTAAGGCCATTTTCCCTGCTGGAGCGGAGGTGCGCCTTGCGGGCCCCATGACAATCTTCTCCATTTTGCCCTATTTTCTGCATCTCTCCTTGTTAAGCCCCTTGCCCGCATTTCTTCTTCCACCATCTTTAGCCAAGTCTTTCTCGGTCTTCCCCGTCCTCTACTTCCTTCTATATTCATTTCCATCACTCTTCTCAACCAGTCACTTTCCTCCTTCCTCAACACATGACCAAACCATCTCAACCTGTTCCTCTTCACAGCATCCATCACAGGCTCTATTCCCATCATCTTTCGCAATTCATCATTTGTCTGCCTCTCTCTCAACGATACTCCACACATCCACCGAACCATTCGCATTTCCACCCTTTCCAGCCTTCGTTGCTGCTCTACGTTCATTACCCATGTCTCGCTCCCATAAATCATAACACTTCTCACACATGCAGCATACACCTTTCCCTTCAGCTTCAACGACACTCCCCTCCTCGTCAGTCGTCAGCATGCCACTCAGTTCCCGAAACTTCTTCCATGCACATCTCACTCTAGCAACTCTTGCCGAGTCTGATCCACCTTCTCCATTCAATGGTGAAGAATGAATGAATGAAATTATATTATCCGGTTCCGGATTCGGATCTTCAAAAAAATCGAATCGATTAGTCCTTGTCATACACCTAACTTGTCCACCAAGTTTCGTCCGAATCTATCTACAACTTTTTGAGATATCGTGTTACATATATCGTTTTTGGCCACATCCTCTCAATGGTGAAGACTGAATGAATAAAATTATATTATCCGGATCCGGATTGGGATTTTCAACAAAATCGAATCGATTAGTCCTTGTCATACAGCTAACTTGTCCACGAAGTTTCGTCCGAATCCGTCGATAACGTTTTGAGATATCCTGCCCACAAACAGACAAACAGACAAACAGACACACAGACAAAGAAACAGGTGAGGTAATAATAGTAATAATAGGAGTAATAGTAATAATAATAATAGTAATAGTAATGTGACTCCTTCCATGCTTACCAACGGTATTCTCAAATACTCTTGAGACCGCACAACGTTGTTGGAAGTTTTGTACCACGTGCGTTCTTGTCTCGCACATCCCAGCGCATTATAATTTCTATTGAATGACAAAGCGATTTCCATTCATCGATTGTGCGTTAACGTTTCGCGCTCCGTCTGACTCACCCAGCTCAGTGACTCCTTGGAGCCCCGCTGCCTGCGAGGCGAGAACGAGCGCTTGTTTGCACGGCTCGGGTGGCGCATAACCGGCCAGTAGCGCCTGGTACGCGCACAGCAGCCTCGGCGGAGGATGTTGATGCAAAGAGAGCACCGAGGGAGCGAAGTGCAGAGCACGGAGCCCCGAGGGTGCCAGAGGCGCCGCCGCGCTCGGGTAGGGCAACAAGAGCGAGCCGGGTCGGAACATTGGCGGCCGAGGGTGTCCCCGAGGATGGGCGGGAGTCTCGGGACCGCGGAAACTGCGGAGCCTTCGGGGACGGGTGTATATACGTACGTCGGGTTTAAGGTGAAGGTTGCTCGTGGATGGCAGGTGGGAGTCGAGACGTGCGGAGGGAGGACGTCTGCGGATGAAAGTGAGAGGTGGGAAACAGAACTTCCGAAGAGCGCAATGAGCGAACGAGAAGTTTCGGCGTATACGCGATCTGCCGGATAGAGTACCTGCCGAACATCACGTGGTCAAGCGTGACTCACCTGTTGAGCCACCCTCCTGCATGAACAGCACTTAAACTGCGCGCGGTCGCAATTCCTTCACTCAAACCTGACTCGTAATTTTATAACAAACATGAGGAATATATTTACGAAGACCTTTTTTAATTTTATTTAAACACATCCAGCAAATACGTCACTGATGAGACGGTTTCATTTTTGAGTTTTGAAAACTATAAATTATTGTTACGTGTTTAAAGTTAGTAAACTGTAACTTCGGATTTATAATTTCCAAAAGTTTGATTAATTCGTCTGTAAAAGTGTTCCTTCATATACAGTGATTTTTTATGATATATATTGTTACGGTTTTTAGAACCTTCACTTTGTAAATTTAGTATTAAAATTTCCTATGTACATTTCCCCTTTAATTGGCTGTTAATTGAAATGAGTGCACCGTAGCTAGTCCATGTACAAGCACGTAGGCCACCATAGAACCTCTCTATAGTTATTTCTTATTCTATGTTAGTATAAGGCTCTGTTTCCCATTAATTGACACTGCATTGCATCGAATCGAATAAGATAGTTCCCTTTTCAAGTTTCCCCCAAATCATCTCTTCAAAAGTGCCAGTAACATTGGGCAGTTTTCTGCGGCGTTCGCCACCGTTGCATTGGGCGGTTTTCTGCGGCGTTCGCCACCGTTGCATTGGGCTGTTTTCTTCACCCCAAACTCTATTACGCACGCGGTCAACTCGGGGGAGAAGGGCGTGGCCGGCCCATCGTCTTCAGGAGGTGGAGCCAGGAAGCCCTTGCGCCCAACCAGGACTCGGTGGGCACGGCTTGGTAAGGTGTGGCTATGGCTTGGTAGGGCGTGGATATATAACCCGTAGAGGGAAGCCCCACCCAGGAGATGATTGAGGGAGCAGATGACCGAGAGAGCCAGAGGCGTGTCGAGGCAAAAACCAGTCCTGCCGCGTGCAACGAACGATAGACGTGTGCCTGCCGACGCCTTGCTGCCAGCCCGGAGCGGAGCTGTGTGCCGGGTTTCGCCTCGAACCAAAAAGCGTGGACCGAAGCGCGAGCTTGGAGCCGGACCTTGACACCTACGATCTGCCGGGACCCTCCTCTGCCGTTCCATATCAGCCCCTCATTCATCCATTTGTGTACGTGAGTTTGTCTTGTTTGTTCTGTCTGGGGAATAAGTAAGACTATATAGATAAGCTAGAAATTGCTCTGTGTCCTTCTGCTCCTTCCATTTCCCTGTAAATTACATTTCTTTTCTTCTCTGCGTTGGTTGTGTGTAAATAATTAATAAATCCCTGTGTTCTTTCTTTACCCCTTTTGCTTCTTCACATTCGGTCGCTTTAGAGGTTTCCACATTGAACACCTGTGGCACGATTTGGCCAACGTTTAGGATCGGGGTTTAGATTTGTTAATGGCTCGAGCCACGGGCTGCTAAAAACCGCTCGGCAAAATATCATCTTGCCCGTGGTCTCGAGCGAAGTTGCCCACCTGCCTCGTGGAGGGAGCAGGGTAGCTTCAGGAGCGGAGACGGCCAGTGCAAATAGAAGGGGGATTACCTCCCCACCCCCCCCCACCCCCGCTAAGGGGAGTGCCGTACTCCGTTTCCGTAACAATATATATATATATATGTGTGTGTGTGTGTGTGTGTGTGTGTGTGTGTGTGTGTGTGTGTGTGTGTGTGTGTGTATAAATATGTGTGTGTGTGTATATAAATATATATATATATAATTATATTGTTGCGGTTTTGAGTTTTGTACAGTCAGTATAATAAAGGTTAAAATTTCCCCCTCATAGTTAGTCCACACAAGCAACATGTAGCCTCGCGATAGTGTAGTTATCTCTTAGTATTTGTGAGTTTAGTCCTTTTCCTATGTTAGTTCTGCGTTGAGTAGAGTAAGGAGAATAGGTCCTACTTCTACTGACTATCCCGCCTCCCTAGCCTCATGCCTCTTTGTGCTGACTTTGGTTCATATTGGGCGAATTAACACGAGGCAGGTCTAGGAGGGTCGGAGCGGGGCCGAATGAGGGGGGCAGAGGAGCTGACGGTAAGCTCAAGCCGCTTGGTGTACCCAGATCACACGTGGCTCGTGCGAGGCTTGCTTCCTCGCTTCCATGGCAGCGCAGGGATTTAGGTACGAGCGAGACTTGGTCCCGAAACCCTACCTTGCGTTTTGCCCGGAAGAGGCGTTTCAAGTCTCTCGGTTCCGCCAAGCCCAGAAAGAACATGGGGATTAATCCCCCCTTGGTAAGGGTAAGAAGGGCGGCGGAGTTTGGGAAGGGTTCGATTGGGAAGAAGACCTAGTGGGGAAGAGGTCACCCCACTTGGGGCACCAACAAAGGCATATTGGGCTCAATGGCAAACCCTGGAATTGAAAAATATCATCTTGTACCGCAAATGGGTAGAGATTCCCTCAAAACTTCCTGGCTGGTGATAGTCCCAGAGCAATTTAAGAACACCATATTGCAGCAGGTACATGGTACCCGCTCCAGCGGCCATTTGGGCAGGACAAAGACTACATCTCGGGTCTGCCGGAGGTTCTATTGGGTGAATATGGGGCGCGATATACAGGACTGGTGTCGGAGATGCGACACCTGTACTGCTAAAAAGGGACCAGCACGGAGGATGAGGGTCCCCCTTCAATTACACCAGGTGGGGGCCCCCCTTGAGCGGGTGGCAATGGATATTCTAGGGCCACTACCCCGCACCCACCAAGGTAATAAATACATCCTAGTAGTTATGGACTATTTCACCAAGTGGCCGGAGGCCTGTGCCCTCCCCAACCAAGAAGCCGGGGTGGTAGCACAGGCCTTCGTGGAAGGATTTGTATGTAGGCATGTGATTCCGGAGGAGCTGCACACCGACCAGGGTCCAAATTTTGAAAGTCAATTATTAAATGATGTGTGCAAGCTCCTGTCAATTAGGAAGACAAGAACAACGCCCTTAACACCACAATCTGACGGGATGGTGGAAAGGTTCAATCGAACCCTGGTACAACAATTGGCATTATTTACCACCACCCGTCAGGACGACTAGGACGAACATCTCCCGTATTTGTTAATGGCCTACCGAACCAGCCAGCATGGGGCCACCGCATGTAGTCCAGCGTTGCTTATGTACGGGCGGGAGTTGCGGGCTCCCGCCGACTTGCTATCCGGTCCTGTGCCAGAGACCCCTAATAGACCGCCGGGGGAGGGCTATGCACGTCACCTGGAGGAAGGCATGGAGAGAGTCCATGCCTTGGCACGCCGCCAGCTCCAGCTGGCGGGTGCCAAGATGAAGCACAGGTACGACCACCGGAGCCAGGGGAGTCAGTATTCTCCGGGGATGAAGATTTGGTTCTTCAATCCCCGGAGGCGGAAGGGCAGGTGCCCCAAACTCACCTCGCCCTGGCAAGGCCCGGAGGTTGTCCTGGCACAAATTTGTGACGTGGTCATTAAGATCAAAATGGGGCCACGAGCCCTCCCTCGGATCGTCCATGCCGACCGAGTAAGACCCTATATGGGTGAACAGGCGCCCTCATGGATCGCCTTGGCCTTAGAGGCCGAGGAAGGACCCAGTACCTCCAATGACGGGGGCTCATAGTTCAGAGGACTTGGGGGGGAGTAGTGATGGGGAATGGTACCCTGCATGGAGGAATGGTAGTTTTTCCATTCCTCACAAGGCCCATGAGCATTAGATTAGGGGGATGGCAGTGATAGGCACATGGGTGGCAAGCCATGGTTTATCTCCATGGGGCACCGAAGCTAGCCGAGGGAGGGCTAGGATAATTGTTAGGGAATTAGAAGACTAGTAGAAGACAAGAGAATTAAGTAGTGACATTTGTACTGTAGTGGGGACGTAGAGAGATTAGATGGATGTTAATGATGAAGGGAGTGCTTAGTTTAATGGGATGATGGGGAAGCACGAGTTTTAGGGGAAAAGCAGTTCGATAGATGATGCTGTGTGTGTGAGGAGTTGTGTATTGAGACAAATGGAGTTGTGTTGAAGTGTATGGAAACAGGTGTGTGAGCACAAAAGGTGTGCGAGATATTTGGGGTGCGAAATAAATGTTGTGGAATGAGTAGTGTGGAATGCTTGGTGTGGGAATAAAAGGTGTGGAATGCATGGTGCAAAGGAGTGAATGGGGGACGATGGACCCATTCACGAATGCCTGGGGCGGGTAGTGTAAAGTCAGGTAGAGGGCTTAGGTAAATTGGCTGGATATTGACACCTGTGGTGCAGGTAGTGGCAAAGTAGTGCTTTGGAGGGTGCATGAGTCAGTGAAATGGCTGGGCGTGTGGTTTAATTGGTGCGTATGGTTATTGGGGCACTCCGCCACTGGTAGTTTGTCTGCCAGGTGAGGCCACAGGTAGGCTCTGGGAACCAGTTAGAGTAGTTGTGAGTTGTTCAGTGGGGCCCGAGGATCCAAGGGAAGGAGCCGGGTTGCCCAATGCCAAGGTGGGCATCAGGGGGTAAAGAGCCAGGAGGGGCCTTCCCCAGTTTAGGTAGTCGCAGGAGCAGGTAAGCTCGGGTGGCGACTTCAGTGGTGGAGGTGCGCAGGTAGGCAGACCTGCGAGTGGAGCCACATGACCCAGCCCCGAAATTGTGCAAGGGCACAGTAAGAAAAATTGGGGAGTGAGACCCAAAGTCTTAGCGCACCGCAGAGTGGTCAATGGGGATTCGGTTTTTAGAACCACATAGTTTAAAGATGGCCGATTGCAGGGTACGTCCCCGGGTAGTTTAAATGAGTGAATGTCATTAGAGTAGTTCGGAAGAGAAATCCCCTTCGCACCATCCACAGCCATTCACCAAGGAGGACGAAGCTCCACACCAAGATCAAGTGAACGATTTGAGTGTAAGATGCATCATGACGTAATGGGACATTGTGTTTGTTCCATTCCTTCCATCCTGGGAGGGATTGGGAGATGAATTTGGATTAGAGGGGGATATGGGAGACAAGATGTAGAGACGAATTTGTAAATACAAGAAGGGCAAGGGTAGTGTAAGCTGACAATGGGGGGTATGGACGGTTAGGGACGAGCTTGCTCTGCTCGCTCTTCCGCGCCCCTCATGCTGCATTACCTTGTTTTTCGTGTACCTTTGTACCCTTTCCGCTTTACTAGTCATGCTTTGTCTCTCCCCGCACCCCAGGACCATTTTGGAGGTGGAACTGTGCAGCACCATCGACATGTGCAGCACCCCTGCTGCACTTTGCTACATATGTGCAGCCGAACTGCGCATCACTTTGCTGCCATATACTTTTGTTGTAACTTTGCTGCACCTGTGCAGCACTCTGCTGCCACAAAAACTTTGCTGCACATTACACTTATGGACCACAGGTTTTGTGGCCTTAGACCTCACCTGTGTAGCACTTTGCTGCAAATTCCCCTTGCATATTCAGACCACTTGTTTTGAGTGGCATCAATGTCATGCAGTCGGACCACATAGGGTTGGACCTGCTGGCAGAATAAAAGGAACACGTTTGTTGTGTATTTTTATGATGGTGTGCTGGGGACGAGAAGATTTGGAAGTTTATTTAGCCCCGAAGAGCAGGAATGGCCTGTATGC
>NC_136261.1:117416950-117519450 GCF_964187855.1 Myxine glutinosa | reverse complement strand
ACCGACCACGGCTTGGCGACCTTGCCCATCGTGAAGACCAGTGGCTTGTGGTCGACGAAGGCCATGAATGCACGGCCCTCGAGCAGATGGCGGAAGTGCCTGACCGCCAGGTGAAGCCCGAGCAACTCGCCGTCGAAGGTACTGTAACGGCGTTCGGGCGGGCGAAGGTGCCGGCTGAAGAATGCCAGCGGTTGCCAGGCACCACGCACCCATTGCTCGTGCACCGCGCCCACCGCGTAGTCCGAGGCGTCGGTGGTGAGGGCGATCGGTGCATCGGGCGCCGGGTGCGCGAGCATGGTGGCGTTAGCCAAGGCGAGCTTCGCGCCCGCGAACGCCACGTCCATCTCCTCAGTCCAGGTAACGTCACCTTTGCCCGGCTTCCCTCGGAGGGCCTCGTGCAAGGGGCGCAGGAGCTGGGCGATGCGGGGCAGGAACCGATGGTAAAAGTTTACCATGCCCAGGAACTCCTGGAGCCCCTTGATCGTGCGGGGGCACAGAAACCCCTTCACCGCCTCCACCTTGGCCGGTAGTGGGACGGCCCCGTGCCTGGTGACGCGTTGCCCCAAAAAGTCGATGTCGGCGATGCCGAACCGGCACTTGGCGGGGTTCACGATGAGGCCATGCTGGCCCAGGCGTTCGAAAAGCGTGTGGAGATGGTGAAGGTGCTCTTCACGGGACGCGCTGGCGACGAGGATGTCGTCCAGGTAGATGTACAGAAAATCCAAGTCGTGCAAGACGCTGTCCATTAGTCGCTGGAATGCCTGAGCTGCATTCTTCAAACCGAAGGGCATCCGAAGAAATTCGAAAAGTCCGAATGGCGTGATGACCGCCATCTTCGGGATGTCCTCCGGCCTGACGGGGACCTGATGGTAGCCACGTATGAGGTCCACCTTTGAAAAGAAGGACATGCCCGCCAACCGGGCGGAGAAGTCCTGGATGTGGGGGACGGGGTAGCGGTCGGGGGTGATGGCGTCGTTGAAGCGCCGGTAGTCCCCGCACGGTCGCCATCCCCCGCCGGGCTTTGGCACGATGTGGAGCGGCGACGCCCAAGCACTCTCGGAGCGCCGCACGATGCCGAGCCACTCCAGCATAGCGAGCTCCGCTTTAGCTACCGCGAGCTTCGTCGGCTATAGGCAGCGTGCCCGGGCGTAGACCGGTGGCCCGGCGGTGGGGATGTGGTATTCCACCCCGTGCTTGACGGCCCCCGCCGAGAAGGTGGGCCGCGTAAGGGCCGGGAAGCTGGCGAGGAGGCGGGTGAATTCGTCCGCTGCCGGAAGCGTACAAACTAACCTCGCCGGGACCGAACCGCTCAGCAAGCCGCTTGGCGAGCTGCTCGGTGAGCCGCTCAGTGAGCCACTCAACGAGCTGCTCAGCGCGCAAGCAAGTGAGCTGAACGTTTCAGCCTGGACAAGGTGTCTGTTCTTCACATCTACCAACAACCCGCTATGTGCAATTTTCTGGTCTTCATCAATGACCTCTCCGACTCTCTGGAAAATCCTCTCTATCTCTTTGCTGATGACCCCACGATCTGCCGCTCCATTCCTCATCCCTCAGATCGGCAGTCTGCAGCCTCCTCACTCTCTGCAGACCTGGACAAAATCACAGACTGGTGAAACAAGTGGAACATGTCTTTCAATCCTGACAAATCTCACACTCTTACAATGTCTCTCCGAAAGGACCGACTGGACAACCCTCCCATCTACTTTCTCAACAATCCTCTCCAAGAAGTTCTGTCGCTCAAGCTTTTGGGTCTCACTATCTGCCATGATCTTTCTTGGGAAAACCACATTTCCAAGCTGGCCTCCAAAGCCAGTCACCGACTGGGCATCCTCCGTCGTGCGAAGTCCTTCCTTGACACACCTGAGCTCCTCACCACATACAAGGCTTTCATCCGCAGCTCAATGGAATACTGTTCCCCCCTCTGGGCTGGTGCTCCTGCCTCACACCTTGCTCGGCTTCACGCTGTTGAGGCCAAAGCTTTCAGAATCATTGGAATCTCCTGTGATGTAGTCAACTCCGAGGGCCTTTCACTCACTCACAGCAGGCAGGTTGGTGGTCTTTCTGTCTTCTACCGACTCCTCTCCGGCCTTGCTCCCCCAGCTCTCTCTGTGCTCTGTCCCCCCAATATTCCTTCAGGTCGCACAAGATCTGCCAGCAACCCTCTTATGGTTAAACTGCCAAAGTCTAGGCTCTCTGCTCACCTTCACTCTTTCATTCCCCTTTTCTCCCGCCTCTGGAGCAAACTCCCCCACTCCCTTCAATCCCACTCCTCCCTCCAGGTCTTTAAAACAGCTGTTCACCACCATCTCTTATCTTCCCCCATCGAAAACCTTGATCTTTTCTACCCCCGGTAATTCACCCCAGAGTCCTTGCAGTGTTCATATGTTTTATTCCTCTCCCACCTCCCACCAAGTCCTCCCGATGTCCCTGCTCTCAAATGTTGTGTCCCTCTCTCCCCATCTTGTCTGCCGCTCCCCTTGTTTTTTGTGTTTTGTGTGTCGGTTTGTCTTTTTGTGTGATTAATGTTAGCTCTTTCACGAGCCTCGATCTTGTATACCAAAAAAAAAAAAAGAACAAAAAAAAAAACCATTTGCAAAGAGGAAGTCCACACCGAGCAGTGCCATGGGGACACTAGTGGTTACGAACGTCCACGTGAAGTGTTGCCTTCCGAACCGCATAGTGGGGGGGGCAATGTAGCAGATTGAAATGCCCGGTGAAATTGCTTGTTAATTTTTGGACACTGGTTGGGCTGTCTTTAGGGATGATATAAGTTCTAGAAAAAATATGTCTCCAATTGTTTCAAGTTCTTTATGGCGGCCATTTTGGATTTTCAAAATGGCGGATGTCAAAAACGTAAAATTCCATTATCTTGGCTTCTAAATGACCTAGAGTTTCGATTCTGGTGTCCAGTTGTACATTTTTGGGGATAGAGAATTGAATGAAACCTTCTTTAATAACCTACAAGGGATAAAAATAGGTTTTTATGGCACAGCCGAACCAGTGTCCAAAATCTAACTTAATGCACATCTATCTTAATTGTTATTTGTTATTTGTATGTTCCAGATTCGTGACCCTGAGCTATGATGGAGCCAAAAAGCAAGAAAACCAAGAAAGAAACTGATTTCACACTTTGCATTCAGTGCCAGGATCCCCAAGGTGCACTAGTGACTGAGCCAGCACTGGGCTCATATGCAAAGTTTCTCCAGTTCATCCAGGAGAGGGCACGATATGGTGATGCCGACTTCAAACAGATCAGCGAACGATTAAGCTGTTTCACTGCCACTGACTTGAGGAACAATAAAGCAAAGTGGCACCGGGCATGTTATGGATCTACATGCAACACTGCTCACCTGGAGCGTGCTAGAGTTCGCCACCAGAAAGCCTGCGAACATGGCGACACCCAGCATCTTCATAAGAGGTGTGGACGTCCTTCTTCTGCACCTGCCGCTGCAAGTACCTCAGGTTCTACGCAAGACGAGACTCTTCGCTTCACACGTTCATCATCAACTCCATTCAACAGAGACCTTTGTTTCTTCTGTCAAGAGGTCACTAAGGAAAGTGTACATGTTGTATGCACGTTCAACGCAGGTAAACAGCTGAAGAAAGCTGTTGAAGAAGGCAGCAACCACAAGTGGAAAGTTCAGCTGAGTGCTGCCATCAGTGCACATGATGCTCATGCGATCGACGTCAAGTATCATCTCCCATGCTGGGTGCAGAATGTCCAACGTGCTCCCAAGAGTGGGACATCAAGTGATGACAAAGAACACATACTGCAAGAAACTAATGTTATCAAAATAGCCGCAGACATTGAGTTTGTCAGCCTTGTTCGCTCTCTACTCCAAGCTGGTGAAATTCTCAACATGTCTGACCTGAAGTCGGTTTACTCCAGGATTCTTGACAATAATGGTGTGCACAATGTCCCATCACCTACTACCCAAGGCATGAAGGAGAAAATCAACTCTCACATTGATGACGTTCACTTCATGAAACCAAAACGTCGAAACGAGTCAGACTGTGTATTCTCCACTGCCGTGCGTGATGCAGCTGTCGAAGATGCAATGACGAAGACAAATGAAAAAAACATCGAACAACTGTTTGAGAGTGCCTCTGTTCTCCGCAGTGCCATTGCTTGTCAGAACAAGCACCCATGGCAATTTGAAGGAGAAATGAACACTGATGATGCTGAAAAGCATGTACCCAAAGTACTCTATGCTTTCCTCCGCTGGCTACTGGAAGGACCAGCCACGAGCATTGAGCCAGAGACTATGCGCTCAGCCACTATTCATCGAGATGTTATAACCATCAGTCAGAACATCATGTACGGCTACAAGTCAAAACGCCAAGTCACGTACAAGCCCAAAGAGCCAGATGCACCATTCCGCCATCGCTTAGAATGGCCACAGCAGCTTGCCGTTGCCATTGTAGTCCATCAGTCCACCAGAAACAAGAAGCTTCTGGATTTCCTGCATGGGTTCGGTCTGTCTGTTGATTATAGTCGGATCTTGCGGTTGGAGACACAGCTGGCCAACTCAGTCATAGAGTCTACGACAGAACAGGGTGTATACTTTCCAAGAACCATGCGCATAGGGACGTTTGTCTTCTTTGCAGTGGACAACAGTGACTTCAATGAAGACACACCTGATGGGAAGCAGACACTCCATGCTACAGCCTGGGCACTCTACCAACGACGGGAACATGCACCCTCCACAGATGAACATAGAACACTGACACTACATGACCGAAAGGCCAGACACCGCTCACTCAAGGTTCTGACTGCTCCAGACTTTGTTCCTTGCCAAGCACCAAACAAACAATCTGCCACAGGTACCACGTATAGCTTCAAGACACGGTCAAACCCAGATGTCACCAAGCCGTACTCTGCGACGGACACAGTGTGGCTACTTTCACGCACAATCATGCGAACAGCTGAAGCTGAGGACGTACAAGACGACATCATCCCACCAGATGACCAGCTGCAAGCTGCAGAACCCCAGCATGCTGACCCTGTTGGGTCACTCGTCCACGATCCAAAACAACCACCTGGCAGTAGGATCAAGCATCACGATATCCCAACTTGGACAGCCTACAACTCACTGCTCTCCTCTTCGAAGCCTCTGACAGAGGTCAACGCCCTGCCATTGGTAGCAGCACCAGCCCATGAATGGCAAACACTGATAACAGTCTTGAAACAGACACAGCAAATCAACTGCATGGTCATGGGTCCCGATAGGAAGACAGTGATCACCTTAGACATGGCCCTGTATGAGCGAGCCAAACAGCTGGAGATGACCAGAGATGACTGCACTGAGGGCTGCTGGGAATGCCATAGAGGACAGTGGTCTTGACGAGGCTTGGTCTGAGGCTGATATCTATGGCCCAACAACGACCAGACAAATACTGGAAGCCAAGCACATGAAGAGGGCTTTGGAGGCCCACATCACCACTGTCCAAGCCCTCTTCGACCTCTATGTGGACGAATTCTTCCAAGAGCATCCCCATCTGAGGGGCCCATGTACCCAGTCAGCACAACAGGTTGCCCAGAGCTGTCATCTACACAACCGAGAGGAGATGACAAGCGTGCAGAACAACATGCTAGCTGTCCTCGAGTCAAACGAAGTCCTGGAGGCCATGGCAAAGTTTGATGAGAGGAAAGAAGCCAAGAGTCCACTGTTCAAGTTTGTGCGACGCTACATGCGGATGATAATGCTGATATACACATTCATCCGTGCCACCCGTGATGGACAATTTGAGCTTCACCTGTCTTCACTGGATGAGATGTGCATATACTTCTTTGCACATGACAAACAGAAATATGCCAGGCTGACTCCCCGGTACCTTGCAGAGATGAAGGCCCTGAAGATGACAGATCCAGGGATCTACCAAGAGTTCATGGATGGGAACTTCAGTGTCCATAAGAATGAAATCCCCTTCTGTGCTGTAGGTGTGGACCATGCACTGGAGCACATCAACAGGATCATGAAGGTGACAGGGGGTATTGTGGGCATTACCCAGAATGCCAGTGCCCGCGAAAGGTTCTTTCTGACAGCACCAGAGCTGAGTAGGCTTGCTGAAGAAGCCCGTCAGATGGCTGGCTCACAATCAGCTACACGCAAGGAGCACCACGACCTATCAACCACAGTCTGGGCTCGGCAGGAAGACAGCATTCGTCGACTGAAGAATGTGATCAGAGAGTCCATGAATCCCATGACGCATGAGGGTGAAGACCTGACGACTATCATCACCAAGGTGGTGATGCCAGCTGAAGTACAGAAGGATGTCTGCAACCAAGATGAGATTGGTCAGAAAGCGTATAACACGTTTGTTGCAGAGCGCATCAACACAAATGAAATCAACCTTTGGGCCAGAATGGGAAAGGTCAAACTGAAGATGTGGAAGAGTGCCAGGAAAGCTGTGAAGCACAAACTGGCAGACAAGGTTGTAGAGCTGAAAGACGACAGGTCACTGTTTGCGCGCATGCTGATCGTGGCCCGCTCACGACCAGAGATCAACTTGAAGGATGCCATAGGTCAATATGAATTCACCGCGCTTCCACGAACCCTCTTTGCAATGGCTGGGACACTACTACCATGCACAGACAAAAGCAAGCTCATGGGCATCCTAGAAGATCTACCCAAGAAGTCAACTGGCACTGGTCAGCAGCCAGACGACGACAATCCTGAACATACTCCACCCCCTCCCAAGAAGGTGACTGTCATAGACGGCATGGCATTAGTGCAAGCAATGGGTAAGCCACAATGGGTCAAAACATGTGCCCAGTGGGCTGGCCATTTCAATGCAACACTGGACTGCAAGACCAACGGGTATGATGAAGTCCACCTCGTGTTTGACCGATATGATCTGCCAAATTCACTGAAAGAGGCCACACGGGAGAGGCGCCAAGGTGGCAAGCCGCCCACTGCTTACCACGTTCAAGACAGCACCCCGATTGGGAAACTGACAGCAAAACAGTTCCTGTCGCACACCAACACCAAAGATGAGCTAACTGTCTATCTGGCAAAGAAAGCTCTGTGTCACTTTGAGGGGACTACCAAGGTCTTCATCATCACTTCAAGGCAGGATGTCTTCTCCAACTGCATGGATGTACAGCATCTCCGTAGCTCCCAGGAGGAGGCTGATACGAGGATCTTTCTTCACAGTCTAGATGCCGTCCGAAGAGGTGCAACACAGCTGTACATTCAGTCACCTGATACTGATGTATTCATCCTAGCACTCCACCGGTACCATGAACTATGCAAAGACACATACTTCATCACGGGTGTGGGGAACAAGAAGAGGCAAATCTCACTGGAACCAATAGTACATGAACTTGGTGTCAGGAAGGCTGCAGCCCTACCAGGATTCCATGCATTCACGGGAGCAGACCAGACTGGTCGGTTTGCCGGCAAGGGAAAGCTCACATGTTGGCAAGCCCTCAATAGGTGCTCTGTTGAGGTGGTATCTGCGTTTCATGACCTTGGGGCCTCTGAGGAGCTGAGAGCTGACACAGAAAGTGACATTGAGGCATTTGTATGCCAGCTGTATGAGCCTCGTACTACAGTTGTGGATGTGGGCAAGCTGAGGTGGAGACTGTTTACCAAGAAACAGCTAGAGGCACAGAAGCTGCCACCAACACGGGGAGCTTTACATGAAGCCATTGCTCGTGCACATTTCCAGGCCATGGTGTGGCATCAGGCTGATGTACCAGACCCCCAGCTTCCACAACCAACAGAACATGGATGGAGAGCAGAAGGAGATCAGCTGGTGCCCATCACAACCAAGGACCCTCCAGCCCCAGCTGCCATCACACATCTAATCAAATGTAACTGCAAGAAGACCCAATGCATGTCTCACTGCTCATGCAGGTCTCAGCATCTCAACTGTTCTGAGATGTGTATGTGTGGGGCAGATGAAGAGGTGTGTGGTAACACGGGTCAGGAGCGCCCCATGGGAATCGATAACACTGATGATGAGGAGGATGGAGATCCTTCAATGTAACAATGAACACTGCCAACTAAAAATATTGCACAAAGACATTATAAGTGTACATTTGAACACTAAAGTCCAGCCTTTATGTGATTTAGAAGTGAAAATGATGGAAAAAAATATATATATGTGTTGGCATAAGTGCGTGAAAATCCAAGATGGCTGCCATAAGAACCCTTTTGATCATATGTAGGTGTATAAATGTGTGTTTATTGGATTAAGTATCCGCAAATATGTACATTTGGACACCAAAATTAACACTCTAGGTCATTTAGAAGCCAAGATAATGACAATTTCGGTTTTCAACAAACGCCATTTTGATAATCCAAAATGGCCGCTATAAAGAACTTGAAAAAAATGGAGACATATTTTTTCTACAACTTCTATCATCCCTAAAGACAACCCAACCAGTGTCCACAAATTAACATTTGAATTCAACGGGAAAACATTGGCCCCCCCACTAGTAGGGAGAGGCAGCGCTTCCCGAATGTTCGTATCCAGGTGTTCCATTCGCGGCAAGCAACGCGGGGCCCCGGCACGCGGTTCGCTTGTCGGACGTAGAGGCAGGGATAACGCTCACCTGTGCACCCGTGTCGCATAGGAAACGGCGCCCGGACAAGGTGTCCGTTATAAAAAGAAGGCTGCCGGAATGGCCGACGCTCAGGGCCGCTACCGAGCGCCGGCTTTGTAGTTAGACTTGCCGAAGGAGCAACAATTCCTCGCCTTGTGGCGAAACCTGGCGTGGAAATGGCACCAGGTTTGCGGCGAAGGCGGAGGCCGCGGTTTTCACGGTGGTGGTGGGCGTGGCGTGGCGGCGGCCACGCGGTGTGCATCAGCCTCGAGATCCACGAGGTGTGGTGCATCAGCATCAGGGTCAGCCTCGGGATGCGCGACGGCCGCGCCAAAACTCGCCTGCGTGTCCAAAGCTGCAAAGAACTTGTCGGCCTCAGCAGCGAGAGCTCGGGGTTCCGTCGTCGCAGAACCGGCCAACACGAGGCGTACTCGTGCCGGCAGCTGGCGTCGAAATAACGCCCGGAAAAGAGCGTTCGGGGTTTCGTCGCCCATCAGCGACAGCATATGGTCCATGCGGACCGACGGTCGCGTGTCACCGAGCTCGGGGAGGTCCAGGAGGCGGTCGGCCCGTGCGTCCACCGTGAGGCCGAACGTGGCGAGGAGGAGACGCTTGATTGCCTCATACCTGCCGTCGGCCGGTGGGTTCCTCAGGACCGACACGACGTGGGCGGCCATGCCTGGCCCGAGGGAGGTGACCACGTGGCAGTACATGGTCTCGTCCACCGTGATGCCTCGAAGTCGGAACTGGGCTTCTGCCTGCAGGAACCAAACTTCAGCTTGAGCATCCCAGAACTCGGGGAGTTTGATTGTGACCGCGTTGGTTGCCATTGCTGTGGCGGGTTCGGGTGATCAGCGACGGCTGACCAGAACGTCGGAGGGTCACCAATGAAGCGCGGTGCTACGCGCACTACTTGTTTAGCAAGGAGGAAGCAGACAACGCGGTAAGTTCAAAGAGTCTTTATTACAAGAGCTCCACTGTAGCACTGGAGCGCTCCGGGCTGCGCACCCGGGGTATATCCCGCGGCCACGCCTACCCCTTGGGCGTGGCCGCCGCCCACTTGGTGCGCGGAATGATGCCATCACGCCAGTGAGCTTTCGTGTCCGCCACAATATATATATATATATATATATACATATATATATACAGTCATACCCCGTTTTACGCCATTTCGACCTACGTCAAATCCGACTTTACGCCACTCTTCTAGAGTAAATTTCAATTCAGCGAACGTCATTATGTGCGACTTTACGTCACTCCTACATCATCATCTCCTTTATCTCGAAGGAGGAGAAGACCATGCCAGGCTACAAAGTCGCGAAGGAGCGGCTAACCCTAATAGTGTGGTGGCTAAAGTCCAAATTTAAGTGATATCGTGACACACTGGCCCAAAGGACCAAATTTGGCACAGTTCTACTTTAGGACCATACAAAACTTTTGAGAGGGGGCTGCCCGATTTTAGAGGCCCAGGTCAAGGTCATGTCAAGGTCAAAGGTCAAATTATGTGTCTGTCATGTTTTTGCAATATCCAGCTTATATACACAAAGAATTAAGTTAAGCACCCCTACACAACGAATTAAGGTAAGCACCCCCTAATATATATTCTTTGTGTATGTGTATACATTGGCATATATTCTAAGGTATGTGAGATCAAATAATGAGTGGTATGACATTAGCAATTATCCATTGATGAAATGCAGATGAGTGCACTCGTAGGGTTGAGTTGGGTTGAGTAGTGATCCGATCACGTGGGTCCTACACACGTTATTGACGCAAAGATCGCTAGAGGTCTTCTCAGAACAATGACTGTACGTTAGAAAACATAAACGTCATCCACACTGTCCGTGATGGACCTATAGCTCCATACTTAAATTGAGGTGAAAATATGCCTAAAATTCCCAAAAAATTTCACCTTAAATTATTCAGAATAAAATATTGAAAACGGCATGATTGTTATGTTTTTATGTGACCATAATATCACTTCTCCAGAAAATATAGCAATATCATGGGTATATTACACTGTTTTGACGACAACACACTTGTAATGTGCGAGGTTGTAAAAAAACGGGGGGGGTGCTTAACTTAATTCTTTGTGTTATATAACCTAAAAAACTTGGTCTTTTTTTTTTTTTTTTTTTTTTGTATACAAGATCAAGGCTCGTGAAAGAGCTAACATTAATCACACAAAAAGACAAACCGACACACAAAACACAAAAAACAAGGGGAGCGGCAGACAAGATGGGGAGAGAGGGGGAAGGACACAAAAGAGAGGGGGAAGAGGGGGAAGGACACAAACACAACATTTGAGAGCAGGGACATCGGGAGGACTTGGGGGGAGGTGGGAGAGGAATAAAACATATGAACACTGCAAGGACTCTGGGGTGAATTACCGGGGGTAGAAAAGATCAAGGTTTTCGATGGGGGAAGATAAGAGATGGTGGTGAACAGCTGTTTTAAAGACCTGGAGGGAGGAGTGGGATTGAAGGGAGTGGGGGAGTTTGTTCCAGAGGTGGGAGAAAAGGGGAATGAAAGAGTGAAGGTGAGCAGAGAGCCTAGACTTTGGCAGTTTAACCATAAGAGGGTTGCAGGCAGATCTTGTGCGACCTGAAGGAATATTGGGGGGACAGAGCACAGAGAGAGCTGGGGGAGCAAGGCCGGAGAGGAGTCGGTAGAAGACAGAAAGACCACCAACCTGCCTGCGGTGAGCGAGTGAAAGACCACCAACCTGCCTGTCTTAGTCACATAACCAACATATTTAGTCAATGAATCCATTACTATTATGGGAAGTTCCACCAGGTGACGGCCATATAGGCAGTGGTGGCGCCAGGCTGTCCCCGACCGGGGGGGGGGGGGCGGGGGGCTAACATCCCCGACGAGACAATATCTTCATCCCCTGGATAGAAATGCAACTTCAAGGCTGTTCCAGGATGGACATCGTTTGGGACACTTACCGACCCGACAGCCTCAAAGCCACAACTCGAGGGAAAGGATTACGTAGAAAGGTATCCCACAATACGAAGTTACCAAGTAACTTCGCTGGCTTTCTACAGGGTCCTACCAACAAGGAGGAGCTTTTCGCACTGCTGACGGAGGACGTAGTCAAACACGACTATCCGCTTACCAAGCAGGTTTACATTACATCTGGTCCACGAGTCCAATCGAATCAGGCTAACATCACAATGGGAGAGAGTGATCACGAAGAAGCAGACAGTAGAATATGTCTTCATGTAAACGATGCCCTAAGGGAAGGGGCGACTACTGTTCTCATCAGAACCGTAGACACAGAGGTGATTGTGATTCTGGTGGGAGTGTTTCATGATCTTGTGCAGCACCATCCAGGTATGCAACTATGGGTTGGCTTTGGTACTGGTAAACACTTCCGCTATTACCATGTCAACTCAATCTGCCAGGAACTTGGGGAAGACAAAGCTCGTGCTCTGCCGTTTTTCCATGCATTCTCTGGCTCTGATGTAACATCCCAATTCAGTGGTAAAGGCAAAAAGTCAGCTTGGAAGGCATGGAAAGCTTACCCGACAGCCACAGAAGGATTCACCATTACGTCCCTGACTGCGTTTGTTCCACAGGTGATTACATCTCCAGCATTCAATGTGATCGAGCGGTTTACCTGTATCATGTACGACAACACAACCCCACATGTCAATGTGAATGACCTTCGACAGGAGCTATTCCCAAGGAGAGTGAAGATGATGGAGAAGCTTCCTCCAACTCAGAACGCACTGCTCCAGCATGTAAATCGATGCCTGTACCAAGCCAGCATTTGGAGAGAGAGTCTGAAGCCCATCCTAGCTGCACCAAATCCAGATGGCTTTGGGTGGACCAAAGCAGATACTGGGTGGCGTCCAACCTGGACAACCCTGTCAGCTGCTGCTCTTAGTTGTAGAGAACTACTCAAGTGCGGATGTAAGACGACACCCACTTGTTCAAAGAATTGCACGTGCAGGAACGCAGGACTGCCATGCACAGGACTGTGTCTCTGTCGCGGAAATTGTGAAGCATAAGTCATGCAGGCCGCGACCTCCTCTGTACTGGCCAATCCAGTATCCTCCCTCAGCGTATCGATGTACGTCAAAAACACCGATGCAAAAATGACCAACACATAATTTGACCTTTGACCTTGACCTGACCTTGACCTGGGCCTCGAAAATCGGGCAGCCCCCTCAAAAGTTTTGTATGGTCCTAAAGTATAACTGTGCCAAATTTAGTGCTTTGGGCCAGCGTGTCACGATCATTTCCATAAGCCACTCCACTATAATGCTTGGGGGTAATTGCACCGGCGACTTCAAGCTGAAGCCGCTCTTGGTGTATCTTGGTGAATCATGTGTGTGAGTATGAGGATGAGCTTTAGGCGCAAATGAGGAATTGAATGAGGATCTTTGGAATGAACTTGGTGAATGAGGCAATGGTCTGGGCTGACCGGTGAAAGTGTATGAGTGGTGTATTGAGGACATGTGTAATGGTGTTGAGTGATTGACTTGCATGGCGTGCAAGTGGATAAATGGAGAGAATACTTGGTGTGTGGGAATAAATGGTGTGTGGAGTGAGTAGTGTGGATTGAGTGGTGTGGAGTGCATGGTGCGAAGGAGTGGATGGGGGAGGATGGACCCCTTCACGAATACCCGGGGAGGGTAGTTTAAAGTTAGGTAGAGGGAGTAGGTAAATTGTTTGGAAATTGACATCTGTGGTGCAGGGAGTAGCAAGTTGTTGATGATGCATATCCTTATAAAGAACCGATCGACGTGTGCATGTGCACATGTGCATGGATTTGCAAATGCCTGCCTGTACGTCGTCGTGTCTGAGTATATCGCATCGTCCAAAAATAAAGAAGCAAGCAACTTCGGCCGCTCGAGGAAAGACGGGGCACGCCTACGACTCGGAGGCGAGCGTCGATCCCCGGGGCGGCCGGTTTCACAGAACCCTGAGCTCGTTCGTTCGTCACAGACGACATGACGCGACCACCGGTGAAACTGCTCGGACACGTTGGGTAAAGCACGCCGTGGTGAAGCGGGCCGCGGAGCCACTCGGCACACAAGCCCGCTCACGGTCGACACTTCCGTGCCAGTCACCCCGTTCGAGGAGAAGACCCGACCGATAGAAAACAACGGAGGGACTCCCGACGGGGAGCGGCAAAGATTCAGGGTGGAAGCGGCAGCCTCCTCCAGTTATTTACTCTAGTTTTAGGAATTACGGTGTTTGTCTTCATTTTAAGGCATTTTTAAGACATTACGCCCGGTTTACGTCAAAAACCGAGTTACGTCACGGCTTATGGAACCAATTAATGATGTAGGCCGGGGTATTACTGTGTGTGTGTGTGTGTGTGTGTGTGTGTGTGTGTGTGTGTGTGTGTGTGTGTGTGTGTGTGTGTGTGTGTGTGTGTGTGTGTGTGTGTGTGTGTGTGTGTGTGTGTGTGTGTGTGTGTGTGTATCAGAGAGTACGCTGGTACTCTCTATGTCGGGTTGGCACGGAAAAAAATGTCGGTGCCATCTGTTACATGCAAATCTTAAGTTGGATTATCTTTCATTTTTGAGTTTTGGAAACTATAAATTGTTACGTGTTTAAAGTTAGTAAACTGTAACTCCGGATTTATAATTTCCAAATGTTTGATTAAATCGTCTGTAAAAGTGTTCCTTTATATACAAAGTGATTTTTTATGATATACTAGCAGAAGTACCCGGCATTGCCGGGCGGGGGAGGGGAGGGGGAAGGGAAGGGGAACGGAGGGGAGGGGAGGAGAGGGGGGGGGGAGGGATAGCAGGGAGGGGAAAGGGAAAGGGGAGGGGGAAGGGGTATGGGGGAAAGGGATGGGGGAGGGGAAGGGGGTGTGTGGAGGGGGAAGGGGAGAGGGGAGGGGGGAAAGGGAGGGGGAGGGGAGGAGGAAGGGGAGGGGGGAGGGGGGAAGGGGAGGGGGAGGGGAGTGGAGGGGGTATGGGGAGGGGAAGGGGGAGGGGAAAGGGGTAGGGGGGAAAGGGAGGGGGAAGGCGAGGGGGTATGGGGGAGGGGAGGGGGAAGGGTAGGGGGAGGGGGGAAAGGGAGGGGAAGGGGGGAAGGGGAGGGGGGAGGGGGGAAGGGGGGAGGGGAGGGTGAAGGGGAAGGGGGTAGGGTGGAGGGGGGGGAAGGGAGGGGGAGGGGGGGAGGAGGGAAGGGAGGGGGAGGGGAGGGGGGAGGAAAGGGAGGGGGAGGAGGGGAAGGGGAGGGGGAAAGGGGAGGGGGGGAAGGGGGATGGGGAGGGGGAAGGGGAGGGGAGGGGGAGGATGAGGGGGAAGGAGGAAGGGGAGGGCCAGTCAACAATGACGTTGCATTTCTCATGGTAGGAGAGCAGCACAACAATCGCGACAACATCCTGCATCTTCGCAACAACAGCACGAAGTGGATTTTGGAGACTCACCTGATCCTGTGACGCCCTCCAGTACCGGCGTTGCTGGGCGGGGGTAGGGAGACCCGAACATTCCCAACCCGTACATTCCCAACCCATACATTCACCCTCTCAACTCAAGCTCACTCGGACAAAAGCCTCGCACAAATTACACCGTGAAGGCCCAATGGCCATGTCTATGCCACAAATCAAGTACGTGAGCGAGTCCGGCGCATTGAATTGAAAATATATAGAATGCTCATACTCCGTGAAAAGTGAAGCCGCCGTGTCGCCATCTTGGTTAGCACGACTCGACCGACTCGCTTCGCGGATCTCGTTTGTTTTGAACGTGTCCCAGATTTTAAAAGCCAGACAACTGTTAAAATGCCATTTTGTGCGGCAATAAACTGCTCCAATCGGTTACGGAAGGGTTGTGGAAAGACGTTTCACAGCTGTTTCAAAGACGTTTAATTCATATCGCACAAAATCGACACAAAACACGATCGTACAAAAGGTGAAAAAACGCAATCGCTTTTCGCTCTGAATTACGTGCAAATGCGTGACGGAAATCACCTTCGCCCAGCATCGAGTGCCAACCAAGATGGCGCCCGGTAGCTGCATCTCCACCTATGTGGTGTGAATGGCAATGGTCATTCTATATATTTTCAGTTCAATGGTCTGGCGGCGGGGATGGAACATCACGTGATCGCTCTGAGCGAATCAGCGAGCTGCTCTGGCACCGGCTGAGATTCCATGTATAATGTTCCTCGCTGAAATGCACTGAAGTAAATATGAATAAAAAAATATGGATCTCGTCAAATATTTTGAGGTAGGCCATGTCCTTCCCAGGCTCAATGGTCATGTCAATGCCAAATATCAAGCACGTGAGCCTCTCCGTTTAGGAGTCAATCGGTAACATTACACACACACACAAACTGTGTTTTATATATACTAGGGCATGCCCGTACGTGGGTGCCCGTTCCTTGCCAAAAAAAAAAAAAAACGCTACCCGTACGCTCTACCCCGCCCGTACGCCCGTACGCCCGTAAACAAAAAAAACAACGCTCTTCGCTTCCGCCCTTCGCTCTGACTGAATTGGGAGAAATAATGCGCATAAGAAATCGAGAAATTATTATTTTCTCCGGAAGAAATCGAATTACGAACCGTAATGGCGCACGCGCTCGGCTCGGCTCGCTCTCACATCGGCCACGCCCACGCAACAACGCGTTCTGTGATTGGCTGCCGGAAGTGCAGTCTTCACTGTCCGGAAGGTCGCATATCGCAGTTACGATGAATCGCAAATTAGTTTTAATTAGTTTTAAAACATAGTTGAACGCCAACATAGTTTGCCAACGTGAAATAAATGAATACGCTCTCAAATGTGCCGTCCAAGGCAGAGTCTGTTCGCCACGTTCGGCACACGTGATAGCTCGCTGCTCTCTGATTGGTTGAATCGTTTTTTGGACATAGCTCGGTAACTACTTCTCCGATTAATATGAAACCTTGAAAAGGCACATCCTCGGGTCCCCAGCAATATACCTGGCAAGTTTAAAGTATATCGGACTGGTAGTTGTCGCGAAACAGCGGTCACAGACAAACACACAGACACACACACAGACACACAGACACACAGAGATTACTGGAATTATAGATAGATATATCCATATATATATATATATCTATATATATATATATATATATATATATATATATATATATATATATATATTTATATATATATATACAGTATATGTATATATATATATATATATATATATATATATATATATATATATATATATATATATATATATATATATATATATATATATTGTTGCGGATATGAGGATTGTGTTTTTTTTTATTGTGTTGTATTGTATCATAAATTGTGTGAATTATTGCTTTAGTCTGGACCCTCCTGCCTCCAGTGTTGTATAAAGGTCAAAGGGCGTTCCCGTAGTTAATTCCATAAAGCATACACGTCAGCCAATCATAGATTTCCCCCTGGTTGATAGTTATATCGTATTATGTGTATTAGGGTAAGGCCTTGTCTTCCATTAAGATGACACTCCATTGCACTGCATTAAATAAGAGTAGATCCCCTTTCATCATTGCCAAGCCTCGATTGCAAATTACATCCCCTCCAAAATCACCATTGAACATGTGCTCGGGTCGGGGAAGAAAGGCGTGCCCGCCCGTCGTCATCAAGGGCGGAGCCAGAGGGTCGCGCGACCAACCAGGGCCGAGGTGAGCACACCGATGGGCGTATCCTGAAGGCCGGCGGCTTAATCGCCGGAGGCGCTATAAAGGCGCGCGCGCAAGAAGTTGTCGGAGGTCAGTGGTTGCGTTGGGTGGTCAGTGGTTGCGTTGAGTTGTCAGTGGTTGTCGGTGGTGAGGAGTTGGTTGGTGGTTGGTGGCTAAAAGTACAGTTGTTGTTGAAGGAGGAAGGGTTGATGAAGAAAGAGAGTGGCGTGGGAGGAGGACGAGTTGAGTGTGGCGTTAAGTGGCAATAAAAGTGGAGCTGAAGAGCCCGGAGTCCAGCACGAAGGGCCCATCCGCTCGGGGTGAACAATACGCGCCGCTGCACATGAAGGCTTTCCCGCCAAGAATGCGAGTCGACTCCTGGAGCGGGACCTCGACGCCTGCAGTGGCCTGGGCCTTCCCATTCCTTCTTCCAGCCAATCCACTCTGCAATTCCCCGTGTGAGTCCATCTTTGTTTGTTCTGTCCTGGGTATTTAATTAAGCTCGTATAAGCTAGCGTTGCACTGTCTCTAAAATCTTCTGTAAATTATTTTCTTATCTTTCCTTCTCCTTGGTTTTTTTGAGCTTGTAAATATCAAATAAATTATATTCGTATTTCCAACCTTTTTGTCTGCTTCTTCTTCACATTCGTGTCGCCTTAGTCTTTTCCCTATTGAATATCTGTGGCGCGATCCGGCCAACGTTCGGGAATCGGGTTAGTCGGGGTAACTGTACGACCGCGGGGCCATCCGCTTGGCAAACACAACACCTTATCCGCGGGCCATAACAATTGGTGTCTGGGAGTGAGATACGAGGCCCGAACCAAATTTTTAAAACATCAAGAAAAAAATTTGGTCAAAATTTGGAGCGGCCGAAATTTGTTTTGTTTTAGGAAAACCTGAATTTTGAAATCGCGCCATGGATAGTCAAGGCGATCGGATGCCGGTGGGGGAACTAGGAGAGGGGTTAGGAGTAACCCAGGATCAGAGGGACGAAATAGATGAGAGCAATGAGGAGGTGGTTGAGGAGGTTTCAGGCGCGCAAAATGGCGTCCTCGCGCACGAGGTTTCAGGCGCGCAAAAAGGCGCCTCGCACGAGCGCACGTTAGCCGAGCCCGCTGTATCAGCGGGCTTTAACATGCAGCCGTTTGACATGCAGCAGTTCATGGCACGGTTCAGCGAATACATGGCAGAGTCGAAGTGCGACAACGAAAAAAGAGACAGGGAAATGGAAAAAAGGAAAAACAGAAATGGGGGAGCGGCTAGAAGCCAAAATGGGAGAAATGAGTGAGCGATTGGAGGGCCAAATGGGGGCAATGAGGGACGAAGCGAGGGGTACCGGTGAGGGGTTAGACAAGAAATTTGAGGAGTTAGACAATAATTTTAAGGGCTTAGACAAGAAATTTGAGGGGTTAGACAAGAAATTTGAGGGGTTAGACAAGAAATTTGAGGGGTTAGACAAGAAATCTTCTACGGCCGCGAGTAAAAGCTGAATTATAGTAGTAAATTCATTCAAAAAGAACTTAAAATGTCGGGTCGGGCCCCGGGAAGGTTATAGGCGAGGCGGCGAGGCCGGTTGAGGCCGCCTCGGCCGGGCTGGGCCAATTTCGCAATTAAAAGCTGAGCTGAATTATGGTAGTCAATCTTCTTCGGCCGTGAGTAAAAGCTGAATTATAGTGGTAAATTCATTCAAAAAGAACCCGGGCAACGCCGGGTGCTTTTGGCTAGTATACATATATGTGTGTGTATATGTGTGTGTGTGTGTGTGTGTGTGTGTGTGTGTGTGTGTGTGTGTGTGTGTGTGTGTGTGTGTGTGTGTGTGTGTGTGTGTGTGTGTGTGTGTATATCAGAGAGTACGCAGGTACTCTCTATGTCAGGTTGGCACGAAAAAAAATGTCGGTCCCATCTGCTACATGCAAAACTAAAGTTGGATTATCCTCTTTAAAAACTCGGTTAGGCTACATATGAGAGCCTACCTGGTCTGTTCAGCTGAATGTCGAGGTGGGGATCACTTTTCAGTTCTCCAGACCAAGGCAAAAGCAAAATAAAGCAAAAAAAAAAAGGACTCGATCAAACCCAGGAATTCATCTTCTTGTTCAAAATAATAATAATTATAATTATAATAATAATAATAATAACTTCAATTGGGAGGCCCAAATGAAAAGGCAAAATATCAGAAATTGAAGGCTTTTTTTTGTTTTAAACGATTCATACAAACATCCGTTGAATCATTATCACACGCAAATCATCAAAATCTAAACAGTACATGGTGCCCATTTTGAAAAAAGATTGAATTCTGCAAAACGGAAGTGGCCGTCACACGTCTTTCTCAGTCGCACGTTTATGTGTGAAGAGTGCGCGCCGAATCTGTAACACGGAAGCGGCCACTACACCTGTTTCTCAGTCGCTTTGCACACGCTGCCATATTACTTCGGAGCCACACGTTTATAAAGGAAGAGTTCGTCAGGAGTCGATCTACTCTCTAGAATAAACAGTATTTGTAGAATTTCAACAAAAGCCACATCACTGTTCATAATGCATGAATAAATATTTACTTGCATAAATAATGCAAATATTATTCCATCATGTTTGGGAAAATTGGAAAAATTGGAAAAACAATATAGCCTATTTTACTCCCAGGGTTCCCAGGAATACCCACCCAAAATATTGTTGCGATCGGTTGAGCCGTTTTTGCGGTACCTTCGAACGGACGGACGGACATTTGGTGAATTATAGTAATGTGGTGCTATGCACACACAACTCGTTTGCCAAGAAGGTAGGCCACAACGCGTTGTACAAACCAAAACACTTTATTCTATGCTCGCACGTAAGCACTGGGCGGGCTCGACTTTCGAGCCCGCATATATGTCCCGAGGCCACGCCTTGCCCTCGGGCGTGGCCGGTCGGCCGAAAGGCAGGGCATGTATTTCAGTTCCACCCTGCGCCTCGTGACGCCTTTGCTCCGGGCGTGGCCCGAGCCGTGCTTCCACGCCCGGTCGCTTGCGCCACCCACTGGTTCGCGGAATTATTACCCGCTGGCATTGTGTCCGCCACACACGCCCCCCCCCCCCCCCAGAATTCCCGCGCACCTGAAGGGTGAGCTTGCGCGGAAGCCGGATGACTCGGCCGAAACACCCTCTGGCGATGCGTGTAGGGCTGGGGGGTGGCGGGACAGCGGGGATGGGGGATGCCGGGGGTCTGCCCGCCGGCGGGCGGCCTCGACGCGGAGGCAGAGCTGCTTGCAGGGGGAGGTCCAGGTCGAGGTGGGCCGGCTTGAGGCGGTCCACGGAGATACGATCTGGAGTACCGCCGATGTCCACGGTGAAGTGCTTGTCCCCGGTCTCCAGCACGCGAAAGGGCCCATCGTACAGGGGCCGCAGCGGTGCCCGGTGGGCGTCGTGCCGGACAAAAACGTACTCCGCCGTGCGAAGCTCCGGTGCGACGTGTGAGGACGGGCAACCGTGGTGTGCCCTCGGCACCGGGGCGAACCTCCTGGCGGTGTCCTGAAGGGTGGAGCGCTGTTGTGCCGCGGACCAAGGTGCCGTGGAGTCAGGGATAAATTCGCCCGGTACCCGCAGTGGCTGTCTGAAGACCAGCTCCGCCGAGGACACACGCAGGTCGTCCTTGGGTGCCGTCCTGAGGCCCAGCAGGACCCAGGGGAGCCTGTCGGCCCAGCTGCCGTCACGGAGGCTGGCCCGGAACGCGGCCTTCATCGAGGGATGGAAGCGATCGCACAGGCCATTGGCCTGGGGGTCGTAGGCCGTAGTGCGGTGCAGCTTGACGCCGAGCCCTTGCGCCACCACTCCCCAGAGCTCCGAGGTGAACTGGGGGCCGCGGTCGGACGAGATGTCCGAGGGGGCGCCGAACCAGGCAACCCAAGTGGCGATGAAAGCTTGCGCGACGTCAGCCGCAGCCGTCGCCGCCAATGTCACGGCCTCCGGCCACCGGGTGGTGCGGTCCACCATGGTGAGGAGGTGGGTGAAACCCCGCGAGGGGGCAAGGGTCCCACCAGGTCGACGTGGACATGGTCGAACCGACGTTCGGGCACCGTAAACGGGGCCAACGGAGCCTGGTTGTGGCGGTGGACCTTTGCGCGCTGGCACGCGAGGCACGTTCTGGCCCAGTCGAGGACATTCTTCCGGAGGCCATGCCAGTCGAACTTTGCCACGACAAGCTTCTGGGAGGCCTTCGTGCCTGGGTGGGACAGGCCGTGGATGGCGTCAAAAACCAGGCGCTGCCAGCCAGTGGGCACGACGGGGCGAGGCCGGCCAAGGGAGACGTCACACAAGAGGGCAGTGCCCGTGACGTCGAACGGTACCTCGGTGACGCGGAGGCCCATGACGGCAGTCCGAAAGGCCTGGACGCCGGGGTCGGCGGTCTGATCCGCAGCCATCCGGGCATAGTCGATCCCGAGGTGGACCGCGTGTGCGATGGACTGGGAAAGGCAATCCGCCACCGGGTTGTCCTTACCCGCGACGTGTCAGATGTCCGTCGTGTATTCGGACACGGCAGAGAGGTGACGTTGCTGCCGGGCCGACCACGGTTCGGCGACCTTGGCCATCGCGAAAACAAGGGGCTTGTGGTCGACGAAGGCCGTGAACGGGCGGCCCTCGAGAAGATGGCGGAAGTGTCGGACCGCCAGGTGGAGCCCGAGCAGCTCGCGGTCGAAGGTGCTGTACCAGCGTTCGTGCAGGCGGAGCTGCCGACTAAAGAACGCCAGCGGCTGCCAAGCACCATTCACCCACTGCGCGTGCACCGCGCCCACCGCGTAGTGCGACGCATCGGTGGTGAGGGTGATTGGTGCATCGGGCGCCAGGTGCGCCAGCATGGTGGCGTTGGCCAAGGCCAGCTTCGCGCCCGCAAACGCCGCCTCCATCGGCTCCGTCCAGGCGATATCACCTTTGCCCGGCTTCCCCCGGAGGGCCTCGTGCAGGGGGTGCAGGAGCTGGGCGACGCGGGGCACGAAGCGGTGATAAAAATTCACCATGCCCAGGAATTCCTGGAGCCCCTTGATCGTGCGGGGGCACGGGAAACTCCTGACCGCCTCCACCTTGGCCGGTAAAGGGACGGCCCCGTGCCTGGTGCTGGGGTGCCCCAAGAAGTCGATGACGGTGACGCCGAACCGGCACTTCGCGGGGATGATTATCAGGCCATGCTGGCCCAGGCGTTCGAAGAGTGTGCGGAGATGGAGCAGGTGCTCCTCCCGGGACGCGCTCACGACTAGGATGTCATCCAGGTAGATGTAAACGAAGGACAAGTCGCACAAGACGCTGTCCATGAGCCGCTGGAACGCCTGGGCCGCATTTTTCAACCCAAAAGGCATCCGCAAGAACTCGAAGAGTCCGAAAGGTGTTATAACGGCCGTCTTCGGTACGTCTTCCGGTTGTACGGGGACCTGGTGGTAGCCCCGGATGAGGTCCACCTTGGAAAAAAAGGTCGTTTTCGCCAACCGGGCGGAAAAGTACTGAATATGCGGGACCGGGTAGCGGTCGGGGGTGGTGGCATCGTTGAGCCGGCGGTAGTCACCGCACGGCCGCCATCCGCCGCCGGGCTTGGGCACAATGTGCAGAGGTGAGGCCCATGCGCTGTTGGAGCCCCGGACGATGCCCAGCCGCTCCAGCGTGGCGAACTCCGCTTTCGCAATGGCGAGCTTCGTTGGGTCGAGGCGGCGCGCCCGTGCATAGACCGGTGGTCCGACGGTGGGAATATGGTGTTCCACCCCGTGTTTGACGGCCACCGCTGAAAAGGTGGGCCGCGTGAGTGCCGGGAAACTGGCGAGGAGGTTGGTAAACTCGTCCGCTGCCGGAAGCGTACAGACCAACCTCGCCGGGACGGAACCGCTCAGCAAGCCGCTTGGTAAGCCGCTCGGTGAGCCGCTCAGCGAGCTGCTCAACGAGCCGTTTAGCGAACAAGTGAGCGAGCTGAAGGTTTCGGCCTGGACGAGGCGTCGACGCTTAACGTCCACCAACAGCCCATGCGCGCAAAGGAAGTCCGCACCGAGCAGGGCCATTGGCACGCTGGCGGTGACGAAAGACCATTGGAAGCGCTGTCCCCCGAAACGCAGCGAGAGGCAACGCTTCCCGAATGTGCGGATGGGAATTCCGTTGGCGGCGAGCGGGGCGGGGCCCTGGCCCGCGGCTTGCTTGTCGGACGCGGAGGCAGGGAGGACGCTTACCTGCGCTCCAGTGTCGCACAGAAAACGGCGACCAGACGAGGTGTCTGTAATGAAAAGGAGGCTGCCAGAATGGCCGACGCTCATGGCCGCAAGTGAGCGCCGGCCCGGTCGTTTCCCGACCCGTCAAAAGAGCATGGCGGGCGGCACGCCCTAGCCTTGCGGCCGAACCTGGCATGATAACACCAGGTTCGCCCCAGTGGTGGCTGCCGCGTCAGTCATCACGGCGGTGGTGGACGGGGTGTAGCAGCGGCCATGAGGGGGCGCGGCGCTGAAGCCTCCGCACCGGGATCCAGTACGGCAGTGCTATGCGTCAGCCACGTGTGCGGCGCTGAAACCTCTGCACCAGGATCCACTACGGCAGCGCCATACGTCGGCCGCGTGTCGCAGACCGCGAAAAATTTGTCCGCCTCTCCGGCCAGGGCGCGGGGTTCCGTTATGGTTGAACCGGCCAGTGTGAGCCGCACCTGCGCAGGTAGCTGGCGGAGGAAAAGCGCTCGGAAAAGGAAATCCGGGCGTTGGTCTCCAAGAAGGGACAACATATAATCCATCCGAATGGACGGTCGTGTGTCACCGAGGGCGGGAAGGTCAAGGAGGCGGTCGGTGTGGTCGGCCTCCGTGAGCCCGAACGTGGCGAGGAGAAGTCGTTTGAGCGACACGTACTTGTGGGCGCCCGGCGGGCGCCGAAGGATGGACACGACGTGGGCGGCAGTGCCGGGCCCGAGGGCGGCGACCACGTGAAAGTACATGGTGTCGTCCGCCGTGATGCCCCGGAGCTGGAATTGGGCTTCGGCCTGCACTAACCAAACGTCGGCCTGTGCTTCCCAGAACTCCGGGAGTTTAACGGCGACAGCATTGGTAGCCATGGCGCTTTCAGGGGTCAGCTACGGCTGAACAAGTCGGGGTCACCAGTGTGGTGCTATGCACACACAACTTGTTTGCCAAGAAGGTAGGCCACAACGCGTTGTACAAACTAAAACACTTTATTCTATGCTCGCATGTAAGCACTGGGCGGGCTCGACTTTCGAGCCCGCATATATGTCCCGAGGCCACGCCTTGCCCTCGGGCATGGCCGGTCGGCCGAAAGGCGGGGCATGTATTTCAGTTCCACCCTGCGCCTCGTGACGCCTTTGCTCCGGGCGTGGCCCGAGCCGTGCTTCCACACCCGGTCGCTCGCGCCACCCACTGGTGCGCGGAATTATTACCCGCTGGCATTGTGTCCGCCACAGTAAGATAATAATAATAATAAACTTCTTCAGATGGCATATTTTCAAACTGCCTCTATCAATGGCAATGATTCTGCTGCCATTCAACAGAGTTTTACTTCCTGCAACATCCTTTGGTGTTATAATTCTCGTAGCTTGAAAGGATTCCAGGAAAAGGATGTAAAACTACATTCCTATGTAAAAGAATAGGGCTGGCGTAGGCGTGGCTATGACTGTCAATTTGCTTATATATTTTTTTGTATACAAGATCGAGGCTCGTGAAAGAGGTGTGTGTGTGTGTGCGTGTGTGTGTGTGTGTGTGTGTGTGTGTGTGTGTGTGTGTGTGTGTGTGTGTGTGTGTGTGTGAGTGAGATAATGTTACGTGGAATCAAATAATATCAGCAGAAATATCATGTCTCGGGAAATGCCTTGTTTTTCAGTTTTACATTTATTAAAATAAAATGATAGCGAGGTACCAGTGCTACACACTGCTCACGGGACTCGTGATCACAAACCCTCTAGTCGCGGGTCTAGGTAAAAGCAAACCACGTGATCAGTAAACCTTCTCAAGTCACGGTTTCTCGGCGCCAGATTCGCTACGTCGGTGCATCACTTATGCCGTCAAGTAAAACAGCCTGAACAAGGAATCCACTCAAATGGAATCTACTATAAATGGAGGTGTGTGTGTGTGTGTGTGTGTGTGTGTGTGTGTGTGTGTGTGTGTGTGTGTGTGTGTGTGTGTGTGTGTGTGTGTCATACTTTTTCACGTCTATAAATTAATTAATTACATGTGCCTTTGAACCCTTTAGACTGCTGAGACCCCTTAGGGCTTAGACCATGGAATACCCTTTAACATTTGACCCAAAAGATCCTTGAGGACCCTAAAGACCCAAATCACCCAAAAGTCCCCGATCACCCAAAAGTCCCCAACGACCCAAAAGTCCTTGATGACCCAAAAGACCAACATGACCCAAAAGTCCTTGATGACCCAAAAGACCCAGATCACCCAAAAGTCCATGAGGACCCAAAAGTCCCCAAGGACCCAAAAAGACCCAGATGACCCTGATGACTCAAAAGTCCACAAACACCCAAAAGTCCCCTAAGACCCAAAAGTCCCCGAAGATCCAAAAGTCCCCAATTAAAATTTGGTCCAATTTAACAACGGGCCCCCTAGTTTAATAAATATTTGAACTGACATTTAGTGTTCCTTTCATCTTTGTTTTGACATACTGCATCGCCTGCAGTGGTCAATGGTCAATTAATTGATATAGGCTCCGCTCCTTCCCTTTGTCCCCGCCCTATTGGTTAAAGGGAAACCACATCAGTTTTTTGGGGCATTTCTAAGTGCAGGTTCTTGTGTAGCCTGAGGCTGGATGAAGATATTACTCTTTGAGAAATGAGCATTAAGACAGAGCTGCAAGATACAGTCAGGGTTATGTAAGACAATATAGGAACACATGTGCAGTGTTTGACATTGCTGACTAAGATATCTTGGCACTTTTGCTCCAAGATTGGGTATCCTCTGAGTACTGACTGTACCATTGTGTCATTCCACATTGTAAAAAATTACAGAAACAAGTGAATATAAAAATGTATGCTTAATTAAAAAGGCAATGCAGAGATGACAAACTACAGTCTAAAAAAGATCCTAAACAAGAAAGGGATGACATTGGTTTAGAGAGTAGCTAACAGTATTGCCATCACATAACAATCCCTACATCACTGCCTCCAGACTATTGTCTTGAGCTAGGCCGAGCTAAAATTATTAGAAGATCCTATATTTCATTTCTGCATAAGTATAAGAAGCTCCTCTATAATTTCAGGGAATTCTTACAGCTTCAGTTGTGTTTCCTACTTTTCTTTTTTATCAACATAGAGTAACCAATCACAAATGCAGGTAATTATAGAATGCTGTTATTAGAGATGTTCATGCAGTTTGTAAGAAGTTGATGATCATGTACTGATATCATAACATTGTACTCCGGCTGCTAATTTGTAGAGTCTCAGTATGTGGCTACACCATAGCAGTAATCAAGTATTGTTGTAACCAGTGCCAGTGGAGTGTTTGTTGAAGCCTGAAGCAGTAATTGATGAAGCGTAAATGAGGCAGTATATAGTGTTGCGGTTTTGAGAACCCACACAGGTAACATCATTAAAGGTTAAAGGTTGCACTCCATAGTTAGGCTACATGCAACACGTAGGTCACCTTAGAACGTTAGTTATTTCATTGTATGTGTTTAGGATAAGGCCATTTCCAATAGTTGCATCAGCGTTGTGTAAAACAAATAAGAGTAGGCCCCGTTCAGTTTGCATCCTCCCTCCAATCGACTCCATTGAGCACTATCCAGTCTGCACCCCATTGCTCCTCGCGGTTTGTTACGCGTTGGGCCGTAGCGTTCGCTGCCCTTGGGCTTTCACTCGAACCAGCCCAAATGCCACGAGGTAAGGCCCAAAAAGGGGGCAGAGTGCAAGGGTGGGGGTGTGGCCACATCAGGCAGCCATCAAGGGCGGAGCCGGTAAGACCTCATCAACCAATCAGGGCTGAGGCGACATCGCCTGACAGGGTGTGGCTAGAGATTCCAGAGGGTCCGCTGGGCGTGGCAATAAAACCCGTTGCGCGAGGCCGCCACCTCAGTTATGAGAAGGGGGAGGCGCTCGTGAGGTCGGAGGACTTGAGTTATGATGGGAGAGGTGCTCGTGAGTTCGCAATGACAAGTTATGAGCCGGGGTCCTCTGTTGAACGAGTGATGAGAAGGGAGAGGCGCTTGTCAAGTTCGTGAGCAGAGTTAGGAGGGGAGGAGTGTCAAAGGACATTTGTGAGGACTTTTGTGGAAAGGCGCTTTGGTAACACCATTGTGGAAGTGGCGCATTGTACCAAGCGATAACGGGAGCACATATAAAGGCACCGGTACAACTATTACATACGCAGTACAATCGCCGGCCTACCTTCCCCCCAGTATAACTGTCCGATCCGCGCTACCGACACGCGGCGATCTCGCCCGCCGTCTACCATCACCATCGGCTTCATGGTACGAGTCGGGGACCGGAGCGAGATGTGGACGCCATCGGTGGACCCTCAACCCGACCATCCACAAACCCCGTGTGAGTGAGTCTGAGTGTGAACAGGCCCGTGTCCAGGGATAAGTATAAGACTGTATAAGGCTGCCCTGTGTATCTGCTTCTTCCTCTTCACTGTACATTGCTTTTTCTTCCTCTTCTTTGTACAAAGTGTGTACTTCTCTTCCTTCCCATACAATTGTAAATAAATTCCTTGTTCTTCCTGTTTTCCTCTTATTTCGACCGTCTTAGTGATTTCTCAATTGGGTAAGCATGGCACGATCACAACCGCTCCAATCGGGTTAATACTTGTTAACGGCCCGAATCGCGGCTCGCTTCACTCGGCGTGTCCACTAACGCCGTGGTTCGGGTGGGGTTATTTCCTTGCTTCACGGCCGGTGTTAGTACTTAGGTAATAAGACTAATTTGGCTTACAACCCTATTTAACACCGACCGGAAGGAACGTGTGTCATGTATGCAGTGCAAATGTTCACCGTTGTATCCCTACACCGGGACCGGGTTGTATCCCTACGCCAGAGCTCGGATGGCGCTGCTGTGAATCGGGCCTTGATTGGCAGAGTGAATAAACGCGTACGACAATTGATCGCAGTTTGTCGAGATACTTTACATGGCGACGAAGGTAAACATCTAGACCATGACATCTTTCGGCCATATCGATGAATTCGACCCTCATGAGGGGGATTTTGATACGTATTCTGAGCGTTTGTCTTTCTACTTCGAGGCGAACGGCATTGCGACCGAAGGCCCGATGAAGGCCGTCTTCCTGTCCGTTTGCGGAGGTGAGACGTTCACACTCGTTAAAAACCTGATTCGGCCTCGGACAATCCAGGAGCTCACGTATGCAGAGCTCAAGGCCGCTTTGAAGGAACATTGCAACCCATCTCCTTCAGTCATCCTGTGTCGGTTTAATTTTTACATGTGCAGACAGCAGCAAGGTCAGTCGATCGCAGACTTCATTGCACACCTCAAAAAACTGTCACATCTGTGTGAGTTTGGGGACACGATTGATGACATGCTTCGTGATTTGCTGGTGGTTGGCATGTCCGATGACCGCACTCGTAGACGCCTGCTTGCTGAGAGAAGACTGACGTTCCAAAATGCCAGAGACACCGCAATTTCCATGGAAAGTGCTGAACGCAACGCTACAAGCATTGGTGCCACTCGCTCATCTGGTACCAGCCCTGCTGTGAATCGGTTGGATCATGTTCAGCCACAACGTTGGAACAAGGCTCCTCGTCAGAAGCCAGTGCAGTCTCAAACCCACAACAACTGTTTTCGGTGCAACGGAAAGCACACTCCGGAGACGTGTCGGTTCAAAGATGCCACCTGCCATTTCTGTTCGAAAACTGGCCATATTGCTCCAGCTTGCATCACTCGCAAATCGGGAAAAGGAAAAGCTGCTGACAAGATTCATCAGTTTATCGGTTCGGAGGAACCCGAGCTTGACCAGGTGAGCTCTGTTTCCGACAACTCAGAATCGTATGACCTGCTTCATATTGATTCTCACCATAGGCGGGACCCTCTTCTTGCCAATGTTGTCGTCAACAATCGACCATTGCAAATGGAGGTCGACACTGGTGCGGCCGTCTCGCTCATCAGCCATGCTGTTTTCACAAACCTGTGGAGTGATGCTGACCGACCCCATCTGAAACCTACTACCTATGGACTCTCCACCTATACAGGTGAGAAGATTGTTCCCTGCGGTACATGTGATGTCACGGTGGGCTACGATAACCGTGAGTTTCACCTACCCCTGATCGTCATTCCTGGAAAGGGCCCTTCCTTACTCGGCAGGAACTGGTTGAGCATAATTCGACTGAAGTGGGAAAGCATTCATCAACTCCGGGCAGCCAATGTTTCTCCTACCGCAGCATACACACTCAAAAATGTGCTGGATACGTACCCGGATGTCTTCAAGGATGAGCTTGGAACCTTGAAAGGACATACGGCTAAACTCAGGGTTGACCGGGATGCCAATCCTATATTTTGCAGGGCTCGCCCAGTCCCTTTCGCCCTGCGTGAGCGGATTGACAAGGAACTGGATCATCTTGAAAATCTGGGGATCATCGAGCAAATCCAGTATGCCGAATGGGCGGCGCCCATCGTTCCAGTCATAAAATCGGACCAGTCCATCCGCATATGTGGAGATTATAAAATGACCGTGAACAGGTGTTCTTCATTGGATAAATATCCAATCCCGAGGATCGAAGACCTCTATGCTCGTCTCACGGGAGGCAAGACTTTTACGAAACTCGATCTCAAATCCGCCTATCTACAGCTCTGCTTGGACGAGAATTCGAAACAGTATCTTACCATCAACACGCATCGTGGGTTGTATAGGTACCACCGACTTAGTTTTGGAGTGAAATCTGCACCTGGAATTTATCAGCGTGTCATGGACAGTTTGTTTGCCGCCGAACGCAACGTCGTTTGTTACCAGGATGATATTCTGGTTACTGGTCGTACGGACGCGGAACATCTACAGAACCTGGAGAGAGTTCTGAAGAAGATTTCGGACTCCGGCCTACGTTTGCGTCGAGACAAGTGCAAGTTTATGGTGCCATCAGTCACGTACCTGGGTCATACGATTGATGCCGAGGGTCTACACCCGACAGATGAGAAAGTCCGAGCTATCAAGGATGCTCCTTCTCCACGAGATGTGACCGAATTGAAGTCATACCTCGGTTTGCTTCAGTTCTATGGTCGTTACATCCCGAATGTGACCGACGTTTTGGGCCCCCTTTATCGGCTTTTGAGGAAAGGAGTCTCCTGGAGCTGGGGGTCTAGTGAACAATCAGCATTCCAGACCTCTAAGGATCTGCTCAAATCGTCCAATGTTCTCGTTCATTTTGATCCAGAGAAGGATCTTGTGCTGACATGCGATGCCTGTCGGTATGGAGTGGGGAGTGTATTATCGCACGTGATGCCTGATGGTACAGAAAGACCGGTTGCATTTGCATCCAGAACGTTGACCCCGGCAGAGAAAAACTATTCCCAACTTGACAAGGAAGGATTGGGAATCGTTTTCGGCGTTGGCAAATTTCGCCAGTACCTTCTTGGACATCATTTCACGATTCGCACTGATCACAAGCCGCTGATCAGTCTGTTTGGTCCAACTAAGGCGACATCTGACACACTACCGCCCAGGATCATCCGCTGGTCCCTGTTTCTCGCTGCTTATGACTACACCATATGTTATAAGCCCGGTTCGTCTATCACAAATGCAGATGCCATGAGTCGGTTACCCCTTCCAGAATCCGTTGATGATTCGCCTACACCAGGATCCATTATCGCACTGATGGATCATCTGGAAGATTGTGCTGTCGATTCTGGCCAGATCCGCACTCATACTCGACGAGACCCCGTTCTGTCCAGAACTGTCCAGGCTGTACAGCTTGGATGGCATTTGCTACCTGAGGGTGACCCAGATTTTGCGGCTTTTAAAGCACGTAAAAACGAACTCAGCGTGGAAAATGGTTGCCTACTCTGGGGATGTCGTGTCGTGATCCCGAAAAATCTGCGTTCCAGGGTCATGGATGAAATCCATGACTGTCACCCCGGGATTGTGAAGATGAAGTCACTCGCCAGAAACTATGTGTGGTGGCCGAATCTTGATGCTGATATCGAACATCATGTTCGACATTGTTACCCCTGCCAGAGCACCCGGAATACACCTGCGAAAGCGCCACTGCATCCCTGGGAATGGCCCAGCGAACCGTGGCATCGCCTACATCTCGATTATGCCGGGCCTATTAACGGCAGCATGATTCTAATAATTACGGACGCGCACACAAAATGGATTGATGCCTATGTGACGCGTGGTACCACGTCAGCCATTGTCATCGAAAGACTCAGACGCTGTTTCGCCACTCATGGTCTGCCCAGGATGATCGTGAGTGATAACGGTTCGTGTTTTTCCAGTACCGAGTTTGCCAAGTTCACACGTCGGAACGGCATCAAACATAAGTTTGTCAGCCCACATCACCAGGCTTCAAATGGCTTGGCCGAACGATCCGTGGGAATCATCAAATCCGGATTGCAGAAACTTCAGGAGGGAACCCTGGAAACAAAGCTGTCTCGTCTCCTGTTCAAATACCGCATCACGCCACAATCAACAACCGGTGCAGCTCCGTCTGAGTTATTGATGAAACGACACTTAAGATCGACACTTGACAATCTCAAACCAGACATATCATCAAATGTTTATCAGAGCCAGCTTAATCAAAAGTTGGTGCACGATAAGACGTCCAACAGTCGATGTATCAACATTGGAGATCCAGTGTTTGCCCGAAATTTTGGTGCAGGTGCGACGTGGCTACCGGGAGACATCATCGAGAAGCCAGGTCCACTGTCCAGTGTGATTCGCCTGCAGGACGGCCGCAAAATTCGTCGACATCAGGACCACATAACCTACCGTCACTGTGAGTCGATGGAGCCTGTAGCATCGTCACAGTCAGGACAACAGTTCGACCCGCCACTGCCGGAGATCGTCGTGGCCGCTCCAGCCAGCTCGGATGCCCCGAAAACCTCTGCAAACGCTACACCCTTCGTGGAGACCAAAGGAATCACCTCGGACTCTGTATCCACTGGTACACCGCGACCCAAAGGAATCACCTCGGACTCTGTATCCACTGGTACACCGCGACGCTCAATGCGTGAGAGAAAAGCACCCGACCGGTTGAATCTTTGAAGATGTTTTTTTTCACGTTGACACATGTTCTATTTTCACGTATTTTCATTATTCTCATAACCGTTTGCACACATATTTTCACATGTTTTGGAAATGTTGCTTTTGAAATGTCAATTCTGGAAATCTAGCACGTATATTGCTCTTGGTAATTTTGGACTTAAAGGGGAGGATGTCATGTATGCAGTGCAAATGTTCACCGTTGTATCCCTACACCGGGACCGGGTTGTATCCCTACGCCAGAGCTCGGATGGCGCTGCTGTGAATCGGGCCTTGATTGGCAGAGTGAATAAACGCGTACGACAATTGATCGCAGTTTGTCGAGATACTTTACAACGTGATAGCCCCAGATCGCGTCGGCTAGTAAAAAAGACAAGGGGATTAATCCCCCCTTGATAAGGAGGAGGCCGACGTTTGGAGATCCGCAACAATACACACACACACACACACACACACACACACACATATATATATATATATACATCTCTATATATATATATATATATATGTATATATATATATATATATATGTATGTCTTATCCATGTCTCTTATGTATATCTTATCCAATAAAAGTTTGAGTTTGTTCGAAGTTTATAAAAGTTTGAGTTTGTTGGAAGTTTGTAAAAGTTTGAGTTTGTTGGAAGTTTGTAAAGGTTTGAGTTTGTTGGAAGTTTATAAAAGTTTGAGTTTGTTGGAGAAATGTTTTCTTTTTGCATCTTTATTCCAGTTTTAGTTTTGTTCGTGGACTCTGCATAACCTTTTGCCTTGTGTTGGTGACAACGGTTTATTTACCGACGGAATCTTCCCGTGAACGTTTTCTTTCCTGGCGGGATGAGAATGACATTCCGGAGGAGGGCACGGGAGCTGAGGGAGAAGGCGGGGGAGGAGGAGGAGGAGGAGGAGGAGGAGGAGGAGGAGGGTAGGTCTTATCTAAAAGCACAAAGCGACGACGTGTGCAGGTACGTACTACCTTGTATATGTAATGACCCCATTGCCATGAATTCACTCTTCAGCCGACATCGCCATTTCTGAATATTGCCTCCAGTTTCTCAACATTGAGATGATTCAATATAATGATGATTGTACTTTGATGAAAGTGCAACAAAAAAACGACGCATTCTCTCTCTCTCCCTTTCCATATGATAGTGCGACTCTTAAAGTTGTTGTACGAGTGGTTGTGCGAATGGTTTTTCGAATTCTGATCATTGTTGGAAAGTGTTGTGTCAAAGTGTGGGACAAGTTGAATAAAATCCCTTTCTCCCTCTGTTCCCCTCACTGCCCATCTCACTGTCCACCTTGCTGTCCATGTCACTGTCCATCTCACAATCCATCTCACTGTCCACCATTCTGTCCATAACACTGTCCATCTCACAATCCATCTCACAATCCATCTCACTGTCCACCTTTCTGTCCATCTCACTGTCCATCTCACCGTCCATGTCACTGTCATCTTGCTGTCCATGTCACTGTCCATCTCGCTGTCCATGTCATTGTCCATATCGCTCTCCATCTCAATGTCCATGTCATTGTCCACCTTGGTGTCCATCTCACTGTCCATGTCACTGTCCATCTCGCTGCCCATCTCACAATCCATCTCATTGTCCACCTTTCTGTCCATCTCGCTGTCCACCTTGCTGTCCATGTCACTGTCCATCTCACAATCCATCTCACTGTCCATGTCACTGTCCATCTCACTGTCCATGTCACTGTCCATCTCGCTGTCCATCTCACTGTCCATGTCACTGTCCATCTCGCTGCCCATCTCGCTGTCCATCTCACTGTCCATGTCACTGTCCATCTAAATCTATCTCGCTGCCCATCTCGCTGCCAATCGCACTGTCCATCTCACTGTCCATCTCACAATCCATCTCGCTACCCATCTCGCTGTCCATCTCACTGTCCATCTCACTGTCCATGTCACTGTCAATCTCGCTGCACATCTCGCTGTCCATCTCACTGTCCATGTCACTGTCCATCTCGCTGCCCATCTCGCTGTCCATCTCACTGTCCATGTCAGTGTCCATCTCACAATCTATCTCGCTGCCCATCTCGCTGCCCATCACACTGTCTATCTCACTGTCCATGTCACTGTCCATCTCGCTGTCCATCTCGCTGTCCATCTCGCTGCCCATCTCGCTGTTCATCTCACTGTCCATGTCACTGTCCATCTCGCTGCCCATCTCACAATCCATCTCGCTGCCCATCTCGCTGTCGAAGTCACTGTCCATCTCACTGTCCATCTCGCTGCCCATCTCACTGTCCATCTCACTGTCCATGCCACTGTCCATCTCACCATCCATGTCACTGCCATCTCGGTGTCCATGTCATTGTCCATATCGCTCTCCACCTAATTGTCAATCTCATTGTCCACCTTGGTGTCCATCTCGCTGTCCATGTTGCTGTCTATCTTTTTATCCATCTCACTGTTCGTCTTTACTCCATCCCTCTTTAATTAATTTTCGGGGTTACGGGGTCCTCACCGATCTCCTGGTCTCGGTAAACCTCCGAACCCCGAGAGGAGCCACAGCAGAAAAATATGTTATTCTCTGCGTTAGAAAATCAATAGTGAAACCACACCAATGATTATAAAAGAACAAATAATATATTGAAAATCACACAGGAATAACGGTACAACAAATGTCAATTAAGAGTGCACTCTATATACCATTAATAAAGTCAGTTTACTCACTGCTCCCAGCGAGTGAAAAGGACACTCCTCAATGTCTCTATAACCTTTTCCAAGGCGAATGTGATTCGCTCCCGCGGTCGCTAGAATGATATCCAGTCGACGCCCGAATCACGATATACAGTCAACGCCTGAATCTCGCTATCCAGTCGATATTCGAATCACGTACAGTTGGCAATGGTGATCGCCCCACCGAAACTGTACAACGGCGCCCTTCAAAGGGGCACCTTCACCGCTCACTCAGTGAACCGCAACGTAATCGGAGACGAAGCGGTCGCACACACACATCCCCGACAAACGGTAGGATGTTGGGATGAAGATGACGCGAGGCAAAACCTTGGTAGGTGTCCGAAGCGCGGGGTTCAAAATGGCCGATGGCTCTTACTTGAGCCGATGCGACTAGGCGAGGATTCGTCGAAATCTCAGCGCTCAAATCTGTCTACGCAGATTTTCCACTCCAGCGATAATTCCCTTCAAGGATGGATGTCCCTTCAAGGAACTCAAAATTCCCTCATGACTTTTGGTAGACCAGCTTCGCTATGGAGCCTTGACGTCACGCGTCTTCTCCAACTTTGCTCGTGCCGCCTCTCCCTCTTCACCTCCTTGTCTTCCGGTTCGGTTTCCTGTATCATTTTAAGTTAACCTTTTTAACTTTAGATAACTGTTCCTGAATAATAAACCTTTTGAGAATAATAATAGTACATAATATCAGAAACATGTCCAGTGGGTGAAAACCACCACAGCGGAAGTGTCAAATCGGTAACTGTCCATGTCACTGTCCATGTCACTGTCCATCTCACTGTCCATCTCACTGTCCATCTCGCTGCCCATCTCACTGTCCATCTCGCTGTCCATGTCACTGTCCATGCCACTGTCCATCTCACCGTCCATGTCACTGCCATCTCGGTGTCCATGTCATTGTCCATATCGCTCTCCACCTCATTGTCAATCTCATTGTCCACCTTGGTGTACATCTCGCTGTCCATGTTGCTGTCTATCTTTTTATCCATCTCACTGTTCGTCTTTACTCCATCCCTCTTTAATTAATTTTTTGTTTAAAAAAAAAAGAATCAAATAATTAGGCAGAAAGTTGTGGTTAACATTGTGGTGGAGAAAAGGAACAATTGATCATTAATCATAAGTGGAGTCTCGAGGGGCAGGTGGGAGTTGGGAAACAATGGAAGGGAGGTTCACACACCAGTAGACTATATGACGGACGGACCACCACCCATAAGGTGCACCTTGCAATCCTCACGAAAAACTTCACATGGACAGGTAACTCGTCGCAGAACTCAGCAGCAGCAGCGAGTTTGCTTCGGGGATGGAGAAGAATGGAAAAAGTCCTGGAAACGCGTATGGATGACAAAGTGTGGGAAGAGAACGTTCGGAATGACCAAGTCCATATCCTATGAAGAGCTTTGAAGAGAGCGGGTTCTTTTCGCAGCCGTCATATCCGGGCCGAGGGTTAATTGCTCTTTCCAAACGAATCGTTCACGACGCGTCTCTAGCATTGACAGGCCCGAGTTACCTGATGGATGAACAGAGGCCATGGAGACGCTTGACTTGCGTTTAGTCTCTTCATTATCAGTACAAACACAGGCTCAAGAGAGTAAATATTTGCGCCCTGGACACGTGGTGAAGCCACTGTAAACTGATTTCATTAAGGAAATTTGAGCTTTGCACTTTATATCCAGAGTTTCGTTCATGGGCGAAGCAGCTCCGTCGGAGCAACTTGGTATCATGTATGTAACATGTTTCGATAGTCTGAGTTTGAATATAAAAAGTTTGTTTAAGGTTCAACAATATAATCCTAGAACCCTCTCCGTACCACTCGCCTCCAAAGCTGTCGAGCTTGGGTTCGAATCCAGACAAAGCTAAAAACTGCCGTCCTGGTGCTTCACAGGTAGGGTGATCCATAAACAGGTGTGCCGTACCTCCCGGATGGTCGTTGATCTGCTGACATTAGGCGGTGGTCGTTAAAGATCACACGGTGTCCTCGAAAACGGTAGATTGGTACGAACAAGTCTTTCACGACCCGGCAGGCCAGGCCTGTCGTTCCACTTCAGCTGATTTGGAATAACTCGTCTACTCTTCGCAGAAGACGACGCCAGTTCTTGGAACGTGTACCATCTGATGCTAGTACATGGGACACCCAGCTTAACATCTATCGGCGCGACAACGCACTTTTTAATTCAACTCCCTGTTGACGAACAAAGTTGAGAAGAACTGTGCTCCGGTTCAATGATACTTGTTAATAACGCAGAGTTGATGCCTTTTTCGCTGTGAGGTTGTGTGGGTGGCGGGTGCTGATCCCTTGCTGACCCCTAACCTTCTAGACAGTTCCACGTGCTCCACGGCCCCACCATCAATCATCGCGCACCTCGCGCCCCCCGGGCAGTGGCCCACATGGGAAGTGCGCCCAGGGCACGGCGCTATCGCCTTAATTAGGAGACTCGACCGAGCACTCTGTCAGCCAAGGATCGATGGGACGGACAAGTAGCTCCTCGGAGGCTTCGGTTGGCTCTCGTACATGACCTGCACAGTACTTATGATTCTCATCATCATGTAATCGGACACGTGATTGGCCATACCACGAGAGACAAATTGATAACACTCTTCAACGTATTCTTACGAATCGTATATTTAAAACGTTTAAATGAAACGTTTAATTAACGAATGTTATATATTCACCATTATCTAAGTTATAATGAACGTAAATGTGAGCACTAAGCATTTCAAGATAGCAAATAATCTTCTGAATGTATAAATATTAAAAAGGGCATTAAATAGTTATTTTATAATTAATCGGCCATATAAAATACAATGTCAGTCTGTGTGTTTGTACGGATGTCTGTCCCCCTTCATAAGGGTAGGTTTTAAAGGACAAATATTTTGAGGATAAAACAAACTCGAAAAACCTTTTCCATAAAGGAGGAGCCTTAATTATGTCTCTTCTATTGGAACTGTAGACGGTGGTGTGCAATCCGAGTCTCAAGGGCGGTGCACAAAACCGTTTTTTTTAAATAACAATAAATACAATGCGCAGGGAGGTGAAATTCACTGCACGTGATGTGCAACATGAGCAGAGTAAAACGTGTTCATTTTCATCCGTATGACGTCTAATAATAAAAAAGATATAAGCATGCCTGACACTAGGCCGAGGCTTCAGACTTTGACACGGTCATGAGGTTGTACCGTCGAATAAACCGTTCCAACTGTATTTTTACTAGTGTTAGAATAATACGTCCAGGCCCTTCCATAAAAACCCCAATTATTGCGACCAGGATCCATTGTACAGAACGACCTTCATCTTTTTTACCATCCCATGTGTTCTTCCCCACCTTAATGTGCTCCTTCTCTCCCTTCCTTAATTTCGTTTCATTCAGCTCCTCGTCTCGTAGTCGGAGGTAATGGTGATTGAAAAGGCAGGCCTGTTGCGCTCCGTGTGGCGTCATCACGCCGGAAGGGTTATGCAGCCAGCAGTACAGAAACAGTGGGGAGCGTTGATGATGCCAGGTGGAAAGATTTAAAAAGGTCCTCCACATCCACCTCTTTCAATCTCCGACTTCATTCCTGTTATTCCTAGCAGTTTCCACTTGTTTTATTCCATGTAACCCCCCTCCCCCATCCCTCTCCCTTCCACAGATCTCCCGATGTCCCTGTTCTCTACTGTTGTTGTGCTTCCTTCTCTTTCCCCATCTTGTCTCCTGCTCCCTTTATTATATGTTTTATGTCGCCGTTTTTTTTGTGTTTAATGTGGTAGCTCTTACACGAGCCTCGACTTTGTGTACAAAAAAAACACAAACAAGTACAGATACATTCAAAGTACACCGCCCCTATGCCAAATAATTAAATATCCGACAGCGCGGCATTGCCGGGGCGCCTCTTGCGCCCGGCAATACCGCAATGCAGCTCCTAGAGACTGCATTGGGAGGGAGAGGTGTACAATAATTGATTGATTAATTGTATAATGAAAATCAATAAAAGATTATCACAAAATATTTTCTTAATCAATTGGCTAATAGCATAACTAAAAGACGAGTGCTTCATCCGAAGATGTATCTTTTAGAAATTTAATTAAATACGTCATTAATAAAAAATTAAATAATTAATTGATTAATCAATCAATAAATTAATCGATTAAATGATTAATCAATAAATCAAAAATATCCTTGATAGCCACATCACTTGGTCACTCATGTCCAAATATTAGCTTCCTAGCTCAAAAGGTGCCTGAGATATTGGCCAAATGAGAAAGAAAATAAATAAATGATTAATAATGAAAATAAATAAATAATAATCATTAAAAAATTAAATTATTAATCAATTCGGTCATAGAACACATAAACCAGCACCATTTCATCAGAATCTGTAACTTGAAAAAAATTTTAAAAGTCATTCATCGAATAATTAAATAATTAATCAATTCATTGATTAATTGATTAATTAATAAATCAAAAATAGCCTTTGCAGCCAAATCACCTGGTCATTGACATGTCCAAATATCAGCTTCCTAATAGTCAGGTTCACTATGTTAACAAATATAATTTCGTTCAAAATTTTGGTAGATTAGCAAAACTATACATTTTTGGAATATTCAGAACATGAGGAATCCAAAAATTAATGTTTACATTTGCGTAGACACCTTTGCGAAAATGACACTCAGGACAGTGATGAAGATAGTCGGGTTCACTATGTTAACAAATATAATTTCTTTCAAAATTTTGGGAGATTAGCAAACCTGTACATTTTTGGAATCTTCAGAGCATGGAGAATCTGAAAATCAATGTTGGCATTTGCACAGACACCTGCATGGCCGCCATTTTGGATTTTGAAAATGGCCGCCATAAAATACATATTTTGCGCGATCTCGGCTTCTAGTCAACCTAGAAACTTAATTAAATATGTTAATCCTATGTTTTCTGGGTCAAGGAATCCAATAAAGGCCTCAAAATAGTGCTCAGGATTATAGAAAAGCAACAAACAAAGGTAATTGAAAACCATTGTCTTTATATTTGTGATATAACTGTATTACATAATACATGATATTGCAAGTCCTTTGAAGTTATAGGTTGTTATAGGAAGTTATAGGTAGTATCAGATTGAACTATAAGTCCTACACACAGGATCTACGAGGTCTATACCGTTCAGGAATATGCTTTTACAGATCTTCATCACTGTCCTGAGTGTCATTTTCGCAAAGGTGTCTATGCAAATGTATACATTAATTTTTGGATTCCTCATGCTCTGAATATTCCAAAAATGTATAGTTTTGCTAATCTACCAAAATTTTGAACGAAAAAGCATAGTGAACCTGACTATAACTCAAAAGGTGCCTGAGTTAATGGTCAGCAGAGAAAGGAAATGTAATTAATTAAATAAGTACTTAATTAATCGCTAATAATTAAATAACTCCTCAATTAATTGATTAATCAAAAACCAAAAAATACCTTTTTTGACAAAGGACTTGCTCACTATTGTGCAGAAAATTTCAGCTTCCTAGCTCAAAGGATGGCTGAGATATCGCCCGGACAAACAAGAAAACAAGAAAACAAACAACCAGAGTGAAAACTGAGCACTCCCTTTCAGCGTGCTTCACTGCCGAACCCCCTTCGGTGCCCGGCAATGACGATTTGCAATGCCTGGAGATGGCATAGGAAAGGAGCGGTGTACAACAAACAGAGTGAAAACTGAGTACACCCTTTCAGCGTGCTTCACTGCCGAACCCCCTTCGGTGCCCAGCAATGACGATTTGCAATGCCTGGAGATGGCATAGGAAAGGAGCGGTGTACAACAAACAGAGTGAAAACTGAGTACACCCTTTCAGCGTGCTTCACTGCCGAACCCCCTTCGGTGCCCAGCAATGACGATTTGCAATGCCTGGAGATGGCATAGGAAAGGTGCGGTGTACAAAAAACAAACAACCAGAGTGAAAACTGAGCACTCCCTTTCAGCGTGCTTCACTGCCGAACCCCCTTCGGTGCCTGGCAATGACGATTTGCAATGCCTGGAGATGGCATAGGAAAGGTGCGGTGTACAACAAACAAACAAACAAACAAACATCCAGAGTGAAAACTGAGTACTCCCTTTCAGCGTGCTTCACTGCCGAACCCCCTTCGGTGCCCAGCAATGACGATTTGCAATGCCTGGAGATGGCATAGGAAAGGTGCGGTGTACAAAAAACCAAAGGGGCACACAGGAAGTTGAGTCGAGGGAGTCACGTCAGTGTGGTGAGAGTTGGCGCAGTCTAAGACCCTCTGAGCAGCCCGAGTCTAACTTGAGCTCCGAGGTGTTGAGCGGGTTGGAGTGCATCTGCGTGACAGCCCAAGGATGAGTGCTGCATCAATAGTTGGGTATGGGTTGGGAGTGTGCCAATGAACTGCACACTACCAGCAGCACCATCCCCCCCTTCCACACCAGACCGGCCCGCCAACGCTGCCCAAGTTCTCTGGCACCCCTCAAAGAGGGAAGGACAAACCCATCTGCCTCCCCATCTTCTTTCCTTTCTCTCTCCTCTCAAGTCCTGTGTTCCTCTGCGTGAGTTTATTGTCCTTCAGATGTCGGTGAAGGATTCACATGAGGCATATTTGTATAGAATAAGCGGTTCTACAGTCCCCCTGTATTTTTTATTATTATTTATTATTGTGCCATGCTGATTTAGTCATTAATCCCCATATTTTTGTACCCTTGTTATTATTTTAAAAAATTGTGTACAAGATCGAGGCTCGTGTAAGAGCTAACATTAATCACATAAAAACAAACTGACACAAAAACATATGATCAAGGGAGCGGGAGACAAGATGGGGAGAGAGTGGGAAGCACACAAGTACCACAGTAGAGAACAGGGACATCAGGAGATCTGTGAGAGGGCTTGGGGGGAAAAGGCATGGGAAGGGGGAGGGGGGGTCGGAGAGGTATAAAACACATGGATACTGCTAGGACTTCAAGGAAAGTAGTTCTGATTTTGATTTGCTTTGTTTTGTTTGTTTTGTTTTGTACATTCTGATCTTTGAAATTCTGAAAATTCTGAAACAGATTTGTTTTGTACATTCTGATCTGATTCTGATTTGTACAAGTGTTCGTTCGTGTTCTGATTTTCCAGCCACACCTTTTGACCCACGGGTCTCAAAATTGCCATGAAAACCGTTCACTCCCCGAGAGTGGTTTTGCACTATAAATTTCACACCCAACCACCAAACTCCTCCCCACCCTCATGTTGTCATGAAAACCGTTCACTCCCCGAGAGTGGTTTTGCACTATAAATTTCACACCCAACCACCAAACTCCTCCCCACCCTCATGTTGTCATGAAAACCGTTCACTCCCCCACAGTGGTTTTGCACTATAGACTTCACCCCCACCCCCCACCATGTGTTTTCTTCCATTTACCTGGTTCACCCATGGACCTCACTCACACATACCATGAACAGTGTCCACTCCCCCAGGATAGTTTTGCACTTTGCCCCACCTCCTGTCCCAACCCCAACCCAATTACCCCCATCACGCTTCTACTGAGTGTGTTTGTTCTGATTTGCCAGACACACCTTTTGACCCACCGTGCTCAAAATACCTATGAAGACTTTTCACTTCCCCAGGGTGGTGTTGCACAGTAAACCTCCCACCCAAACCCCATACCAGCCCCACCACCCACCATGTGTTTGCTTCCATAGCCATGTGTTTACTTCCATGTTTGTTCATGGTGCAGGGAGTGAATGGTGTGAGGAATTTTGAGAACAGCGCCCCCTGCTAGAGAAACCCTTCAGTTAGATAGGTGAGTTAGGGGCCTACACAGGTTGAAAATGGAAACTGTGAAGCTGCTTGTCATTGTGCATGGCAAGGTTTGGCAGAAATGACGAGTAAATGGATACAAATGTGTAGTTCGTGGATTGAGGTGTTTAGCCCAGGTGGTAAGGAGTGCGAGAATAGAAGGCACCGAGCCTTGCGACCTCATGAGTGGCTGAGAGCCACTGGAGATGCCAGAAGGGTAAGGTATTCAGAAATGTAGTTTTCAGCATGGGTGCCTAAAGACAGGGTGCTTGGCACAAGTGCCAGGAGGACATAGTGGGATCCAGGGAGTGCCACACGGTTAGTTGCAGACAGTGGTAAGGACATTCCAGGTTTGCCACAAAGTTTTGGGTGCCCTTGTGATATAGAAACGGGCAAGGAGGCCAAAGAGGGGGTCACACTACTCATACAGCTAATGGTGCTGAGCACAGTGCCCAAATTCGTCGGAGGAGTCCAGCCTACTGAGGAGTGGGGAAAATTTGTCATTAGAACCATAATGGCACAACAGTATTTTTACACCACGCTCGCGGAGCGAATTGCGAGAGTAAGCGATCGGTTGCGATGTACCTACAGTGCATTCAGAAAGTATTCATACCCCTTCACTTTTTTCACATTTTGTTATGTTGCAGCCTTATGCTGAAATCGTTTAAATTCATTTTTTCCCTCATCAATCTACACTCAATACCCCATAATGACAAAGACAAAACAGGTTTTTAGAAAGTTTTGCAAATTTATTAGAAATAAAAAAGTGATATATCACATTTACATAAGTATTCAGACCCTTTGCTATGACACTTGAAATTTAGCTCAGGTGCCTCCCATTTCTGTTGATCATCTTTGAGATGTTTCTACACCTTGATTGGAGTCCACCTGTGGTAAATTCAATTGATTGGACATGATTTGAAAAGGCACACACCTGTCTATATAAGGTCTCACAGGTGACAATGCATATCAGAGCAAAAACTAAGCCATGCGGTCGAAGGAACTGCCTGTGGAGCTCAGAGACAGGATTGTGTCGAGGCACAGATCTGGGGAAGCCTACAAAAAAATCTCTGCTGCATTGAAGGTTCCCAAGAGCACAGTGGCCTCCATAATTCTTAAATGGAAGAAGTTTGGAACAACCAGGACTCTTCCGAGAGCTGGCCGCCCGGCCAAACTGAGCAATCGGGGGAGAAGGGCCTTGGTAAGAGAGGTGACCAAGAACCCGATGGTCACTCTGGCTGAGCTCCAGAGATCCTGTGTGGAGAATTGAGAAACTTCCAGAAGGACAACCATCACTGCAACACTCCACCGATTTGGGCTTTATGGCAGAGTGGCCAGACGGAAGCGTCTCCTCAGTGAAATACACATGAAAGCCCGCTTGGAGTTTGCAAAAAAAGCCCAGCGTATCAAAAATGAAAGATGCTTACTTAACACGATAACTCGAATTGGTTCTGTTATTAACAATGTGCAACTTGAGAGTAGATACTAGAATAGGACAATCAGTTTGTTTTCCACTTCCGTTTCCAAGTTCCAAATCCATCGCATAATGTTTGTCTTCGACTTAAAGTCACAAACTCAGCCTCCTAGCGTTGCCTAGCAACCCATGAGAAAGGAAACAATCGTTTTCTTTTTTAACTTTTAATGTACAAGTATCTACATTAAAAAATTACTATGCAGTACCTTTAAAAAGTATAAATGAATCGCCATAACTCATTCTGATTACTCATTCTTGATTTACTTGATTTATTTTGCTGATTGCAGAATGCAAACACCATCCACTTCATCTTATAAAGCTCTTTCACAATACACTTCCTCAAATATGTGATCCTTGTACTTTTTAATGTCTGTAAAGAGGATTCACCCCGGTACCTGCTTGTAGTCTGCAAGCATGCCTCACTAGTATTTGCATAAAAGAAGTGGTTTGAGGACAGGCAGGATGATCCAGGCCCTAGAGCTATGCACACTCACCTCTAAACTGTCGAGCCTGGATTAGAATCTCAGCCTAGCTATAAACTGTCATCCCACAACTATTGGGGATCCTCTTCACGGTGGTTGTATGTCCCAATGCAAGTCGGGGGACAAATCTTCCCCATTCTTCCCTGCTGCCCGTATTTGTCAGGGCAGCGCAGTCATGGTCAGAGTGCCGATCGATACCTCTGAACCGGTCCTTTCCCTCTTGTCTCTCTTGTCTCTCTTTCTCTCTCTCTCTCTAACTCTGTCGTGGCCCTTACTTCGTAAAAGCAGGGGTACACCATTCTGAATGTGGGGGATCTTTGGATCGCTTCTGAGAGATCGATCGGCTGTCTCTGTGCAGCAGACTTGCTCGAGAGAACTGTCTGGGGCTATTCAACAACAACTATCACCCCAGTGTTTCCCAGGCAGGGTGATTCATCATTGTGTATGCCGCTCCTAGGATGAACATCAAACTGGGCATCCGTCTGCCTGCAGTAGTTGGTGGACATTAAAGATCGCATGGTGTCCTTCAAAAAAGGAAGAGGCGAGCTATCGCCAGCACTATGGCCAACTTCTAAACTTCTGACCTCACTACTGCTGGGATGGCAATCGCAAACAAACCAGTATAACCGTTGCCAGGAAACTGTTTTGGCAGCACTGACGCTTCGCAAACGAAGTAAAGTACATCTATAACAGAAGAAGTGGTTCGACAGTCACCATTGTCTTTTTATAATCGTTATTGATCAGTGTGCCATCCTGGGTTTTTTTTTCATTAAATTCCCATATTTGTGTTCATAGACACTCTTTGTTTGAGTACTACAGTTACATGGGGATTCTGTTTCCCTTGCCTTTATCATCTCTCTTGCCTGGTTTGAGTGTTTGATTGTTGTATGTGTGGCGCCATAGCTGCATTTGTTACCTTTGTGTCTGTATGTGGATTTCTGTTATGGTGTGTGTGAAAAACTATTTATTTGTTTCTTAGGAGATTGGGTGCGACTTGTGTTATTGCCATTTGGTCGTGTCAACGTTTGGGTTTAATTGATATCCTTGGAGGGTTATATTTATCACCAGAGTGGTAGTAGATCACTTTTTGGACCAATGTTACTGCTCGCCATTGGTTCGAGGATAACCAGCCGCAGTTAGGCTATCCTCGGAGCTACGTCTCAAGTGTGATCGGTAATAGCTTTGATTGTGTTTTCCAGTTAATTTATGGTTTCTGTCCACATAACGATAGCATAGAGGTGTCTGCACATGCCTTTGAGCTATCTGCCTGGGTTTGAATGTCGACCCAGCTCTAAACCATCACGCTGGTCTTTCAAATGCAGGAAGATGAATAAATATCCACCTGGAGAAGCCGTTAAGTTTTGCAGAATGCAAATGTCTCTCCTCCGCATCATACAATGCATGTGAGCTGCTGGGTAGGCTTTTGGGTCGAGCTGTTAGCTTTCATGTTTGGATGTTGGAACCCTTCTGCCAGTACTGGTCGTTGATGGCCATTAAAGATCGGCATCTTTCACAAAGAGAATGCAAGTTATTGCAGCAACCCTGGCCAAATTCCAAAATCCTGCCATCTACAGTCGAGCATGAGGCGTTGGTCACTATATACCATAATCACTCGTGTATAAGCCGCAGGGTACTTTTCAGATAAAATTCTCAGCGAAATAACAGTTTGGATGTATAACCGTACCCCAAAAATGAACTGCAGAAAATGAACTTTAGCTCAGGACTGGAAATATAGTTAACTCGAAAGCAGTTTTGCTAATCTATGGAGAGGGATATTTTCCATTCCGCTTAACAGATGACTTCTAATTTGTATGAAACAATATGATGAATGATATGCCATGTTGAATGTACCTACCAACTCTTATTGAGTGAAATATGGCATCTATCAGACTAGCACAGTAGGAGTTCGTTGGTAACTCTCAAGTCTGTAGCGAGTCATTAGCTTATGGTAATTCTCAGGCCTGGTGTTGGCTTATCGGTTAAGGTGGCAGGCTTGAGATCTTAGGGTACTGAGTCTGAGCCCCTATAAGCCGTTGAATTAACAACAGGTGGGTTGACTGAGTTTATTCATCCTTCCAAGGTCGGCAAGATGACCTTGAAATTGCTGCACAAGAAATTCTACAGAACTCAATAGTTCTACAATACACAATAGTAGAAATTCTACAGATCATTTCTTGCAGCGCCCGTCCAAAACAATCATCTTTTCTACTCCCATTAACCCTTCCCACCCCAAGCTCACCTCCTTCCAAGTTTTCAGTTTTTTCCATCCTGAGAGTTTGTTTCTGTATCCCCGTGCATCCTCACCTACCTTTCTTTTTCCTCTCCACAGCCATTATTTGTCCAAGTCTCCCTCTATTTTGTCCGTCAACCCTGTTGTTTGTGTTTCCCCCCTCTCTGTTTCTTCTGTTCCTGTTGTTCTGTTGCATCCTGATCCATTCAGTGCTCTTGCTCTTCCACGAGTCTTGACTTTGTATACAAAAAAGCTAATCATGGATAATACACACCCAAAATTTTGATCACATAGTTCTGGGGGAAAAGTGCGGCTTTTACATGAGTGATTACAGTATCTACGTTGGAATATCAATACGAGCACATGTAAACAGTGTGTGTCTGTGTGTGTGTGTGTGTCCACAACCAAAAGCAAACAAGTATTTCACCATCCTCCTCTTAAAGCTTTTGATTCTATGAACAAAGTTGCTCTATGCACAAGTCTCAAAAGTTTTCTTTGTCCTGAAAATTAATCTCCCTCTTGAAGCAACCACACAATAACATGAACGACATGTTGCATTGAGGAACTCCATCAGAATGTTTCCCCATAAAGAACCACTGTTCAACAGGTATGTGTCTTCGCACCTCAATTTTTTACAATCTTCTTTGCAGGGTTCTTCACTCGTGCCACCGATCCCATAACATCTGGTGTTGGCATCCAATACTGAATAGATGGGTGCCCTTTCAATTTGAAATCACCTAAGTCTCCAGTGACACTGTCCTTAACCTGCATTTTCTTGATAATTGTGTCATTGTTTCTCTTTCCTTATCTATCTGTCTCCGGAGAAGTGAATTCTTGCAGACATTTTTCTGTGAGGCTCACTTGGCTGTGCCCGGATGGGTTTGAGGGTTGTGGAGTAGCGCCTGAAACCCGAATCCTATCCAGGTTCGTCCTGATAGACTCGATCTTTCCTCTTTTTCTTTTTTTTGGATACAAGATCGAGGCTCGTGTAAGAGATAAGATTAATGAAAAACAAAAACAAAGAACAAACGGACACATAAGACGAAATAAAGGGAGCGGGAGACAAGATGGGGAGAGGGGGGGAAGCACACAAGTACAACTTTTGAGAGCAGGGACATCGGGAGATCTGTGTGAGGTGGAGGGCTTGGGGGGAGGAGGCGTGCGAAGGGGGTGGGGGTGGGATAGGTATAAAACACATGGACACTGCTAGGACTTCCAGGAAAGAAGTCGGTATTTCAGAAAAGTGGATCTGGGGTGAATTAACAGGGGTAGAAAAGATCAAGGTTTTGGATGGGGGAAGATAAGAAATGGTGGTGAACAGCTGTTTTAAAGACCTGGAGGGAGGAGTGGGATTGAAGGGAGTGAGGGAGTTTGTTCCAGAGGCGGGAAAAAAGAGGAATGAAAGAGTGAAGGTGAGCAGAGAGTCTTGATTTTGGCAGTTTCACCAAAAGACGGTTGCTGGCAGATCTTGTGCGAACTGCACAGGTACTTGGGGGACAGAGCACAGACAGGGCTGGGGGAAGGGGCTCGGCCAGAGAGGAGTCGGTAAAAGACAGAAAGACCACCAACCTGCCTGCGGTGAGTGAGTGAAAGGCCCTCAGAGTTAGCTTCATCGCGGGAGATTCCAATGATTCTGAAATTACTGTTTACTTATTTACTTACTCTTTACTTATTCAGGTTCCTTCTGATGACTCCCATGCAGCATTTGGTCTTCCATTTGATTCCTACTGAAAGAAAGATCTTCGAAGGATATTATACAATCTTGTTGAAACGTACACTTAGTTTCGTCTGGCTGTGACTGTCAAAAAGACGAAGGTGCTATTTCAACTCGCCACAACCTCCAACACTTCCCTTCCATCCATCACTATCAATGGAGTTCCTATCGAAAACCTAGATAACTCTACATACCTTGGCTGTCATCTGTCAAAGACTGCAACCATTGATGAAGAGATCTACTCATGTGGACCCAGCGCCAAAGTTGTGGACACACCGTTTGGAGAGGTTATGAGCTGAAAGGGTTGAAACATGAATGAGTCGCAGCTAGTGATCCAGGCAGTCAGAAAATCAGTCAACTGTTTGCAAGTTACTAATGTCGTTACTTTAGGTTTACAACTATTTTGAGGTTTGCGATTAAAATAAACGATGTTGACTCTCTCAAAGCAGGAAGCAGCACAGAGCAGTTTTAAAGTCTTTGGGAGGGTGTTGTAGAATGAGTATCATTTATAACATCCTACTATCTTGTATGTACTCACCCCAAAAATAATTTTGCATTCCAAAGATATCTTGAATGAAGCAATGTATCCGAATATGACATAAAAGGATTAGAACCCTGAATGTACAAAGCTAATACACACGGTTGGGCACATTCCATTAATGCGTTACTTGAATGAGCGAGTTGTGACACACGGACCAAAATTGCACGTGCATCCGGTGTTTGTGGACACACCAGCGTGGTTTGGACGCACATCCGGTGTAGGGTAAGGGGAGCTTTTTTATGTCAATTGCTTTGGTGGCCTTAAAAGTTCATTTAGAGCCTTTGCAAAGGATCACACATTTCCACATCTTAAGAAGTCTGACGTCATGCCACGCCTGACTGCAAATGAACATCATCAAGCACTCGGGATGCTGGAAGCTGGGTTGTCTCAAGGGGGTGTTGCACAATGTTTCAGATGGTACCGAAGCACCATTTCAGCTCTCGTCTATCGGTTCCTACAACGTAATGATGTCACGGAACAATAGACCGATTCATCCATAGACAATCATCAACTGCTTATGGGAAGAAGGGCTACGTCGACGCAGGCAAGGCTCCAGTGTTGTCGCCAACATGGACAACATCCCCTTCACTGGTGGAGAAATGTAATGTTGACAAGAGGAGTCATGCTTCAACGAGTCCCATGCAGATGGGCGTCAAGGTGTCTACCAACGTCGTAATGAACCTCACTCTCAAGCATGTGTGGTTGAAAGGAACCACTTTGGAGGTGCTTGCAGCAACACTGCTTGCAGTTTTAGGGAATCTGACGGCAATCAGACATTGGGATGACATTCTGGCACCCGTGGTGTTTTTGTGTTTCTCCAGCATCATGGTCGTGGTATCGTCTACCAACAGGATAATGCTCGTCCTTACACCCGCCATCTTGTTCAGCAGTTAATGAACCAACAGTACATTCATCTGCTTCATGGCCTGTGAATTCCCCAGATTTATCCCCAATTGACACGTCTGGGATGAGCTGGAATGCCGTCTTCGGTGTCTACCGCACCCTCCTCAGAATGTCCACGATTTGGCGACATAGTTTGTGAGGGTCAGGAACGCTTTCCCGCAAGACTAACACGCCCGTTTGATATCCTCAATGAGGCGCAGGTGCACAACTGTAATCACTGCAGATTGAGGAGATACCCGTGACTGAGTTTGGGACTTTGGCCGACCACCCCTCTTTCATTGAACTTGCCAAAGTATCCAGACTTTGTGACATTTTGTCAACATGATTGGCTGGGGTGATGTGACTTAAATTGACTTAAATTGTTATTTCTTTCGTCTGTCTTTGCTTTTTACTCCCGCCAGGGAGTAATGCATTCACTCGTGTCCGTGTGTTCGTGTGTTTGTGAACAAGATATCTGGAAAAGTTCTGAACAGATTTGGATGAAAGTTGGTGGGATGATTGCCTTTGGGATAAGGAAGAATCGATTAGTTTTTGGTGAAGCTCAGAGTATTATTCCCGATCCAGGAATTTTTTGAAGGATTTTTTTTACCATTGGAAGATGGGGCTCATTTTTTTTGACATTATCTTCTATATATTCTATATTTAACATTGTGATATGAAAGTAGTTTTCATATTTGTTTTAAATGTAGTTTAAACTCGTGGTTATGCGTTAGAGCGGTGTATTTTTTTTTAGCAGCGTCGTCTTCAATGTTCATTTTTTTTTCTAATAAAGACATTCTGTCATTTTAAAACCACCGAAGTGTGTATTAGGTTTCCCCGTTTAATAAAATGTATCGTGTGTTACGTATAATGCTTTAAAACTGTTTTTCTATTTATTTTTATTTTTATTTTTTTACCTCAGAAGAGATATAAACATTTAGCTCAGCGAATGTCATTCGCGGTGTCAGTATTTGATGAACTTATAAAGACTTAGTTCCAGATTTGTCAATGGCTGAGGTATATTAACAAACGAATAAAACAGATTTGGCAAAATTCCAACTTATTTTTAAAAGATCGCATATTCACCCAGGTTTGTGAGAGGCTGAAGAAGAAGAAACCTCGCATGGGCTTCCCAGACCAAATAAATAATTCTGGTTCTGGCTCTGCGATTTTCAGGTTTATTACTCCCACCAGGGAGTAATGCATTCGATCGTGTCCGTCCGTGTGTGTGTGTGTTCGTATGTTCGTGTGTTTGTGAACAAGATATCTGGAAAAGTTCTGAACGGATTTGGATGAAAGTTGGTGGGATGATTGCCCTTGGGATAAGGAAGAATTGATTAGTTTTTGGTGAAGCTCAGGATATTATTCCGGATCCAGGAATGTTTTTGGAATTTTTTTGGGGAAAGATTTTTACTGTTTTACTGCATTAAAGCTTTTATTCTTATTCTTAAATGATGTTTTTCTCCTCTAATTCTGAGATACTGTATATCAAAATAAATTCTCTGACAGTTCGGGCCTACTTTCTTTTTCATTTATTGTTTTGGGGAAAAGGGATGTTAAACAAAACGTATTATTCCAACTAAACCCACGGCGGGAGTATGCGCTCTACTAAGTGGCGTTCTAGTTCTTTTTGTGTCACATAGGCTAAAAATGAAGACAATTTATATCCATGCACAGTTTCTTTTTTGAGTACATATTGCAAAGCATGATGTCTGATCCGTGCGTTCGTCTGTCTCCCGTTTACAGCAGCCACTTCCGACGCTGTGTTTGATGCAATGCAGTCCATCACTTTATTGTCCCTTACAATAATAATTAAAATCAACGTGAACATCTGGACTGAACTCGATTTAATACAAATCTTCATGTAGTGATGCAATTTAAAATAGCTATATTTTCCCCTCCTTTTAGACACATCCGACCTCTGCCACCAAATGTTGCACCACCATTTCATGGTCGGCAGTATAAGTAGCTCAGCGCTTTGGATCTGAGTTAAATCAGGTGTGGAACACAATTAAGCTTTTTTAAGTCCCTGAAATAATTGAAATTGATCGATTAACTTCAACAAGTTTTCCCATGGGAACAGGTACTTTTGCGTGTTTTTCCAGTCACTGGGGATGGGTACCTTTGCTGGTATTAAATAAGGAAATTATATTTATGTATGTACCATATGCATGTGTGTACATCTGAAAATCATAGAAAAAAAAAAACAGGGCTCGGCCGATCTCCACCCAATTTTGCATACGTGTTGGTAGTACCCAGGGTCAGGTCATGGGCACAAAATAAATAAGTAAATATAACATTCAATTGTATTTAAGTTGGTCCTTGATCATAAGCTGGCATTTGTAGACAGCCAGACAGACAGACAAAGTTCCCAATTGCTTAACCCCACTTTTCACTTGGCATGCAGAGGGTAATGACCATTGCTGTTCAAACTAGAGAGTTCATAGAACACCTTATATCCCCCCATTATCTACTGGTGGTTGCTGGACAAAAGAGAAACCCATACAGTCTTGAGATATTAAAAATGACATGTTGAGTGGTTTGCGAGTGGGAAATTTCATTAGTTGATATGACATAAAATGACGTAATATTTTGTCCATGTACTGCTAAACGGAAGGTTTTTGAAAGTGCCAATAAGGTGATTTGTGTTGTACTGTGTTTACGTACAAAATTCAATTGAAAATATAAATAAATAAAGCACAAGGCTGTGAGGGAGCAGCATTGGCTGAGGGCTCGGATGTGACAGGAAGTAGCATCATTGTCTGATGCAATGCCCTATGGAGGTTAGTGCAGGAATTTATCATTTCTTCAGGGTGCTGGCGATAAGTCACCTACTCTTCAGGCAGGACACGACACTGCGGGATCTTTACCATCCAAGAACTAACGTCGGCAGATGGGATGACAGTTTATAGCTGGGTCAGGATTCAAAACCAAGCAGGGGCAGGTATTTCTGAGAACCAGAGTAATGAATCTACCCATGATAGCCAACCTTTCCATGAGCCTCGACATCGTTACATAGTTTCTCCGTGTATTTGAAAGAAAACAAGACCGAAAGTCTAACATCGGCTTAACCAGGCTTGTTCGATAGTTTAGTTGAAGAGGATAGTAGCCTATGACCTTGTTGGAGATGCCAGTTAGAAAAGAATACAACAAACAACAACAGGCATTTTAAGACGATTTTCCCTGCTAGAGCGGGGGTTAGCATTGCGGGCCCCATGACAATCTTCTCCATTTTGCCCTATTTTCTGCATCTCTCCTTGTTAACCCCCTTGCCCGCATTTCTTCTTCCACCATCTTCAGCCAAGTCTTTCTCGGTCTTCCCCGTCCTCAACTTCCTTCTACATTCATTTCCATCACTCTTCTCAACCAGTCACTTTCATCCTTCCTCAACACATGACCAAACCATCTCAACCTGTCTCTCTTCACAGCATCCATCACAGGCTCTATTCCCATCATCTTTCGCAATTCATCATTTGTCTTCAGCTCTCTCAACGATACTCCACACATCCACCGAACCATTCGCATTTCCACCCTTTCCAGCCTTCGTTGCTGCTCTACGTTCATTACCCATGTCTCGCTCCCATAAATCATAACACTTCTCACACATGCAGCATACACCTTTCCCTTCAGCTTCAACGACACTCCCCTCCTCGTCAGCATGCCACCCAGTTCCCAAAACTTCTTCCATGCACATCTCAGTCCAGCAACCGTCGCTGAGTCTGATCCACCTTCTCCATTCAGCATGTCTCCTAGGTAGAAAAATGTTTTCACACCTTCCAGCTTCACGCCGTCTCCAAGATCCAACTCAACATCTCCTCCATCTGCAGATCCCTCTGTGCACACCTTACTCTTGAATGTTGCTGCCACACTGGTTAATGGCCCTCTCAGACCTCTACATTTTTAATAAACCCACTCAGCACACATTGTACATTGAATGGAGTTCACCCCAACACCCTTCCTGCACACAGCACATGGCCACTTCCCAGTTCTTTCCACCTCACCACATGCTTTACCACTTTTCATCACCTTCGTCTTTCCGATATTCACCTTCAGACCTTTTGTCTCCATACATTCCTTCCACTTGTTCATCTCCTCCTTCAGTCCATCCATACTCTCCCCAATCAACACCAGATCATCTGCATACAACAACTCCCACGGTAAACCCTCCTTTACATTCCGAGCCAGTACCTCCATCACAGCTACAAATAGTAGTGGACTTAGTACTGACCTCTGATGCACTCCCACCTTCACCTCAAGCTCACCACTGTTCCCGTCCTTCGTCCTTACAGCTGTGCGTGCTCTCTCGCACATTGCCATCACTACTCTGATCAACCATTCCTCCACTCCTAACTTCCTCAATGCCCATGTCACTACTTCGCGTGGAACCCTATCGAATGCTTTCACCAGATTAATTAACCCAAGAATCAACTTCTTCCCCTTCTCCGTGTACTTCTCCTGCAACTGCCTTACAATAAAAAGCGCGTCTGTCGTTCCTCTTCCTGGCATAAATCCAAACTGCATTTCGCCGATCTTCACTTTCTTCCTTATCCTCTTCTCCAACACCATTTCCAATACCTTCATTTCATGCTCTAATAACTTCATCGCTCTACACGAGCCACAGTCCAGAGTGTCACCTATACCCTTGTATAGAGGGACGAGGGTATTCCGTTCCCAATCCACTGGAATGCAGCCTTCTTTCACCACCAGAGTTAGCAAAATAGATACACAAATTTCACCAAACAGTTCGCTAAAAATGTAAGTATTAAATTCTTTTTAATACTCTAAGCTCTAAGTCTAAAGTTTAAGTTTAAAGTCTAAGTTTTAGTTTAGTTAGTTTCGTTAGTTTAGTTAGTCTAAGTTTAAAGTCTCTAAGCTGTCTGTCTCCATGGAAGTGAAGAGATTGCATTGAGACAATGGTTTATTCTATATGTATTGAGTCAACAATGAACCAACCGTACACCGCTTCAATCCAGTAACTTTGCAGTCATGACAAAGGGAATGCCATGCTACGATTATCTTTACTATATTATTGTTGTTATTATTATTATTATTATTATTATTATTATTATTACGAAAACGATATGACTATTAAGAAACCGAGGCTAATTTATCCGAAGCGGTCTGAAGGTGAGGCATGAAGGCATGAAGCCTAAGGCCTATACATAGTGTTGTTGGAAGACCCGTAACGCCGATGCTTTTGATATTTCATGGTAATTTTAACAATCGGTTTGTTTGTGTTTCTTAATGAATGAGAAGCATAAAGGTAGAGCATGGTGATTGTGATATATGACAGTTTCGACGATATGTTCGGCCTGCATGGCATAAAAATCAAATGGCGGTGTGTGGAGTCAGCCGTCGTACGCTCGGATGTGGCAGGAAGTAAGTATTATAACTTGGCGCTGTCTTTTGAGATGTTTAGTCTCGGTTAAATTCCTGACCCGAATATAAGCTGTTGGATTGGTGCTTAGGGTGCAGAACATTGCATTTTCAAGTGCACTGTCCTTTCGATTAATGTTAAGCCAGGTGTCCTGTCTGCTCGCATTAGTTATTCGACGTTACGGAGCACACAGTGTATTTAGTGAAGAGTATAGACGAGCTTTTGCTGGCACCCTGAATACATTCAAAAATTCTGCCTAGATTGCAAGTGCAGGTCTCCTTTTCCTTTTTCAGGATCTAGGGCTAGTAATGGAACACACACACACACACACACACACACACACACACACACACACGAGACAACACATGACTGTTAGACGAGACAAACACAGCCACTGAGCTTGGAGGAAGCGTCGTCACGTCACTTCCTGGGGCGCTCTGGGTGCGAACAACATCACAACAATTGCGCCGCCTTTCTCACCGCACTCAGAGGGGCATTTCCTAAGGAGGAATTTGCCCCTCCCCATGGATTCTTGCAACATACGGTTGTTTGTCCGTTCTCCATCATTTAAATGCTTAGCTTCAAGCAAGGAAGCAGCACAAGCCATTCTTAAGATCTTTGGGAAGACTCGGTCAGGGTTTGAACCACTGACCCCCCAGACTCAGAGTGGACGCTCGAACCATTACACCTCTGAGTCTGATTATTAAACTGCACAGTCTTGTTGAAGACTCCGAGGCTGCTTTGTGTCTCGACAGCACTTTTTGCGCCATTAACAAATTGACCAAGTAGTTCACACACAGGTTTCATGTGAACTTGTTTCCTCACATAGGAAGGGCAACAAATTCAATTTTTTCCTGTCGGATTGCATGTATAGTTTAATAACTTAAGGAAACTCTTATAATATTGGGAAGTCTATCAGAGGAAAAGATGGTCCCTTGTTCTCACGGTGTCCCCACATTTCACGATGTGTGGCAATGAACCATGCATGCCCACTCAGGACCAAACTGTACTGAGCTTAATACGGAACATCTTGTACTTACTTAAGTCGGTATAAATCATTGTTTAAATTAACTCGATTTCTGCCTCGCCCATCGGCGGCAGGGAACTGGGAGGCAGGTATTTCAGCTTTTATGTACTTTTCCTTCCTCAACTGTCAAGACACCTGTCAAGACGTGAGAACACAGGCGATGCTGGCACGATGCCTCGGTGCTGCGTGTGCTCGCTCCGCCACACAATGGCGCATTGAGCAGTGTTGTGATAAAGCGAAGTTGTTACCTAATTAACTGTGCAACCGCCCAGAAAGAAAAACGCCCGAGGGCCGGATTTGATGTTTTACGCCGCAAAGCTCAGTGGCTTACGTGGGTGAAAGAGGAACGTGGAGGGTTCCTCCTGGTCGAGAGTTTTACCATTTACAAAGAGGTCGTTCATCAAAAACATTTAATCATTTATTTCTCATCTAACTTTCATCTTGATCTAATTTGATATGTCCCACCCCCAACGATCCACACTCCCAACCCTCACCCACCGCCACCAGACTGAGCAGTTTATGTTTTGTATCTCACCGATAGGTCAAATCTGGATCCGTACCTGAACCAAAATGTAATGGGCTTGTTTGTGTCACCTAAGCAACTCATCCACCTGGTTATGTCATAATCTGTACACAACCTTTTGAAATATTATGCTATATACAGTGCCTTCAGAAAGTATTCACACCCTTTGACTTTTTCACATTTTGTTGTCACAGCCTGAATAAAAAATAGATTAAAGTGAGATTTCTTTATCACTGATCTACACCTAATACCCCATAATGTCCAAGTGGAATTTTGTTTCAAGAAATTTTTTGCAAATTAATTAAAAACGAATTGAAGAAATATCTAATTTACATGATGATTCAACCTCCTGAGTCAATACTTAATCGAAGCGCCTTTAACAGGGATTACAGCTTCGAGTCTTATTGAGTACTAGTATAAAGCCCGTCAAAAATGACGGGTTGGAACAGTTTATTTGCCGGTGCAGCCGCATGAGCGTGCCAAAGTCTGAAGCCTGGGCCTAGTGTCAGGTATGCTTATATCTTCTTTATTTATTAGATATCCTACAGACGTAAATAAATACTCGGTTTACTCTGCGCACTTTGCACATCACGTTCAGCGAATGCCACCTCCCTGTGCCTTGTATTTATTGTGATTTTAAAAAAAAAACGCTTCTGTACACCGACCTTGAGGCTCAATTTGCAAGCCACCGTCTACAATTCCAATGTAAGAGACATCATTTCTCTTCTTTTGGGTCTTCGGAGACCTCAGGGTCATTTGGGTCCTTGGGGTCTTTTGGGTCATTTGAATCTTTTGGGTCCTCTGGATCTTTGGGGTCCTCGGGTCTTTTCGGTCATCTGGGTCTTTGGGGTATTTTGTGTCTTTGAGGTAATTTGGGTCTTTGGGGTACACCGGGTCTTCAGGGTCTTTAAGGGTCTTTTTGGTGTTTTTGATTGACAGCCTACAGACGTAAATGAACACTCGGTTTACTCTGCGCACTTTGCACATCACGTTCAGCGAATTTCACCTCCCTACGCAGTGTATTTATTGTAATTAAAAAAACATGCTTCGTACACCGACCTTGAGCCTCGGTTTGCAAGCCACCATCTAAAATTCCAATGTCAGAGACATAATGACTCTTATTTTGGGTATTCACTATTCAGGGTCATAAGGGTCTTTTGGGTCTTTTGGGTGCTCAAGCTCTTTTGCATTCATGGGATCTTTTGTTAGATCCCATGAGTCATTATGTTCACACACAGCTTCACATTATGTTCACACATTAAGTTCAAACCAGTCTGGATCAAATCCTTACAAGTCTCACAGGCCCTGCTGCTGAAAAGCATCCCCATTGCATGATGCTGCAACCCTCATACTTCATGGTAGGGATGGGGTTAGATGGGTGATGTGCTGTACTCAAATTCTGTCAGACATTGTGATGATTCTACCAAACGTGATGTGCATTACATTCAGACCAAAGTGTTAAATTTTTGTCCTATCATACCACAGAATATTTTGACACATCATATATTTTTCTCAGGAGTGGCTTCCATCTGGCCACTTTCCCACAAAGCCTAGATTTGTGAAAGTGCTGCAGAGACTGCTGTCCTTTCAGCAGGTTCTCCCATCTCAGCCAAGGAACTCTGTAGCTATGTCAGAGTGGTCATTGAGTTCTTGGTCGCCTCCCTCACCAAGATCCTTCTTGCCCAATTGCTCAGTTTGGTCAGACAGCCAGCTCTAGGAAGAGTCGGGGTTGTTCCGTATTCTTTGCATTTCCTAATGATGGAGCTCACTGTGCTATTGGGAACTTTCAACATTCAGAAATTGGTTTTACCCTTTTCCATATCTATGTCTCCTCACAATTATATATCTGAGTTATATGGACAATTTAGTGAAAATTTCTAAAATAAAACTCCACTTTGACATTATGGAGTATTATGTGTAGATCAGTAACAAAAAATGTCAATTTAATCCATTTTAAATTCAGGGTGTGTGACATAACAAAATGTGAAAAAAGTCAGGGGTGTGAACACTTTCTGAAGGCACTGTATCGTTTCGATCCTATCACGCAATGCTGAAGAATCACTTAAAAATTTCTCTGATTCAGATCTGGATTTTGTGATCTTCACCAAAATTTAATCAATTCATCTTTTTCGCACATGCACATGTCCTCCAAGTTTCGTCTGAATCCGTCTCTATCTTTGGCGATATCCTGCTCACAGACAAACAAACAAGAAATATGTCGTGCTTGGCATGATACTTCTGAAATCCCTAAAATAAGTTGTTGACCTTTGACCTATGTTGACCTCAAAAATAATTGTTGATTGAATGAAGTGACCGGATATGCAAATCCTCTTCAAATTTCAAGTCAATCGGATGACAATTGAAGATTTTAGAAAGTTCACCTAAGTTGTTGAACTTTGGCCTATGTTGACCGTTTGGCCTATTTTTTCACAGACAGGGGTGAAAACATAAACTCCATGCACCTTTGGTCCACCTTTCCATGAATCTCCAATCAAGGGAGATGGACGTTGGTTGGTTTTCCTTTCTTGCCTCCACTGTCTCTCGATAGTAAGTCTCCCACATTCAAAGTGGTCCAGGCCTTTGTGGCAAATGTTATGCCAAGCTGACCTGTGTTGTGGCCTGATGTTCCCAGGTGACAACTGGGATGGCACAAGACTTGAATGTAGACTTAAGGACGTCTTTATAGCGCTTTATTTGTGCAGCAGGTGAGCTGGTGCCAATGAAGGGAAAAACCTGCACAGAGAAGCGATTAAAGTGATAGAGGTGTGTGCTATCCCTCTCCCACTCTCTATTCCTCTGAGCATCGTTGGCTGCAGGTGCAGTAACTGCAACGTGAAGTCTGATGCACACAGGTACAGCAGACTGGCCAGGTCGTCGGTATGATGACGGCTGTCCTTGATGTCCAAAGTGGACACAGCTGTCTGCAGGTGCTGCGCAGTAATGCCTACCTAAATTGGTGCCACCACTGATTTTCATGTGCACATTTATCCACGTTTTTGCGCTGCCCAGGCTGACCTACAGGTGCTGTTTGATATCTGAGTGTCCTTCTCATAGCCTGAGCCTAAAGATGCTCCACACATGGCAGTGGGGATCTGTTACCCTGGACAAGGGGCCCATACCAGGTTCTGTCAGCCACAGACAGCTGAGCCCGTGATTCGCATAGGGTCACCAAACATAACCAAAACCACCCAACATAAGCAAACCACCCAACATAACCAAACCACCGAACATAACCAAACCACCCAACCTAACCAAACCACCCAGTATAACCAAACAACCCAACATAACCAAACCACCCAAAATAACCAAACCACCCAACATAACCAAACCACCCAACATAACCAAAACCACCCAACATAACCAAACCAACCAACATAACCAAACCAACCAACATAACCAAACCAACCAACATAACCAAACTACCCAACATAACCAAACCACCCACCACCCAACCTAACCAAACCACCCAGTATAACCAAACAACCCAACATAACCAAACCAACCAACATAACCAAACAACCCAACATAACCAAACCAACCAACATAACCAAACCAACCAACATAACCAAACCACCCAACATAACCAAACCACCCAACATAACCAAACCAACCAACATAACCAAACCACCCAACATAACCAAACCACCCAACAACCCAACCACCCAACATAACCAAACCACCCACCATCCAGCATAACCCTAGCTAAGTGACCCCTTCGGCATCACTGATGGTCTGTAAAGAGTATGGTCTATGGTACACCGATCATGATGATCATGCACGCAAGGATACACATAAGGAACTTTGGTAGAGGAGGAGAAAATTTGGCCCATCGAGCGCTGAACCAACCCAGAAACCATCACCCATCCACATACAAGATACCGAAAAGTTGTGCCAATTTCCCCAAATCCCTCTATCTCAAATGCATTCATGTACCTATATAATGCTCATTTAAGTCAATACACCCATTCACTGCCACTACCTTTCCAGGCAGACCATTCTATGCATTAACCACTCTCCGACTGAAAGATCTCTGTCTTAAAACTGTCCTCTCATCTTTACCCTCACGCTATATGGCTCCTGGTCCTAACACTGTTCATTCTACTGAAACACTCTCCATTCTCATGATGGTGATATCTCCATTGTACGTCCAGTTCCACAGATTGTACGTCCCCACAGAACTAAGTTTGATGATAACAATTTTGTCAACAAACTTCTGTCTTGGACTTTTGCATCATTGGTACGAGGGCTTTCAAAAAGTTTTACGAGGCAGAGACCACAATGGTCCAAGGGACACCAAGACTTTTCGACTTTTGATTTTTCAACTTATAAGTATTTTTATCTTGTAAGGTTTTCTTACTGACATCATTTACTGATGAATTAAAAAATTAAATAATAAGTTGGCATGTCTCAGACTATTGGGAGTACTTCGCTGGTGTAGATTATTTTGAATGCCCTAACCCACACATCCGCAGAGTGACATGGATTGACACAGAACGGTCACAAAAAGAATGAAAGGTGAAGAACAAGGTCTGTGAGCTGGGATTGCGGACAATCCATAAACCCCAAGCTTCACCCATAGCTTGGGCAGGGCAGGGTGAATGCATTGCTGCGGGAGTATACATGTCATACTTTGGACAAATAAAACATTCTCAATACAAATGCTATTGTTAAAATTTAAATCCCTTCACTGTTTTTGAACAGCACCTGCCATAACACTCAGCACCTGGAATCCAACCAGACAGGAGGAGGTAAGGGGGTTGGATGTGGTTAGGATTATTCTCCAGATTGGTGAAGAACCTGCTAGAAATAAGCAGCCAGCACCATTATACACCAGTGGTAACTACCCTCCCATGTAGGGGTAGGGGGAGGGAGGGGCATCAATGGATGAAATCAACACAACATTCCTGGTCTGACAATTTCATCCATTGCTCTATCTGCCTGCCAACGCAGATCAACATTAACCTGGAAGATCGAGGCATCAGGTGACTGCAAAATGAGGATGGTCATGACTCATGAGACTCGACGTCAGTTCTGCATTTTGCATCACATGATGCCTCCCCAGTCCCTTCCTCCTTGATCTTAATAATTTCCCTGATTTCAGTGTACTCCATTTTTCAAAACTCCGTTAACAGCTGACTCACATTCACACTTTTGTGTACAAATTCGGCAAACATCCACAAAATGGCTATTTCTGGATAAACAAATCAAATCAGTTATACAATGGTCTGCAAAAGTATTCACCCCCCCCCCCCCCCCCCCCCCCAAAAAAAGTTTTCACATTTTTATGCCACCTGAGCTTATTTCATGATGCTTATAAAATCAAACTCAATATATAGAGTCTTCACAAACTACTCCAAAGTGACAAAGCTAAAAAAAAAATGCAGATAAAATGTGAACAAGTTAAATTAACAGAGAAAATCAGATGATTCTCAGTTGCATAAGTATATAAACACTTTGCCTAATTAACCCTAAATCACTTCAGGAGCAAATTATTTGATTGAAAGGTTAGAAAACAAGTGTAGAAGGTTTCACCTGTATGTACTCAGTGTTTTAATTTGAAAATTAAGCTCCTTCACTTATCTAAGGAGTTTTAAGGTGCAACTCACTTGGTCAACCAACAAGGCAAACATGAAGACCAAGGAGCTTTCCAAATATGTCAGACATAACTTGATGGAGAATCACCGTTCAGGAGAGGGTTATAAGAAGATTTCAAAGTCACTATCCCTTTGATTACGGTGAATTCCATCATTAAGAAGTGGAAGACATATCATACCACACAGACTCTACCCGGATCTGGTCGCCCATCCAAACTCAGCAACTGGGCAAGCCGGAAACTGGTTTGGGATGTCATTGTAAATCCAACAATGAGTTTGAAAGATCTTCAAGGGTCTATGTCTGAGATGGGGATCAGTGTTCATAAATCAACACCATCATGTTCCCTTCACAAAGCTAGTCTCTATATGCAGGTGGCAAGAAATAAGCCATTACTGAAAAAGACATATCTAAAACCTTGCATGTACTTTGAGAAAAAACATCTTAATGACACTTCGGGCATGTGGAGAAATGTTTTGTGGTCAGTCGAGACAAAAATGTAACTTTTTGGTCGAAATTCAAAGCGTTACGTCTGGTGCAAACCTAACAATGTACAGCACCCAGTCAACACCATCCCTACTGTCCAGCATGGTGGTGGCAGCATCATGTTATGGGGCTGATTTTCATCAGCAGGGACTGGTAAACTTGTCAGGGCAGAATGGACAGTGGATGGATCAAAGTACAGGAGAATCCTTGATGAGCACTTCCTTGAGTCGGCCATGAATCTGAAACTGGGTAGGAGTTTCAAATTTCAGCAGGACAATGATCCAAAGTACAAAGCTAAAGCCACACTGGAGTGGCTGAATAAGAAGAATATAAATGTTCTTGAGTGGTGCAGTCAAAGTCCTGACTTGAAGCCAATTGAACATTTATGGCGAGATTTGAAGGTTGCAGTCCATCAACGATCCCCATCAAACTTGGCAGAACAAGTAGTGTAGCAGCATAGCAAACCTGTTGTGCATTTTGTGATACAAGCACCAAATTTGGCACAAATGTACATTAATATGTTGCGAACATTTTCAGATATTGGGCCACTTGAAATTCCGTAATTTTTATTTTCAAATTTTTTCAAATTTCGTAATTTCAAATTTTTCGGGTGACACCGTCACAATTTCGGTCTTCGAGGCCGGCCGATATAGTGGGGCGGCTTAGCCCAAATATTCAAAAGAATTGTGCATTTTGTGATACAAGCACCAAATTTGGCACAAATGTACATTAATATGTTGCGAACATTGTGTGGTCAGCAATGAAGACGAGAGTCTGAATTACATGTATGCAAAAGACCTTGTGAACCAGTGAAGCAAATACACGGGTAAGCATGAATTAAATCTAGGGCATGATATAATTTCCATGATGTTTACCTCTACACTCAATGGTGGAAGGAGGTAATGTTTTGATCCCAGCTTGTCTGTATGTCTGTTTGTCTGTTAGTCCACAAAATTCCAGACAAAGCTTGTAGTAGTGGTAGTTGTAGTGGTAGTGGTGATAACAGAAATTGTTATATAGAACTGAACTTATATTATTATTATATGCAGAAAATAACTTCATTTCTATATGCCCTGCAGTGGACAGGTTAATTGGTTTATGCACTGAAGGGGTCACCCTGGTGTGCACTGCTGTGTTCTGCCTCACTGAGTTGTTCAGGTATGATGTACTCAGCACAAGCTTCCGGTCGGCCCGGAGGTGGGGGTGCGGGGCCTGTCACGGAACGTCAAAACAAACGGCCTGCCGGGGCCGCCCAAAAGTCGGGCGTGAGGGGCGCGTCCACTAATGGAACGCCTCTCGCTTCCCAGATCGAGGGCCACGTGGTCAGGAGAACCTCGTCCCTTCCGGTCACACTTTGCCTATCGGCCGGCCTCGAAGACCGAAATTGTGACGGTGTCACCCGAAAAATTTGAAATTACGAAATTTGAAAAAATTTGAAAAAAAAAATTACGGAATTTCAAGTGGCCCAATATCTGAAAATGTTCGCAACATATTAATGTACATTTGTGCCAAATTTGGTGCTTGTATCACAAAATGCACAATTCTTTTGAATATTTGGGCTAAGCCGCCCCACTAAAGAGCAATTTTCACGTGAAGAATGGCCAAGTATTTCACCATCTCATTGTGAAAACCTGTTAGAGACCCACCTACACAAAAAGACTAATAGCAGTCATTGCGTTTTCTTTTGCAACCAGTGAATTTTGGTGTGTACATGTTTTTTGCAGGTATTCCTAACATGTAACATCTTTCAACTCCAAGTGTTTAGTTTGAGCTCTTTAGTTATGAATAAAAAAGTTCATTCGGAAAAAATGTTCTACATAATTGATCTAAATGTGGCATTATGTTAGGGGGTGAGTACTTTTGAAGGCCACTGTACTTTCACCTGTGAAATCGGTTAGTTCCGAATGTCTAGAATATATCAGGCTAGAAACCTTCTGACCTCCAATTCCCATTCTGAATGTCCCATTTCATGCACTGGATGATTAGTTGATGGCTTCGAATTTACCAGTTGCTTTGGAGACAATGTTGAAGATGTGAGATAATGACCTTTAACAACAGCAACAATTAAATGAGAGAATAACAAAATTGTATGGACAATCTTTGGGGCTGTCATGATAGATCCAAATTCCAAAGAGCTGTGTATAGTCTATCTATAATCGCCACTGACTATAAACTGACACCGTAATCATTCGAATCTTTTGCAGGGCACGTTAAGCCGACTGTTTTGTCTGCTGCCATTCACTAATACACGTGAAAGACTTCAAATGCAACATAAGAATTGTGTACCGAATGGTACCCGCACCCTGGCCAAATTTCAAACTCCTGCCCTGACTACCAATGCAAAGGCATCGAAAACCACCCCGTGTATTCTCTGTACGACCTTACAAGCATTTCCATTACAAGTGATGATTGAAAACTTTGATATAACCAAGTTCCCGCCGTGCACAGTGACATTCAACATGGCGTGGCACCAATTCACTTGCCCCGTGAAAAGGGTACTTAAGGGCATGTCATATAATTTATGCACAACTGTGAATTTGTGTATGACGTATTTTTGAGGAGCCACAACAGACTTGTGCAGATTTCGAGGAACGTTCAAAATATTTTAGGAACGACATACTCAGAAGAATCTAAGAATCCCCAACATTTGTATTTTTCTCATTGGGTATGTCATTTGTAAATAAATATTTGAACCAATTGTGTATACCAAAATATATCGATATATCGATATATATATATATATATATATATATATATATATATATATATATATATATATATATATATATACTGTATGTATATATATATATATATATATATATATATATATATATATATATATATATATATATATATATATATATATATATATATATACTGTATATATATGTATATATATATATATATATATATATATATATATATATATATATATATATATATATATATATATACATATATATATATATATATATTAATGAATAGGATTAAACAATTAAATTGATATACAGGATGTTTCAAAAAGATTGATACAATTTTGACTTCCTGTCATTTCTTTGTTTTTTAACCAATACTGTTTTCCTTTTCAGGGTTTGGTGGTGTTATCGTGGTATTTGTTCTCTGGCAGTTATAGCTCCGTAGCTCATACTATGCCATTGACAGTGGAGCAGAAGACAAAAGTGGTGGCTCTGTGGCTTGAGACTAAATCATATGTAGACATCCGCCAGAGGTTCTGCCGGGAATACGACCTCAGAACACGTGAGGGACCCACAAATTGTGCCATTCAACGTATTGTGAAATATTTTGAGCACAAGGGTACAGTGCACAACCAGAGCAAGGGCAACAGTGGCAGGCCAGCATCAGTAACCAAGAGCCATGCCAACATCGACGCCTTGTAGGATTCTGCAGTGGACACAAGAAGTCCCACCGCTGATGCTCCCAGGAGCTGGGCTTCAAACCAAGCCCAGTCTGGCGTATCCTCACTAAGGAGCTGAAGCTTTTCCCATACATATCTCTATTAGGCATACACTGAGTCAAGATGACATAAGAAGGAGACTTGATATGTGCAATTGGCTCAGTGACAGGATGGAGCATTTTCTGGGCTTCTCAAGAATTGTAACATTTTGGGGGGGCGGAACCACCCGAGGAGATCACTGAGAGGTACCTGAAAGTGCCTGAGGTCACATGCTTCTGCGCCTTCAATGCTAGATGGGGAATGCTAGGGGCTTACTGGCTTGAGAATAACCACAGCAGAACGGTGACGATCAACGATGAGTGCTACCGGGGCTGTGCCCCAGAAGGTCCATAATGATCTAGCCTAAAAGGTCACCCCAAACCAGCTCAGCATGATCTGGTTTATGCAGGATGGTGCACCCCCACATACAGCTGGTGACACCATCACTTTCCTGCAGCAGCTTTTCAGAAACCGCCTCGCTACCCTGGGTACCGCTCAAGACTGGGCACCGCAAAGCCCAGACTTGAACCCTCTGGACTACTGGTTCTGGGGGGCTGCCAAGGGCTCTGTCTACATCAACCACCCTGCCGCACTGGATGATCTGAAGCAGGAGATGTCAGACTTCCTCCAGGCAGTGCCACATGAGATCTCCAGGAAAGTTGGACAAAACTTTGAAGTCAGGATCAATGCCTGTTTGAACCGCGGGGAACGTCAAGAACACATCGAGAACGTCAATTACAAGGATTTTGCGTAAATGCCTATTTCAGACCTTGGCCTCTCACTAACTCTAGCAGTGACTTACTGCAATAGCAATCAGTGATAGAAAATACCATGTTATAAGCTTTCAAGAAATGTTTGGTTCACGTTCCTGAGGTTTCTCTTTCTTTGTAAATAAACGTTTAAATTTGTATCACTCTTTTTGAAACATCCTGTATGTGTGAAAATTAAAAGCCCAGACCAGGAATCGAACCCAGGTCCTCTGGAAAACCATACCAGTGCTCTGCCATCTCTGAGCTATCTGGGTGACCCTGACTAAGCATGCAATTTTCCCACACATATGATTGCCACTCTCTTTCCGTCAATGCTTTATGCTTCCGTTGGTGCTCCGATGTTGGCAGCGAGTGCCCCAGAAGCATGGATGGAAAGTGAGTAGACAGTGCTCAGTCAGTGATTCGTGAAAAGTCACAAAGGGCAGAGATTCGTGAAAAATGATGACTCACACCACATATATATATATATATATATATATATATATATATATATATGTCGAGATCGAAGACCTCAAGGGAAGGAAGAAGAAGAAGAATCAGAGGAAGAAGAGCAACAATGTTTAATAAAATCGATTATATACACACGTGTGGAGCGAGGCTCAAGAATGCGCCGCCTACACGCAGCGGGCAATTCCTCAAGACACTCGCTAAAAAATAAGTGGAAAGGCATTTCATTTATAGCAAAATATTAGACAAGAATCTGCGCTGGAGACATAGCACTATTGGACCATAAGGACAACATCTCCCATTGTCCCGTCCTACAGAAGGTCAAATTTAGACAACAAGATGTAAGCATAATGATAGGCTACGCTTTTTTTGGCTATCTATCTAAACATATCAGACCCGAGCACAGGCCGAAGTAAATATTCTTATACACTAGGCTAAATGGTAGATGAAGATTGGATACGTCCTTGGTTTAGGAGACATACTAAACACTACGAAGATATATAATTAATTATTCCCTTTGTGAAGGAGGCGTTTGGATGACATCTTTTTTCCTGTACGTGGGTCGAGAGCATTTTATCTACTGTTTGGCACATTCATTCAAGGACTAATTTACTAGGCTAAGGATCCACCCTGCACGTTGAGCCTCGAAACCACTTTTTGTCCACTCGCCTCTGCCTGCAGCTGAGTTCAAATCAGTTTCCAGAAGCACGATATATAATCTCAGATGTTATGATCAATTGAGTCATGGGGCTAAAACCCTAATGGCTGACAGTTCCTTCCTTTGTCTTGACAAGACACCTCCTTGGAAAGACACCAAATTCATCAATTCGTTACATGCCAGGCACGACATAGCGTCACGTATACTCAAAGAGAGAGATACCGGCCCTAACTGGTCGTCTAACATTCAACGCATAAATTGTTAGCCATGATTCGCGACGACGGCGCCTGGTTTAAGAGATTGCTGCCGCCCGCCAGATTCCGAATCCACCCTCGCTGCGGCATAGGTGCGACCCAGTTGCCAGCCAGATTAAGGGGCCCTCTTTATGCAAGTGAGGTCCTCGCGAATCAGGGCAAACAATCGACGTTAAATGCCATCAAGCCTTGTACATGTGATTGCTGGGTGGTGTAAGTGGTGGTGAGGGTGGTTCTCCCGGATACATGTTTGCTATCCGCTCCTCACTGCTGGTATAATAGCAATAACTTTTAAAAGAACCTACACTTTCTAAATCACAGGTTAAATCATCCCAACTAAAATCATAATCATTATCAGAATCCCAAGCATCAAATAGGTTCATCGATCACCCCATATACTCCTTCCTTTTCTGCCGATTCGTTCCATTACTAATGCGAAACTATCTATTAGCCAATCATTCATAATACATAAGAGGCGTTAGCCAGTCCACGCAAGAGAATTTCAACACAAATATTACAGTCATCACAAACATCGATGCAGGCATTAGCCAGTAGCCCGTTCCCACATGGGATTTCAACACAAATATCACAGTCATCAATACAAAATTCTGAAGCGCTGGTCACATCTGCCTTGTTGAAGGACCCATTCAGATCGACGGCCTCTGTGGTCAAGATCATGGTTTTCCAACGGCGGTTTCTTCATCGTCCATCCTGAAAAATACTTTCTTACACACACCATGATCAATTCCTAGCCCCCCGTCCCACTAATTGGCATTTAGTTACCTTATCTCTCAGATGGTTGGCTTATTCATAGCCGCATTTCCTGTGTCGTGTCTGGAAATTCAAATGCCATATTTACTTTCACCAATTTCCGAAAATTCCTTCCTTTTAATCATCTTCCCTACATCTAATAATACATGATTTACCAAATTTACCTTGGGAAAAATGGATCCCAGATAACAAGTCCCTCCCCACTGTTCGGGTAGGTATGGATATGCTTTATTTCCGCAAATAAACATTACTCCATGGGGTGGGATAAGGGCCGAGGCCATGCATTTACTGATCTCAACGCGGGTGGCGCTTGGTGTTCCCCAAGATATGGTTAGCTTGGTTACGTTATGCTGGGCTTGGTCATCTATGGTTATTACAAGGGGGCCTTCCTTTTCTCTCCATCTGGTGTCGGATGGCAGGGTATGGGTACATTCCGAGGTTCCCATCTGAACGTGTCCCTTTCCTATAAGACACACCCGTCCCTTTTGCTCTGTCACCCAGACTGGATCAGGTGGTTTGTCTAACAAAGCCTGCTTAATGGGTGGGGTATATCGAAACTCCCGGGAACACACTGCCTGCGATTTTGGGCCTATCAGTTCCAAGGTTGTGGTCAGACATGGGGTACGCAAGGGTCCTGAGCACATATCTCGTAGGGACAGGGGTAGCACTACCATTTCTATCCCTGTCGTACTGGTGTGGGGAAAATGCATACACATCCAACAACGTGATCGGTTCTGTACCTTCGCCATTGCACGGGTCACTGTCCAATACGTATTTTCCTTTGGCTTTTTCCTGCTTTCGATCCGTGGGTGCGGAATTAATATGTGTGAAATGCATGGTGGCCTATCATCGTAGGGGGAGGTCATGAATTCACATTGTAGTAATAGAGTAGTGCCGCTGTTCAGTAATACATGCGTGGTTAAATTGTTCGAGTCCTTTCCCCATTTGTAACCCGGCCTGGCCATGTTTACTATTGGTGCGCCGCCTTGTCGTGGCGCTTGCTTCAAACGACTGAGGGCAGCAAAACCTGTCTTCCTTCCATGTGAGTCTGTGTACAACACCCTCCACATTATCCGTGTCCATACGTCTTCCTTTACATGGCAGCAGGGTATATTTATCCTCTGACCCCAGATAACTCTCTGCCGGTAGACCTTAACAGTTTGGTCGCCATATACATATGTCTCCGTGTTCGCCCATGCCCTCGTGTCCCCAGTGCTGGCAAAGCTGTAAATTAAACTAAGTGTGATTGCCACCCCTAACAGGCGGTGGTGCAGCATCCTCGATCTGTGGTGGTGCGTTTGAGGTGTCTGTGTTTGTGGGTATGGCCAACTTACAATGTGTGGCATGTACTCAGGACGACTTGCCCTCACCAAAACACCGCTGTTGGTGTGATCAGAAGAACTTGGTGGTGTGGATGGTGGTGTGGATAGGCTTGCTTGTTGGCTCCGGTAGGGCCTCCCGAACGCGTTCATGTATGCTGCGTGCCACATGGGATAGACCTATGCAAAACTTTAAAAAACATGTCATCCATGATAGGTAATTCAAGTGCTGCCATATCCGTTGTTGGCTGATGCCGTTGACATATAGCGCACGAGCGACAGACCATGGTAACCACAGTCGAAAGGCCTGGTGCTGCCCAGGTGGAAGTGACCTGCCTCATCACCTCCCTATGGCACACATGGCCATTTGGATGCGCCATGCGTGCCAACCATGGCAATAAAGCTCGCGGTGCCACGGGTTTGTCATTAATCGTCCACATTTGTCCTTCTGCGGGGCGTTGAGCTCCCAATTTAATCCAATTTTTGATGTTCTACGTTTGAGGCCGCGGCTTGTAATTGTATTACATCGAACTCTGTAGGTGCGGATGTCGGAACGTCTGTCTTGAGGTGCCAAATTAATTATGAACCCTTCATTGTTGTCCAACACATGGACCGTTCGGTGTTCAACATTGTATCGACGCCTTACTGGCGTTTTCCGCAGTCGGTCCATCATCCATGTACGACAGTACCCTGCCATTCCCAAAAATCGCAACGAACACACTAACTCTTCACTGTTATCCTTCACTTCACTTCAAAATTTCACTGTTATCCTGTCAATACCTGGACAATTTTTTCCTTTCCTTCCTAGATACGCGAATTTCACATCAGTATAAACCCACTGGAAAAAATATCTGAAAAATAACTAGCCTCCCAAAACCATTTCCCTGCAAGAGCGGAGGTTAGCCTTGCGGTCCACATGACAATCTTTTTTATTTTGCTCTATCACCTCCCTTTGAGCAATAATTTAATTGGTGTGATTCCCATTTACCCACTCCTGGTGGAGTTCTGTTCACCTGGTCTGCAGAGCCGTGATCCAATCTTCACCAGCCCCCAATCACCTTCTTATCACAAAACAACAGTCCATAACTAACCACTTTTCTTTATTTCCCGTCTTTTCCATCAACTTTTATAATCTTTTCCCCTCCCTTTCTTAGCAAACCTTGCAAAGTCACTTGTCATTGACAAATGATCCATCTAATTTGACTTTCCATTTATCATCTTCGCACTTTCCACGACATTCTTCTCACTTACTTTAAACCTTTTCTTCAGACACAACCCACATGAGTTATGAATACAATTTCCCCTTCCAGGCACGTGTCTAGCCACTCACAAAGTGTCCATAAGACAACGTCATCATATTCCACAGAACTCCACCACTCTATTTAAATCCTAAACATGCCCAATGGGCAATCCACGAAAAAATCAAAGCATTTTCAGTCCCCTTTTTCCCATAAACTAGCCAATGTAAGTCAGCCAAACATAAACAAAGAGGTTCCAGCGAGTTGTGACCTCCATAACTCTAAACAACTCCGCTGGCACCTTTTAAAACAAACTTTCCCAGTCACTTACTAAAATAAAGTGCAGCTCTTGTCCGTAGATATACGTTAACCAAGGTTACATGAGACTTGACAACAATAGACTTTGGCTACCTACAGAAAAAGTACCTGCACAACACATTTACAAACCAATTCGTCCCCTCGTATTAGGGAACGTCACAAATGTTCCACCACAATTTACAGCAGGTGACCACCCACCTGCCTTCTGTCGAAGTCCAGTTCAATTTCCATTCACAGACAGACAGACAGACGAACCCCCAACGTACTAACAGGATGGTCTCACAGAGGCCATTCCATTCAAATCTGTAGGCTGCCACGATTCTTCCCGCCAGGACACACTATCATAGTCCCCATAGTCACACGACACGTCAGCAGACACAGTGAATGACATTCAACACCATAACAAACGCCGCAGAAACTGCTCCTCCTTGATCCATATCTGCAGACGCAGTCAGACACACCCAGTTGGACAGACAGACTGGCTTCACATTACAACTGCAAACATCCGAAATGACAACAGCTAACACCAAATATTTATTGTCCCCCTTTCAGGGAAGTCAAATCAACCACCATTAAAGCACAAAACAGAAAACGACCATATACTCAGAGTATACACGAAAATCAAGCAGACAGACCGACAATCGAACCTGTCTTTCGACACTGCCGAACGACAAGTTCGCAGACACTGAGGGAGTGACATTCGACCCCCAGTAGATACCGCGGACACCGCTTTGGTCCGCACCAGCAACTCCATCACGCCTGCAACTCCCTCAAAATCAGTGTTCAGAGACATGACTCCATAGACAGCCAGAAAGCCAGACAAATACGGACACACACACACAGAGATTAATATATTTTTACAGATTAATATACAGAGATTAATAGATTAATATAAACAATTAATATATTGTCCACATTCATCTTGGTCAACCCAACCCATTCTGGCTCTCCCCAAGAGCTCCGTGTCCGGACAGACAGACAGATAAACGGACCGGTGAAACCATAACCATCCATTCTTCCGATTGGACTCACGTCAGCATCACATGTCATTCTCGCCTTCATTCAACGCATTCTGTCATCCCACGTCGGCCAAATACAAGCCCCAGCCATGCCGTTGAATAAACACCCTGTCGGTTGACAGCCTATTATTTTTGACTTTCACTCCCATTCTCCCTTGCTACATCTGGAGAGCCGTTAATGTGGGGATGTAATTGAACACTTGTTTTAAAGCCCTGTCTACACATGCTCTCCATAACATTCTCATTATTCCCTGCCAATTTTACTCATCCGGATTGCCCAACGCCCGCAGGCAATTTGGGGAATCCCTTGTCAGTCAATGACACACATCAATGACACACACACAATAAACACAAATACACGCTGCAATGACAGATCATTCATTCCCTTGTACACAAATACCATGTGACTGACCTTTCATTCTCCATACAATACAGTATAAATTCATGCACACTCATGCACACTCATGCACACTTCAATCCTACTTACCTGTGAACTCTAACACATCCAGTGCGTAGCTTAACTTAAAATACTCATTATTCTACCTTTCTTGGGCTAGTCCCTCCTGGTAGTCCTAAGATCGGGTCGCCCCCCGATTCCTAACCTTAAACGCAGTTCTCACGCCGGAGTAACTTAATACCTATTATCTATCACCCACATATGGGTCTACCTGCTTCTCACGCAGGAAGCTTACCTTACCTCCTTATCCCGGGCGCCCTGTATAATCGATTCATTACCCACTGCTGCTCTGATTTATACTAAATTTGGTTCGGAATGCAAGCCATGTGGAACAGCCGACAGAGGTCCACACGTGTCCAAAGCAAGGCGGGAGGCTTCAATTTCGAGGTGCAAAAATGCGTACCCACCAAATTAGATGCCGGCAGGCCTCCCTCCCGACCTGGAACGTGAGGATCCACCTCGTCTGCACACTTGGATGTATCCCACTTCTGACACCAAAATTGTCGAGATCGAAGACCTCAAGGGAAGGAAGAAGAAGAAGAATCAGAGGAAGAAGAGCAACAATGTTTAATAAAATCGATTATATACACACGTGTGGAGCGAGGCTCAAGAATGCGCCGCCTACACGCAGCGGGCAATTCCTCAAGACACTCGCTAAAAAATAAGTGGAAAGGCATTTCATTTATAGCAAAATATTAGACAAGAATCTGCGCTGGAGACATAGCACTATTGGACCATAAGGACAACATCTCCCATTGTCCCGTCCTACAGAAGGTCAAATTTAGACAACAAGATGTAAGCATAATGATAGGCTACGCTTTTTTTGGCTATCTATCTAAACATATCAGACCCGAGCACAGGCCGAAGTAAATATTCTTATACACTAGGCTAAATGGTAGATGAAGATTGGATACGTCCTTGGTTTAGGAGACATACTAAACACTACGAAGATATATAATTAATTATTCCCTTTGTGAAGGAGGCGTTTGGATGACATCTTTTTTCCTGTACGTGGGTCGAGAGCATTTTATCTACTGTTTGGCACATTCATTCAAGGACTAATTTACTAGGCTAAGGATCCACCCTGCACGTTGAGCCTCGAAACCACTTTTTGTCCACTCGCCTCTGCCTGCAGCTGAGTTCAAATCAGTTTCCAGAAGCACGATATATAATCTCAGATGTTATGATCAATTGAGTCATGGGGCTAAAACCCTAATGGCTGACATATATATATATATATATATATATATATATATATATTGTTGCGGAAACGGAGTACGGCACTCCCCTTAGGGGGGGGGGGGTTAGTCCCCCTTCTATTTTCACTGGCCGTCTCCACTCCTGAAGCTGCTCGGCTCCGTCCGGAGAGGCAGGTGAGCAACCTCGTTCGCGACCGCGGACAAGATGTTAATTGCCGAGCGGATTAGCAGCCGCGGCACGAACCATTAGCAAGTAACTAGACCCGATTATTAACGTTGGCCAAATCGTGCCACAGGTATCCAATGGGGAAATCACTAAAACGAAACGGATGTAAAGGAAAGAAGGCAAGGTAGGAAGAACAGGATTTATTACTAACTATTATGTACAAGACCAAAAGTAACCAAGGAGAAGGAAAGATACGAAAATAAAGACAGAAGGATGGAAGGATCGGAAGACACAGTGCAAATACTAACTTATCTAAACAGGCTTAACTTATACCCCAGGACAACACAGAAGACGGACGACAATCAGACTTACACAAATGGGGAATGAAGGCAGGAACGAATGGCTGGAAGGGGAGGAAGGTTCAGTTGGAGCTTGCTCCCGCACGGGACGTCAGGCTCGACCTCGACGGCCACCGATGCCACCGATCCCACAGCAATTGGTTCCCGCGTAGCAGCGGGTCGAAGCTGCGTGTCACAGGGGGGGCCGGACTACGGTGGTCTCAAAGCTGCGGTTTGTTCTCTCAACTTTCGCAGTGCTCACTCCTCCACTGAACTCGACTTTGTTGCTCCTCCTCCACTGAACTCTCAACAACAACCACTCTGCTGCTCCTCCTCCACTGAACTCAACTCGCTCCCGGTGGACTGCGGTGGGAGGCTCCGGGCGACGGGTTTTATAGCGCCACACCCTGGAACGTTCGCGAAACTGCCCGATCGTTCTTTCTCCGCCCTCTCAAGCCAAACCCCTCGTGCTTGGTTGGTTGATCGGGGCTGGTTCACTCCTCCTTGTTATGACAAGGTGGAGACACGCCTTTCTTCTCCGAGTTGACCGCGTGCTCAATGGAGGGCGAATGCAGTTGGCCATGCGGTTGAAAATGGAGGCTTTGGGAATGGAGGCTTTGGGGAATTTGAAAAGGGAACTATCTTATTTCAATTCGGTGCAATGCAGCGTCAATTAATGGGAAACACAGCCTGAAACTAATACACATAATACGGAAATAACTATTTAGAAGGGTATATGGTGGCCTACGTGCATGTATATGGACTAACTAAGAGGACGACCTTTGACCTTTACACACAAAACGGAGATATTTACAAGAATTCATTACACTTACAGAGGGTGATATTTACAACAATAAAAAACGCAGGATTCTCAAATCCGCAATACTGCACCCTCATCCTCCAGGCACATCCTCGTGCCTATAAAACTTTAACTTAGTGTGACACGTAGGTGTAGTTCCCTCTACATTTAACCTGACCCTGAGTGTGACAGCTTTAACACACAAATAAGTATGTCCCTCTGCTGCATTGCACCCTATCTAACAGATTCACGCCCACAGGATAACCGAATTGCGGATTTGTTTTCAAACTAAACATGAACGGTGGGGAGCATTATTTACAAGTGACGCTGATTGTATTTACAAAACGCAACCCAGGACCTGCGATTGTTCTTTTGGGGGGGGGGGGGGGGGAGACAGCCTGCGCTGCATCGATGCACCAGCACCAATGAAGAGCACTATAAAGCACCAAAACGCACCGGAGTGCACAGTCACCACAATTCAAATAAAAACCAAACCCCTGATGCTGGTCTTCCTCTTCGGCTCCCTCTGCTGGCCATTGTTCTTCCTGATGTTGTCAACTTGTTCTTCTTGCTGGCAGCCTATTTGGACATAATAAAAAGCACAAAACGTGTCCACTTTTTATTTATGGCCCACAGGGGCCGACTAGGGGTGGTTCACCTGTGTGGCATAGGTGCCACGTCACCGAGGTCCGCAAGCAAGATCCTGGGCCATCGTGGCCGGTCCAAGCAGAGGGGCCATGCCCCAACCCATGGGGTCCATGAGTGGTGCTCAGCCACAGACATGTGGTCCATAAGTGGTGCATCGATGCAAGCAGCTGGTTGTGGTGGTTCGGGCACACAATGGCGGACTCCCGCACGCTCCCCGTAGTGCCCAGAGAGCACGATCCATGGGTCAGGGAAGGAAGACAGAGAGGGCAGGTTAGCGAGGGGTAAGGTCACAAGGGTACACATCAATAAAGGCAATGCAAGGTGACGTGTGCCTGGAGACCGAGCGGAGAAAAGCTCGTCCCTATCGTACGTCACCCCACCCGTCACCTGTTCTACCCTTGCCCTTACCCATATTTACAAAAACCTACACCTTTACAAATCCGTCACTACGTCTCGTCCTCCCCATATTTACCCGATACCAAATTCATCACAATCCCACTAATCCAAAATTTGCCACCACCAGTTCATCATCAATCCTCATAAGGAGGGAGAGATGGAACAACAACACAATGTCACATCCACGTCATGATGCGTCTCACAATCCAAACATTTGCACAAAATTAATAAAAACATGGCATGGTGTGGCGTTCTGTCACCTCAGGTGAGTGGATGTAGATGGTGCGAGGAGATTTCAATCCTATCTACCTTCTAAATGACATTAACACACTTTACACTACCCGGGGTCTTTCCCTGCCAATCCATTGGCCATCTTACACTCTAAGCGGTTTTAAGAACCAAATTCCCATTGACCAAACTGTGGTGCTTCCTCAATTTGGGGTCTCACTCCCCCGATTCAACTCCCTGTGCCTTTGCACAATTTCAGGACTGGGTCGTGTGGCTCTCCCAGCAGGTCTACCCACCTGCACACCTCCACCACTGCAGTTGCTTCCGAGCTTACCTGCTCCTTACCCTAACCTATCTACCTGGGGAAGGCCCTCTGGTGCTCTCCCCACTCGGTGCCCTCTCTGGCACTGGGCTACCCGGGTCCGTCCTCCGGATCCTCGGGCCCCATCCACAACTCTAACGGCTCCCAGAGTCCACCTGCGGCCTCACCTGACCGACATCCTAACAGTGGCGGAGTGCCCATTTAACTACACACACTAACAGGCCACACGCCCAGTCATTTCCACGACACTCATGCACCCATCCAAACACCATTCTTCCACACGCACCACAGATGCCAATATCCAACCACAATTTACCTACTCCCTCTACCTAACTCTTAAGCTACTCTCCCCGGGTATTCGTGAGAGGGGTCCACTTTTCCCCCATTCACACCTTTGCACCATCCACTCCACTCCACAGTTTCCACCATACTCACTCCATACCATCCATTCCATACTCCATATATTCCAGACCATTTATTCCATACAACCATCCTGCATACACCTGTATTTGCACACCTGTGCCATCACACCTGGTGCTTCCTGCACCCTTCTTCCTCCAGGACCATTCGGTCAACACAACACACAATCACCACTACTCAGTCATACACTGCTCCATACACCTGTTCACTTGCACACCTGTGCAATCACACCTGGTGCCTCCTGCACCCTCCTTCCTCCCAGGTTTCTTCAATCATTCCATACAATGCACAACCACAATTGTTCCTCATGCACTGCTCCATACACTTTCACGCTCAATACAACTCACAATCACCTCACTCACTTTTCACAATACACTTCTAACTCTCTAAACCATTGCCTCAGGCACCCAGATTCTCCCACGCTCATACACACATCCTTCCCGAGCATTGCCGAGCAATTCCTCATTTCACCAAGCCCAAGAGGCACCCATCGGCTACACCACGGACGCACCCATCGGCTGCACCACAGACACACCCACCGGCTGCACCACGGACGTACCCACCGGCGGCACCACGGACACACCCACCGGCTGCACCACGGACACACCCACCGGCGGCACCACGGACACACCCACCGGCTGCACCACGGACACACCCACCGGCGGCACCACGGACACACCCACCGGCTGCACCACGGACACACCCACCGGCGGCACCACGGACACACCCACCGGCTGCACCACGGACACACCCACCGGCGGCACCACGGACACACCCACCGGCTGCACCACGGACACACCCACCGGCGGCACCACGGACACACACACCGGCTGCACCACGGACACACCCACCGGCGGCACCACGGACACACCCACCGGCTGCACCATGGACACACCCACTGGCGGCACCACGGACACACCCACCGGCTGCACCACGGACACACCCCCCGGCTGCACCTCGGACATACCCACCAAGCGTTCCACACACCTGTTCGTCACTTGCACCCCATGCAAGCTCATTCACTCAACACAATGTCACTCATCTCACACTCCTCACAATACGCTGCTGAGTACACTTCCAACACACACACACGGCACCATTCACGAACATTGCCTCATTTGCTCAATACTAAGACTCACACACACGGCATCATCTGATCTAACTACTCCCCTCTGAAACTCGCGCTTCCCAGTCGCCCCTTTAAACTAAGCACATCCCACATCGTTATCATCCATTCTAACCTCCCTATATCCCCGACTACCTGTACAATGTCGCTACTTAACCTTACCGTTACCTATGGTCAATCTTCTCTAGATCCCTATACATTATCCTAACCCTCCCGGGCTAGTTTTCACTGCCAAACCCCATAAAACCTATAGCTCATGTGCCCCATAGTGTGAGGGATGGTGGATTTGCCATCCCTCCACATCGGACATCTCTCACTACCAATTTTGCCATCAAATTCCAACCAATCACAAATTCCCTATCCCTACCAATGTCCTTTAAATTGAGCCTCCGTGCGTCTTTACATTTTCAAAGCCCGGCTTCGCGGAGCCGAGCAATGAATGCGGGTGGTTTGTTGCCGTCGGTTGGATCCGTCCGGCATTCGGTTCAGGGAAGGAGGTTTGCTCAGGCCGAGATCCCAAGGTCCACCTCGGCGCGGAGCCATCCGGTCTCCAGCCTGATGGCCCAATCTCACCATGCCGGAACGCCCCAACCACAAGGGGTCGCCGTGCCGACCCTTCCTACCGGGCCGCCCGCTCCGCTTAGCGGAGCACGGATGTGAACGTGCAGAGCGAAGCCCGGCGTAAATCCCGCACGGCAGTTCTTTCGAAACCACCGTGGTTACGATCCCCGCTGGTTCCCGCTGCACACAAAGCCCGGCATGAACCGAGGGCTCGCTTCGGCTAAAAGTCGATCTAACCGCTGCTCCGTTTAATGTCGATGCTTCACTTGCATGCTCACACCCCGCGGCCCGTTCCTTGCTCACACATCCAGCTGTCTCCATACTCTCCGTCATTGCACCTTCTCTTACACACCCCCCAGGTACACTCATAGACTTCATCACACACCTGACCACCGCAAACCTTGGCACACACTCGTCGTTCGTACACCTCACCAACACACCTCTTCGTGCCCACTCCTCGGTCACATCCTCTGTGACAACCACGGGTGCGCACTCACCTGCACACCCAATCACGTGTTTCACTACCAACTCAAGTGTGCATTCCCACACGCGCTCGACCATTCGAGGTGTGCATCCTTCCATTCCAGGTGTACATTCTCTCTCACCTGCCACAACCAACTCGTGCTCCGTGTCACTCTCACTACTCTCACCACCACACTCTGTCGCGCATTCACCCTTACTCTCGACAGCGCACTCTGTAATCATGCACCCGTCCATTACACCCCTTTCTCGTGCATCCTCTTGTGCACACTCTCCCGTTACGTCCTCTGTAACACTCGCCACAGGTGTGCACTCTTTCGTTACATCCCCTGTAACACTCCCCATAACGCGCTTCCATGTGACCCCCCGCACCTGCGCCACGACCAACTCACACTCGACAGCACACTCACTCCTCGGCGCGCACTTTTTCCTCACACACCCCATAGTCGGACATCCTCGCACTCCTCCTCTTTCCATACACTCCGGACCAGTCATACACCTCACCATTGGTCCCTCACGAACACCCGGGTCTAAACCAACACCCAAGCTGACTGAATCTCCCCTCACACCATATACATTTCCGAGAATATCACCACTCACCTCGGCACCTCGTCTTCGCTCCTCCTCCGCCACCTGCAAACTCTTTATTTGGTCAGTAAGCACATCATCACGATTTGAGCACAGACCTTGCACCAATTCCATCACCTCCTCCTTTATCTCTCTCTTAGTTTCCCTCCGTCTCTTCTTATTTTCACTCACCCCCACTTCCACTTCCTCTAACTTTTGCTTCACCTCTTTCATTTCCCGGTGCGCCCCCTCAATTTCTTCCTCTAATGCCACCTTGGTCGTTTATATGTGCGTCCTTACCTCCCGTTCTTTCGTCTCCATTGCCTCTGTTACCTCCTCCAACCTCTTTGTCAACCCCTCATGTACCATCTGGCATTCCCTCTTCGTCGCTACGAGTTCTCTTTTTATCTCTTTCTGTGTCGCCTTCAACCCCACGATTACCGCAGTGTTCTTCTCCACTTGCTCCACTAATTCCTTTTGGCCCACCATCAGCTGCTCTACTCCCCTCGTCAGATCCTCTATTCCCCCCTGTAACCTAACCGTACTATTTCTCACCTCTTTCTCCATATGCTCCCCACCCCGCTTTACCTCCTCGCGTACCCCCGAGATCTCCTCGCTTACACCTCGGCTGATCTCCTCCCCCATTTCTCCCATCCCTTTGGTAGATGCTGCCCTCATCTGTTCCAAATCATTCCTCTGGGCATCCAATTTGGTTTCTAACCCGATTTTCACCTCCTCTATCTGCTCTCCCATTTGTTTAATTTCCCGGGCGGATTGCTCCCCTATTTCCCTCATTTTCCTTCCATAGTGTTTTCTAACCCCCCTAACCCATTCTTCACCCCCTCCAACTGGTTCTCCTGGGCAGCCATTCTATTTTCCAACCCCGTTAACCCCTCCTTCATTTCCCAAATTTGATTACCCATGTCATCTAGTTGCCCCCCAAATTTACCTTCAAGCCCCCCGATTTGGCTTCCCATATCATTTCTCAATTCCTCGATTTGGTTTTCTAATCCCCCAAATTTATTGTCTAAACCCTCAAATTTATTGTCTAAACCCTCCAATTTGCTGTCTAACTTCCCAATTTGGACACTAGTACCCCTTGCTTCGTCCCTCATTGCCCCCATTTGGCCCCCCATTGCTCCAATTTGGCCCCCCAATTGCTGCCCCATTCCCCTGAAATTATCGTCTGTCTTTACCATAAAGGCTATCATCTGCTTCATAAACGGGTCCAAATTCATTGGTGGCGCGGGCTCTGCTGCCGCAACCACGTGCGAGCCGCCATTTTGTGCCTCTACAACCACGTGCACGAGGACGCCATCTTGTGCACCTGATACCCCCTCAACCACATCCTCATTTCTCTCCTCCTCCATTATTACTCCCACCTCCTCCCTGGGGTCCTGGGTTGGTTCTAACCCCTCTTCTAACTCACCCACCAGCATCCGATCGCCTTGACTATCCATGGCACGATTTTAAATTTAGGATGTTAAATAAAATAAAATCTTGGGCCACTCGTAATTTGAGAGCGCTAAGCGCACTTCAGGTCCGAATCTCTCTCCTGACACCAATTGTTGCGGAAACGGAGTACGGCACTCCCCTTAGGGGGGGGGGGGGTTAGTCCCCCTTCTATTTTCACTGGCCGTCTCCGCTCCTGAAGCTGCTCGGCTCCCTCCGGAGAGGCAGGTGAGCAACCTCGTTCGCGACCGTGGACAAGATGTGAATTGCCGAGCGGATTAGCAACCGCGGCACGAACCATTAGCAAGTAACTAGACCCGATTGTTAACGTTGGCCAAATCGTGCCACAGGTATCCAATGGGGAAATCACTAAAACGAAACGCATGGAAAGGAAAGAAGGCAAGGTAGGAAGAACAGGATTTATTACTAACTATTATGTACAAGACCAAAAGTAACCAAGGAGAAGGAAAGATACGAAAATAAAGACAGAAGGATGGAAGGATCAGAAGACACAGTGCAAATACTAACTTATCTAAACAGGCTTAACTTATACCCCAGGACAACACAGAAGACGGACGACAATCAGACTTACACAAATGGGGAATGAAGGCAGGAACGAATGGCTGGAAGGGGAGGAAGGTTCAGTTGGAGCTTGCTCCCACACGGGACGTCGGGCTCGACCTCGACGGCCACCGATGCCACCGATCCCACAGCAATTGGTTCCCGCGTAGCAGCGGGTCAAAGCTGCGTGTCACAGGGGGGGCCGGACTGCGGTGGTCTCAAAGTTGCGGTTTGTTCACTCAACTTTCGCAGTGCTCACTCCTCCACTGAACTCGACTTTGTTGCTCCTCCTCCACTGAACTCTCAACAACAACCACTCTGCTGCTCCTCCTCCGCTGAACTCAACTCGCTCCCGGTGGACTGCGGTGGGAGGCTCCGGGCGACGGGTTTTATAGCGCCACACCCTGGAACGTTCGTGAAACTGCCCGATCGTTCTTTCTCCGCCCTCTCAAGCCAAACCCCTCGTGCTTGGTTGGTTGATCGGGGCTGGTTCACTCCTCCTTGTTATGACAAGGTGGAGACACGCCTTTCTTCTCCGAGTTCACCGCGTGCTCAATGGAGGGCGAATGCAGTTGGCCATGCGGTTGGAAATGGAGGCTTTGGGAATGGAGGCTTTGGGGAATTTGAAAAGGGAACTATCTTATTTCAATTCGGTGCAATGCAGCGTCAATTAATGGGAAACACAGCCTTAAACTAATACACATAATACGGAAATAACTATTTAGAAGGGTATATGGTGGCCTACGTGCATGTATATGGACTAACTAAGAGGACGACCTTTGACCTTTACACACAAAACGGAGCTATTTACAAGAATTCATTACACTTACAGAGGGTGATATTTACAACAATAAAAAACACAGGATTCTCAAATCCGCAAAATATATATATATATATATATATATATATATATATATATATATATATATATATATATATATATATATATATATATATACATACATACATACATATAATATATATGTAGATATATATATATATATATATATATATATATACATACATATAATATATATATACTGTATATATATACATATATATATATATATATATATATATATATATATATATATATATATATATATATATATATATATATACAAATATATATATATATTGTAACGAATGTGAGAATTATGGTTTTGTTGTGTGTAACTGTCACCCTCCGTAATGTAAAGAAAGGTCGAAGCTCGTCCTCTTAGTTAATTCCATAAACCTACACACAGGACACCATATATCCTTTTAAATAGTTAGTCCCTTATTCTCTGTAGGTTAAGGATGTGTTTCCCAATAGTTTGACTCTTCATTGCACCGAATTAAATAAGAGTAGGTCCCTCTGACGCCCCATGGCAGCTCCCAAGTGCCAGGTTTGCCAGGTTTGCTGCAATTGACTCTTTAGCCACTTTGCTGCATTTTCATCTCTCGTCCACTTTGCTGCATTTGACTCCATTACGCACGAGGTAACGACGAAGAAGGAAGGCGGGTCTCCACCTCGTCATAGAGGGGGGGAGTAAGTCGACCCTGCTCATCCAACCCAGAACGAGGGGTTTGGCTTCAGAGGGCGGAGAGAGAACACTTGGGGGAGGTTCGCAAAGGTTGAAGGGCGGGGCCTATATAACCCGCAGCGCGACGCTCCCCACGGCAGATGAGCTTTTTGGAGAAGATTGAGGTCCGAAGAAGATTGAGAGAGAGGTGCGGCAGATGCGCGATCCAGCTAAAGCAGCCAAGAGAGAACGAGACGTGAGGGGGTGCTGATACTGAGCAATATGCCGAGACCCTCTAGGCCCTATTGCCGGCTGTGGAGACGCGGAGCTGCCAGCTGCTGTTCGCTTCGAGCACGGAACGTGGACCTCGACGGTGTGGAATTGCCCGGACCTTCCTGCCCTGCCATCGGCTTGGACCTTCTCCTCCCTCCAGTGATTCCTGCCATCATTTCCCCTGTGTAAGTGTGCCCATTTGTCCGTCTTTTATGTTGTCTTGGGGTATTAATTAAGACTGCCATATATATAAGCTAATCATTGCCCTATGTCTCCTGCTCCTTCAATTGCCTTATAAATCATCTTTCTTTTCCTTTCTGCTTAGTGTGTATAAATAGTAATAAATCCTGTTATTCCCTACTTTGTCTTTACTTCTTCATGCTCTTTCGGTCGCTTTAGAGGTTTCCATATTGAGTGCACGTGGCGCGATTCGGCCAACGTTTGAGAATCGGGTTAGTCTTTGGTAATGGCTCGAACGTCGGGTTGCTAAAAACCGCTCGGCAACTAACTAGACCATCCAAACCGGGGTTCTAGCGGTACATGTCTCCCTAGTCTGCGGAGGGACGGATAAAGGTATTCGGGATCGACCCTGGACCCATAACCCTGATCCGTTCCATCCCGCGGGATAGCGTTACAAGTACAAGGAACGGGGAGACGGCCAGCTTAACATGACAAGGGGCTAATCACCCCTTGCTAACGGGAGAGCCGTCCCCCGTATCCGTAACAATATATATATATATATATACTATATGTATTTATATATATACTACATACAATATACATATATATATATATATATATATATATATATATATATATATATATATATATTGTTACAGACGCGGCTTTAGATGTTATATTGACCGAGCGGTGGTGTATTTAACCGCGTCCGAACAGTTACTCCCCGATTAGAACCCGATTCCACCCGACGTTGACCAGATCGCCCCACAGATATTCAATCGGGAAACCTCTAAAGCGACCGAAAGAGAATGAAAAAGAAGCAGAAGAAGAATACGGAGGAAGAACAGATTTATTATACACACACAAGCAATGGATGGAAGAAGCAGTAACACAGCGAATCGTTAACTTACACTATTCATTTTTACTTAACCCCAAGACAACAAGCAGGACAGGACGTTCACACTTACACAGGGGATAATGCAGGCAGGTAGGGCTTGAGGTGGATTGCTTGAGAGGGAGGCAAAGTCGGGAGGCAGCAGCTTGCAATTCCTCGCGGTTTTGGCGGGAAAACCCTCCGTCGCGTATCCGCTGCGGTAGACGTCACGCGCTGGTTCGGCACACCTGCTCCTCTTCTTGTGGTGGAGCCATCTCCCTCCTTTCAGCGCGTCTCTCCAAAGCTGGTTTCCTTGCCGAGTACCTCTCCTCTTTGGCTTGGAGCGTTTCGCATCTCACCGCTCCTCTTGGTGCAGCCTCTTTGCTCATCTCCCAGGTCATCTCCCAAGTCATCTCGTAAAGCAGTCCCTTACAGTCGCTTTTATCACCTCGGGCGAAATCAAGCCGCCGGCTCTGAGGGCACGCCTACCGGGTCGCTCACCGCGGTGCTGATTGGCTGTTAGGGCTGGTTCACTCCTTCCCTCTTATGACGAGGTGGAGACACGCCTTTCTTCTCCGACTCAAAGCACATGGGCAATGGCGGCCTGCGGGATTGAAAACAACTCCCCTTTTGAAAGGAACTTTGGAGAGCGGAGATGTTTGGGGAAATTGGAAGGGCCTACGCTTATTTTGTTTGATACAATGCAAAGTCAATCTCGTGGGAAACACATATTTAGCCTACATGGAATAAAGAAATACACTATTTAAAAGATATATCGTGACCTGCGTGTAAGTTTCATGGAATTAACTAGGAGGACGGCTGCGACCATTATTTACATTAACAGGGTGTTACCATACTTTTGTAACGTTCACATTGTAACGTTTCCACATTCGTTACACTGCACCCTCCTTTCTTCAGGCCCGCCTCGGGCCTACTAAACTTTAACTTAGTGTGACACGTAGGTGTAATTCCCTCTACAATTAACCTGACCCTGAGTGTGACAATCTTAAAACACCAATAAGTATGTCCCCCTATTGCATTGCACCCTGTCTAACAGACTCAAGCCCACAGCTAACTGAATTACGGAATTATTCTCAAACTATACATTTACGGTGGGGAGCATTATTTACAATGACGTGATTTCTTATTTACAACGCAACCCAGGACCTGTGTTTTTTTTTTTTTTTCTTTCTTAGGGAACAAGAAAAAGAAATTCCTGTTGGGAGGGAGGAGACAGCACGCATTGCATCGATGCACCAGTACCAATACCACCAAAGCACCCAAAAGCACCAAAAGCACCAAAAAGCACCAAAAGCACCACTCGGTGCGCAGTCACCATGGTTCATAATAAACACAACAAAACAACTGGTGGTGGTCTTCTCTTTCTCTGCTGGGCCGATGTTCTTCCCGACGTCTTCTGGCTTCATGCGGCCTATTTGGACATAATAAAAAGCACAACTTGTGTTCGTTTTTATTTAGGGCCTCAGGGGCCAAATAAGGGTGGTCCACCTGTTTGGCATAGGTGCCACCTTACCGAGGTCCGCAAGCAAGATTCCCTGGCCACTATGGCCGGTCTCCAACAGAGGTGCCCTGCCCCAGAATCTGGGGTCCATCAAGTGGTACTTGGCCGCAGAACAGCGGTCCATAAAGTGGTACATCAACGCAATGCATGCTAGTTCTGGGAATCTCGGGCGCACAATGGCCACCTCACGCACGCTCCCCTCGGCACCCAATGGCGCACAGGTCATGTGGGAGACAAAAGAAAGACAATTGAGCGAGGGGTAAGGTCACAAGGGTACACGTCAATAAGGCAATGCAAGGCGAAATGCGTACGGAGGGCGAAGTGAGAAAGCTCGTCCCTACCGTACGTCACCCCCCCTGTCACCTACCCTACCCTTGCCCTTGCCCTTGCCCTTACCCCATTTGTACAAAATCTACACATTACCAATTCGTCACTACTGTCACGTCTTCCCCATATTTCCCCTATACCAAATTCGTCACCACAATCCCTCTACTTCAAAATTTGCCATCACCAATTCATCATCAATCCTCATAAGGAGGGAGAGATGGAATTACGCACAATGTCACACCCACGTCATGATGCGTCTCACAATCCAAACATTTGCATCATAAAAAATAATCAAAACATGGCATGGTGTGGAGTACCTGTCACCTCAGGTGAGTGGATGCAGATGGTGCGAGGAGATCCTTCATCCTAACTATTTTCTAAATGACTTTAACACACTTTACACTACCCGGGGTCTTTCCCTGCCAATCCATTGGCCAACTTACACTATGGGTTCTAATAACCAATTCCCATTGACCAAACTGTGGTGCTTCTCAATTTGGGGTCTCACTCCCCCGATTCATCTCCCGGTGCTCTCGCACAATTTCTGGGCTGCGACGTCTAGCTCTCCCAACAGGTCTACCCACCTGCACACCTCCACCACTGTAGTTGCCACCCGAGCTTACCTAGCTCCTCACCCTAACCTATCTAACTGGGGCAGGCCCCTCCTGGCTCTGTCACCCCACTCGGTGCCCTCTGGCACTGGGCTACCCGGGTCCATCCTCCGGATCCTCGGGCCCCATCCACAACAACTACTACCGGCTCCCAGAGCCCACCTGCGGCCTCACCTGGCCGACATCCTTACAGTGGTGGAGCGCCCAAACAACTACACACACTAACAGGCTACACGCCCAGCCATTTCCACAACACTAATGCACCCATCCAAATACCATTCTTTCACCCGCACCACAGATGCCAATATCCAACCACAATTTACCTATACCCTCTACCTAACACTTACACTACCCGCCCCCGGGTATCCGTGATGGGGGTCCATTCTTCCCCCATTCACACCTTCGCACCATCCACTCCACTCCACAATTTCCACCATACTCACTCCACGACCATCCATTCCAATACTCCAGATATTCCACACTACCATTTATTCCACACAGCCACATACACCTGTTGTTGCACACCTGTGCCCTCACACCTGGTGCCACCTGCACCCTCCTTTCTTCCTGGACCATTTGGTCAACACAACACGCAATCACCACTACTCCCTCATACACTGCTCCACACACCTGTTCAGTTGCACACCTGCGCAATCACACCTGTTCCATTCTCACCTGTTCAATCCTCACACACACGGCATCATCTCAGCTAACTACTCCCCTCTGAAACTTGCGCTTCCCAGTCGTCCCTTTAAACTATTGCGCTCCCACGTCATTATCATCCACACTAAACTACCTGCGTCCCCACTACAGGTATCAGTCACTAACTAATCTTAACGTTACCTAATGTCATCTTCGCTAGATCCCTACAATTATCCAAGCCCTCCCTGGCTCGGTTGTCATAGCCACCCCATAAACTATTGCGCATTTGCCCCCACTGTGAGGGATGGTGGATTTGCCATCCCACCACATCGGGGGTCTCTCACTATCAATTTTGTTCGTCCAGATTCCAATCAATTCAAAAATTTTCCATTTACTGCCAATTCTACCCACTATTATAAATTTCGTTTTAAATCACTATCACTATCACGATCACCATCATCACAGTCCGCTATATCCTAGCCTCGGTGCGTCATGACATCATTAAACTCGGCTTCGTAAAAGCCGAGCAATGAATTCGGGTGGTTTGGTTGCCTGCAGGTTGAATCCGTCCGGCTTTCGGTTCAAGGGAGGTGGTTTGGTTGGACCGAGGCTCCACGCACCATCTCGGCGCGGCACCTTGCGGTCCCGGGCCCGATGGCTCAATCTCCCCCGGTCGGAACCCCGTCCCCACGAGGGGGCACCGTTCCGCTTCCTCCCACTCGCCCTCGAACCGGACCGGTCGCCTCGCCCGACAAAGCCCGGACTCGACCGTGCGGGGCGGGGCCAAGCCCGAATCGGCAACGACGCTTCGAAGAGAAGCGACGCAGCATCGACCCGCGCCGGGCCTCGCACCCAACAAAGCACCCCTCGCACCGAGCGCTCGCATCGGCTATCCGTCACCCTAACCGCTAACCTGGTTACCGTCGATGCTTTACTTGCATGCTTACAAGCATACGCTACCCCTTTCACCCTCACAAAACCTGGCGTTCCAACGCCGTCCGTACATTCCACCAACGCTCTCTCTGTTACACACCACACCTCTTGCGCACACTTCGGTCCACACCTCTCCTCCGTTACGTCCTCCGTAACACTCACCATGGGCGTGCACTCCGTATTGCTCTCACTCCCTGTGTCACACCCCGTACACACCGACGTGCATTCTCGCTCGCACTCGGTTTCACTCCCACACTTTATAACACACCCACTCGCCGACGCACACTTTTTCCTCCCACGCATGCCATTTCCACTCACACGGGACCCTTCACCAATGCCCGGGTGCTTCCTCGATCCCAAGCGCGCGAAATTCTTTTGTCGCTAAACATCCTCTTACAAAATCTCCCCGCACAATACACAACAGCACGACTCACCTGGGGGATCCTTTTCTCCACGCGAACCTGCAAACTTCCATTTGGGTTAAGCACAGCATCGTGATGTGAGCAGGGACTTTGCACATATTCCATTTCTCCCTGCAATTCCCGGGCTACCTCCGTCATCTCTTCAATTTCAATGCCCACTTCCGCTTTTTCTGTACTCACCTCGACGACCGTTGGCTTTAATAAAATTCCCTCTACCTCATCGGTCGTCGGCTTTTCCAAACCCCGTGTCGCGATTTCTACCCCCGTCATTGTACCCGCGCTTTCCTCCGCTTCGCTCAACCAGTGCTTTTCGACCCGCGTTACTTCCTCGTGCACCCCTGGGACCCTTTCGCCCACCATGCGATCCATGGTCTCCCCCCATTTTTGCATGCGGTCACCCATTCTGTTGGTTATTGCTTCAATTTGGTTTCCCAATTTTTCTCTCCGAGCCCTCTTTTCGTCCCTCATTGCATCCATTTTTGCCATCAATTGGGTCATGAAGGCTTGCATTTGGGCCGCACTCGTTGGTTCCGCCGCCATGGCCCCCCCAACCACGTGCGCGAGAGCGCCATTTTGTGCGTCTGAAACCTCCGCAACCACATTGCCATTTTTCTCCTCCTCCCTTTCCTCCACATACATTTCCCCGAGGTCCTGGGTCGATTCCACCCTGTCTATTTCTCCCACCGACATCCGATCGCCTTGATTGTCCATGGCGCGATCTCAAAATTCGGGTTTTGCTTTATAAAACAAAATAAATTTCGGCAGCTTGTAATTTTGAGCGCGTTAAGCGCGCTTCGGGTCCGATTTCGGGTCCGATCTCCCTCCTCGACACCAATTGTTACTCTAATAGTACAATTGGTGTTCCAAAATTTGGGCCTAACAAATTTAGTCCCAGGTCCGAATCCAACTCCTCGACACCAATTGTTACTGCTATAACACAATTGGTGTTCCAAAATTTGGGCCTAACAAATTTAGGCCCAGGTCCGAATCCAACTCCTGACAACCAATTGTTACTGACGCGGCTTTAGATGTTATATTGACCGAGCGGTGGTGTATTTAACCGCGTCCGAACAGTTACTCCCCGATTAGAACCCGATTCCACCCGACGTTGACCAGATCGCCCCACAGATATTCAATCGGGAAACCTCTAAAGCGACCGAAAGAGAATGAAAAAGGAAGAAGAAGAAGAATACGGAGGAAGAACAGATTTATTATACACACACAAGCAATGGATGGAAGAAGCAGTAACACAGCGAATCGTTAACTTACACTATTCATTTTTACTTAACCCCAAGACAACGAGCAGGACAGGACGTTCACACTTACACAGGGGATAATGCAGGCAGGTAGGGCTTGAGGTGGATTGCTTGAGAGGGAGGCAAAGTCGGGAGGCAGCAGCTCGCAATTCCTCGCGGTTTTGGCGGGAAAACCCTCCGTCGCGTATCCGCTGCGGTAGACGTCACGCGCTGGTTCGGCACACCTGCTCCTCTTCTTGTGGTGGAGCCGTCTCCCTCCTTTCAGCGCGTCTCTCCAAAGCTGGTTTCCTTGCCGAGTACCTCTCCTCTTTGGCTTGGAGCGTTTCGCATCTCACCGCTCCTCTTGGTGCAGCCTCTTTGCTCATCTCCCAGGTCATCTCCCAAGTCATCTCGTAAAGCAGTCCCTTACAGTCGCTTTTATCACCTCGGGCGAAATCAAGCCGCCGGCTCCGAGGGCACGCCTACCGGGTCGCTCACCGTGGTGCTGATTGGCTGTTAGGGCTGGTTCACTCCTTCCCTCTTATGACGAGGTGGAGACACGCCTTTCTTCTCCGACTCAAAGCACATGGGCAATGGCGGCCTGCGGGATTGAAAACAACTCCCCTTTTGAAAGGAACTTTGGAGAGCGGAGATGTTTGGGGAAATTGGAAGGGCCTACGCTTATTTTGTTTGATACAATGCAAAGTCAATCTAGTGGGAAACACATATTTAGCCTACATGGAATAAGGAAATACACTATTTAAAAGATATATCGTGACCTGCGTGTAAGTTTCATGGAATTAACTAGGAGGACGGCTGCGACCATTATTTACATTAACAGGGTGTTACCATACTTTTGTAACGTTCACATTGTAACGTTTCCACATTCGTTACAATATATTATATATATATATATTTATATTATATATATATATATACACACACACACACACACACACACACACACACACACACACACACACATAGGCATATACAGTAAAACTTCCCCCAACGTGGGGGATACGTTCTGGGATAACCTCATGTTGGAGTAATTTACATTGGAGGAATCATGAAGCGTATAGGGAAATTGGGGATATGTTTAAGGCTCCCAAAAAACTGACCCTGAAACACCCTTTCTTGCTTTTTTTACATGTTTCTTTGTATGGAATGGTGCAGCATTATTAAATACTAGCGTGACTCGGCACGCTTCGCGTGCCTCACCACACGTCGTTTCAGAGGGGTAGGCATCTTTGATCATTTCGGTGTCTTTTGGGTCTTCATGGTCTTTTGGGTCTTCAGGGCCATTTGGGTCTTCAGGGTCTCTTGGATCATCTGGGCCTTTAAGGGTATTTTGGGTCTTTGAGGTGTTTTGGGTCTTTGGTGTCTTCAGAGGCTTTTGGGTCTTAAGGGTCTTTTGTTTCCTCTGGGTCTTTAAGAGTCTTTGGGGGTGTTTTGGTGCTTTGGGGTATTTAAGGGTCTTTTGGGTCTAAAGGGTATTTAAGGGTCTTTTGGGTCTTAATGGTCTTTTGGTTCTTATTGGTCTTTAAGGGTCTCTGGGTCTTTTTGGGTGTTAAGGATCTTTTGGGTATTAAGGGTCTTTTGGATCTTATTGGTCTTTAAGGGTATTTGGGTCTTTTTGGGTGTTCTGGGTCTTTTTGGGTGTTTCGGGTGTTTTGGGTCTTCGGGGTGTTTTGGGTCTTCAGGGTGTTTTGGGTCTTCGGGGTGTTTTGGGTCTTCGGGGTGTTTTGGGTCTTCGGGGTGTTTTGGGTCTTCGGGGTGTTTTGGGTCTTCGGGGTGTTTTGGGTCTTCATGGTGTTTTGGGGTCTTTGGCGTGTTTTGGGTCTTTGGGTGTTTTGGGTCTTCGGGGTGTTTTGGGTCTTCGGGGTGTTTTGGGTCTTCGTTGTGTTTTCGCTTTGCGAGTACAGGGTAATACAATGCAGACACGGCACACGTACGGCACACGTACGCAGAAGCTTGCTTAACCCTGCTTTTCGCTTCCTGAGCGCAAGGTAACAACAGGAACCTTTAACTTAAAAATGAATGGTCCTACAGAAACCATCAGGGTTAACTGGTCTGAAAACTCACAGATCAATCAAATACTTTAATTATATTTTGCTATAAACAAACTCAAAATACACAGCTCCATACAGGATTGAGTTATAGCCTTGCTCTTTATAACAAGTTTTTCCATGTATAGTCTTTGTTGTGTGTGTGAATGCAGGTTGTTTGCCATCCAGGAGTCAGATAACTCAGCTGGCACAGCACTGTTACTGTTCACCAATGCAAATGGTATCAATTCCCAGTCTTTCCCAGTCTCGGCATGTAAATTTCCCACATATGTCAATTGGGTATTTTCAATCCTGTTCATTTATATTGTACACCGCTCCTTTCCTATGTCATCTACAGGCGCTGCATGACGTAATTGCCGGGCACTGAAGGGGCTCGGAAATGACGCACGCTGAAAGGGAGTACTCCGTTTTCACTCTGGTTGTTTGTTACCCTGTGCCACTGAATTGAAAATATATAGAACGCTCATACTCCGAGAAAAGTGTAGCCACCGTGTCGCCATCTTAGTTAGCACGACTCGACCTACTCGCTACGCGGATCTCGTTTGTTTTGAACGTGTCCCAGATTTTAAAAGCCAGACAACTGTTAAAATGCCATTTTGTGCGGCAATAAACTGCTCCAATCGTTTAAGGAAGGGTTGTGGAAAGACGTTTCACAGCTGTTTCAAAGACGTTTAATTCATAGTCTATAGTGCTATGGATTCTTTTTAATTCTTCACGCTCCGCTTAATTCTTCACGCTCCGTTTAATCCTTCACGCTCCCAAATTAACAATATTTGTTCTCTAATTTTTTTTGTGATCAATGGCAATGGTCATTCTATATATTTTTAGTTCAGTGATACACGTCCGTAGTTATGGATGGCTGGCGTGCGCGTTCAAAGTGCTAACCAAGATGGCGGCGTGCGGACCCCGTGCGGCGACACAGCGGTGTGTGCAGAGTGAATGGAGATAATCCTTCTACCTCTATTATACTTCAGTGCCCTGCGCTCGCCAAGCGAAAAGCGGGGTTAAGCATTCAGTTTAACATACGTACGTGTGCCGTTTGCCGTGTGCCTTACGTGTCTGCATTTTAAAAAATCATTTTCTCGGCAACCGTTGGTCCGATTGACATGAAATTTTCACCATGGGAGGGCCTCCTCCTGTAGAATATTTTAATGATTATTATGACGTCATAGGTCACGTGGTACAGCCGCCATCTAGGAAAAACCTCGCACCTCTATATCCCTGAAACCACTCCATGGAAAATATTGAGACATGGCTCATTGTCAAGTAATTCCCATTGGGGAATACGATATAGAAATAGAAAACTTACCCTGCGCAGTCAACTTGTTGTGAGCCAACTCTTCTGTTTTTGAACATTTTTTTTCTTTGATCCAATATGGCTGCCAGACCACGTGAACGATGACATCATAAATTAATGTTCACTAATATAATTGTTGCAGAGATCACGCTCAATACATTTCAAACTGATCAGACTAAGCATTTTCCCCGTCGAATTATGACGTCATCATTATGGCACTGATGACGTCATCGTTAACAACACCTATTCCCCATATGGAGTTCTTTACAATGAGCCATATTTAAAAAAATTTCCATGCAGCGGTTTTGGAGATAGAGAGGTGCAACATTTTTCGGTTTTTCCAAGATGGCACCTGTACACCAAAACCGATGACATAATGATTATCATTAAAATATTCTAAATGAGGAGGTGCTCCGATGGTGAAAAATTCGTGTGCATCAGACCAACAGTTGCTGAATTTTTTTAAATAATGATTTATGGATCATCTTTCACCAGCCATGGCTCCTCAGCAAAGGACTTCTGCGATTCACTGGGACTGACACCATCTGTCAATTTCCCGACCCAGATCTCAGTCAACAGAGCATCTTCTCTTCTGGACTTGGTTATGACTAACTTCCCTAAAAATGTCTGCTGCTCTTCTTCTGCTCCAATCGGCTCATCTGATCATGTGTTTGTTAAAGTGGACATCTCTCTGACCATTCTCAGGGAGCCTCCTCAGCATCGACGAGTCTGGCATTTCACTCGGGCCAACTGGCACGGTCTTCAAGCAGCCATCAATCATCTGGACTGGTCTCCCATCTCTACCGCCTCTGACATCAACTCATCCTGGCAATTCTTCCAAAGTAAATTGCTCTCTCTCATGCACAGATTTATCCCATCTCGTCTTCAGTTGTCATACCCTTCCTCCCATCCATGGTACACGGAATCTTGTGGTGAGGCTGTTGCCCAGAAACAACTTGCCTTCATCTCCTGGAAAGCAAATCCAATGGAAGGAAATCTCATTTCCTTTCACAAAGCCCAAAACAACTGCGTGTCCACCCTCAAGAGAGCCAGGAAACAATATCTCTCCTTTCTCAAGACCGAACTCTCTTATCTGTCTTCCTCTTCCAAATCCTGGTGGCGTCTGGTCAAATCTGTTTCTGGTGTTTGTTCACCCTCCATCCCCTCCCACACCTCAAACGGCTACACAGCTGACTCCGCACGTGACAAAGCTGAATGCCTCAACTCTGTGTTTGCCTCTAAATCTTGTGTCCCAAACCCATCCCTCTCTGTACCCACCGTACCCAGTCGTACCCAGCTGCTCCTGGACTCTGTGTCCTTTCCTCCTGACAAGGTGGAAAGGTTTCTGTCAACCCTCGACTCTGATTCTGCAACTGGACCTGACGGCATCAGCCCACGGGTCCTAAAATCCTGTTCTTCCGCTCTTTCACTCCCTCTCTCTGTTCTCTTCACCCTCTCTTTTGCTCAAGGTCATCTGCCATCTTCTTGGAAATCAGCCACCATCACCGCTTTACACAAAAAATGTGCAAAAACAGATTCGAGCAACTACAGACCAATCAGCCTTCTCCCAATTATCAGCAAAGTCATGGAATCCATCATTGCTTCGGATATGAAATCTTTCCTCTTCTCCAATGGCTTGATCTCTGATCATCAATTTAGTTTCAGACCAGGTCACTCTACTCTGGACATGCTGCTTCTGCTCTCTCAACAATGGATGGAGGTCCTCAATGCCAAACAGGAAATTCGAGCTGTCTGCCTTGACATATCACGTGCCTTCGATACGGTCTGGCACCCTGCTCTGCTCACCAAACTCTCCTATTTTGGTATCCATGGAAATCTCCACGCATGGCTGGCGGACTTCCTCTCTGGTCGTAGTCAAAGTGTGGCCCTTAATGGGTTTCTCTCATCTCCTCTTCCTGTTCAGGCTGGAGTCCCCCAAGGCAGTGTTCTGGGCCCTGTGCTTTTTCTGGTCTTCATCAATGATCTCTCCGACTCTCTTGAAAATCCTCTCTATCTCTTTGCTGATGACTCCACTCTCTGCCGCTCCATTCCTCATCCCTCAGATCGGCAGTCTGCAGCCTCCTCACTCTCTGCAGACCTGGACAAAATCACAGACTGGGCAAACAAGTGGAACATGTCTTTCAATCCTGACAAATCTCACACTCTTACGATGTCTCTCCGAAAAGACCGACTGGACAACCCTCCCATCCACTTTCTGAATAATCCTCAACAAGAAGTTCTGTCAATCAAGCTTTTGGGTCTCACTATCTGCCATGATTTTTCCTGGGAAAACCACATTTCAAATCTGGCCTCCAAAGCCAGTCACCGACTGGGCATCCTCCATCGTGCGAAGTCCTTCCTTGGCACACCTTAGCTCCTCACCACATACAAGGCTTTCATCCGCAGCTCAATGGAATACTGCTCTCTCCTCTGGGCTGGTGCTCCTGCCTCACACCTAGCTCGTCTTCACGCTGTTGAAACCAAAGCGGTCAGAATTATTGGAATCTCCCGCGATGAAGCTACCTCCGAAGGCCTTTCACTTAATCACCGCAGGCAGGTTGGTGGTCTTTCTGTCTTCTACCGACTCCTCTCCGGCCTTGGTCCTCCAGCTCTCTCTGGGCTCTGTCCCCCAAATATTCCAACAGGTCGCACAAGATCTGCCTGCAACCCTCTTCTGGTGAGACTGCCAAAATCAAGACTCTCTACTCACCTTCACTCTTTCATTCCTCTTTTCTCCCGCCTCTGGAACTCCCTCACTCTCTTCAATCCCACTCCTCCCTCCAGGTCTTTAAAACAGCTGTTCACCACCATCTCTTATCTTCCCTCATCCAAAACCTTGATCTTTTCTACCCTCGTTAATTCACCCCAGATCCACTTTTCTGAAATACCGACTTCTTTCCTGGAAGTCCTAGCAGTGTCCATGTGTTTTTTTTTTACCTCTCCCTCCCCCCACCCCCCTTCCCACGCGTCCTCCCCCAAAGCCCTCCACCTCCCACAGATCTCCCGATGTCCCTGCTCTCAAATGTTGTACTTGTGTGCTTCCCCCTCTCTCCCCATCTTGTCTCCCGCTCCCTGTATTTCGTCTTATGTGTCCGTTTTTGTTTTGGTCATTAATGTTAGCTCTTACACGAGCCTCGATCTTGTGGGCAAAAAAAATAAAATACGGTTCCCTCTCGATCCTCATGTATGCATTACACAAATTAATAAATAGACCAGTGTTACAAAAGTTTTTGTAAACATATATCATAACTTCTTTGTAGACCGGAATAAAGTGTCACCTTGTAACTGGATATGATTTCAAGGGAGTAGGTTATAAAGTAGCCAAAGCTGTATTGGACCTATGCGGACCAATTTATTCATGCTGAATTATTATTGCAATTCATACTCTTGTCCACGAGCACTTGCATGGACCCAACGGTGTCTTTTGATTTGAGTAGACCACTGTGTGCCGCACCTTGGCCAAAATCCAAATGCCTGTCCTCCGCTCATTCTGAGAAGACAGCAATTGCCCATGCAAGAAGACAAACTTTGCCAGCACCGAATTTCCAATTGAGAGAATTATTGTATACAGTACATATCAGAGCAGATAAAATTGAATCAGAAAAATCAACACAATGTTAAGACAAAGCTGTGCGATCCACAAAAAACGATATTGGAAGCCATCTGATGCTTTTCGTCTTTGTTGGTGGCAAGGCGGCTCAGGCTGGGAAAACAAAGCTTAAGGCTGAGCCTTTGCCTAAAATCCATCTCCGTTTAGGCTTTTTCACGGGCTCGGCTCGGCAATATAGGTTAAAGATAATATGGGATTGTCTTTGTCGCAGATGCACCTGAGGTCATTACTGCTCACCTTCGCTCAAAAATGCACCCAGTTGGCTTGGTTAGACTGGCTTATGGGAAGTGTTGGTGCTAGTGGTTAGAGGAGGTTGCTTTTACGTAATTGTAAAATTAAATGTGGATTGTCGACCATATCAAATGCCACAAGGACATAGAGGTATAAAGAACACAAGTGGGAGAGGTATAAAGCACAAGGACATTGCTAGGACTTCCAGGAAAGCAATCGGAATTTCAAAAAAGTTGGTCTGATGGCATGTTTATCAATCATTTTTATATATGTGTATGTATATATATATATATATATGTATATATATATATATATATATATATATATATATATATATATATATATATATATATATATATATATAGTCCGATAGCATGGCACATAGGTAGCACATTGCCTTTAAGCTGTCTGGTCTGGTTTCAATTCCCGACCAGACTTGTTGTACTGTTGGATCGGTGATTTTCAAACACGGTGTTTGTAAACAAAGTACACCATCCATTGGATGGACATGACGTTGTGGAGTGTCCTGTCTTCCAGCTTCAGAGGGTGGCCATTAAACATCCCACGGTGATTTTCACAAAGTGTAGGTGAGTTATTGCAGTGGCAGGCTGAATAAATTACAAATTCCTCCCACCTCCAGATATATGTCAGGTCTGACCCGCTGGTTTGTGAAAGACGGAGACCATAAAACTTTTCCTGACGAACCACAAAAAGTTTGAAAAGAGCTACCTGGTCCCCCTCCCCATTTTCGCGGGGGTTCCAAAGGTGGGGCTGATGCAAATTCTCGACGTAAATGTGTATGTACCGTGTAGTGCAGCTCCCGGTACTGGGAGGAGAGGCTATTACGAATGACACTTCCAAGGCCATAATTGAATCATAAGTAAGAGGCATTCACCTTATTTTGCACTCACGTAGCCTATGTTGCTTTTGACATGACTGCTTAGCATCTGGCGGAATTGCCTTTTTTAAAATCTCCCTTTCCACCTTGGGAAATGCCATTTTAAGGTGTTCCATTTCAAATAACAAAAGTAACTAATCTATCATATGTATGAAGTTTTGCATTGATCTGTTAAGCAGTTCTGGAGAAGAGCTTTTTTACTTTTTTTTTTTCAATCCATTATGACGCGAGACCACGTGACCAATGACGTCATAAATTTTATTCTTCACTCAAATCGGATCATCGATCAGATATATGAAGTTTCAGGTTTTTCGGATAAGGATTTTGATTCAACCTACTATGGCTGGAACACCACTTCAATAATGACATCATCGTTATCACCCTATATATTGCATGGGGAGTTGATGACATATGCCAGGGTTTAAATTTTGTTTTGTTGAGCGGTTTCAGAGAGAAAGATGGAATTTTTTTCCCTTTAATCCAAGATGTGACCACGTGATCTATCATATCAGAGTTATCAAAAAAATATTGTCCATGGGGAGTCAGTCCCTCCTATATTTAAATCTTCACATGGATCGACAAGTGGTTGCAGAGAAAAACATTTCAAAGGGAGCATTTGTATAGATACGGAAACACACACAGACAAACAGACAGGGGGTTGCAATAGTCTCACATTCCCTTGAGGACAGGACGAATAACAACAACAACAACCAGAATGGCAATCGGTAGCGCATACCCCCACCAGGCTCAACAGTTTACATTTTGTATCCCACTGACAGGCCGCATCTGCATCCGGCCAAACAGATATGCAAACAGACAGATTGACAGACAGACAGATAGTGGTGAAAACAACCTCCGTACCCCTATGGTGGCGGATTTAACTAAAGGACACAATATCAACTGGTGACAACTCAAAAGTAGTTTACCATTCGTCATGCAGAGACTGTGGCCAATTCTACATTGGTGGAACTAGAAGGAATTTGAAAAAAAAAAAGATGTGCATAAAACAATTAGGCTTCAAAGGGTGCCACAGTCATCCATAGTGGGTTATTGCTTGCAATCTGGCCAAAAAATTTCCTTGGATGAGACTCATGTCCGAGACACGACATCAAACGAATGTCACATATTGATACTGGAGGCATGGCGCGTCAAGAGCCAAGGGGGTGGTCTAATTGGGAAGACTGTGGACACACCCACAAAATACACACTTCTGATACAAATGGCAAAACCTGGATGGTGCAAGCAAATGGACATGGTGAGCAAAAAAAAAACCGCTCGGTCCCTAACACCACACCCACAGATGCCCAACATCCAACGTAAGCTCCACTAATCATGTAAGACATACAGGTATCTGGATCACATCCAACCTGGATATGAACCCAGCCATGTTCGTGCCCCGGAAACCCAAAACCAAGAACGAGGAGACGCACTCACTCACCCTCACACATACAATGCCAGATCACGAGTAAATAATAAAAAGAGCTGAGCAGAACATCAATGATGTCATTGGCATTTATTCCTTAAAGTTTGGCAAAATATAACCACTCCTCAATTGTGCACGTGCACTGGCCAATGCAATCGGTCATTACTTATCCAACCTCAACCAAACTTTCCAGGCGTACTAAAAGTCATAAGCCAAAGGTTATGGCTACTTGGTACCTCCCACTCCTTCTCTCAGGGGTTCCGAAGATTGGGCCGACACAACCGGAAATGAATGGTCATCTAGGGAATAAAAGTAGAGATGCCGCAGGGTACATTGGCCTGAGGAAGTTCACTGGGAAGTGGGTGATACGTTGCCCGAGACCTAATCTGCTCTTGCTGGTTACCTCCGACACCGAAGGTGGATGGAGGTTATATTTTCACACTTGTTTGTCTATGTTTCACACCCCCATCTTGTATCCTGCTCCCTTTATTTTTTGTCTTATGTGCCCGTTTGTTTTTTTGTCATTAATGTTAGCTCTTGCACGAGCCTCGATCTTGTATACGAAAAAAAAAAAAATCTGTCTTTGGACAAGATATCTCAAAAAGTTATGGATGGATTTGGACAAAACACGGTGGGCAAGTTGGGTGTCTGACAAGGAGGAATTGATTCGAATTTGGTTATCATCTTGATCCAGATACCCGAATATTGTAAGTGATTCTTCACCAAAAAACCACGCTCGATCCCCAACACCATGCCTACATGTATGAAACACCCAAGGGGAACTCAGAAACGGAGCGGGTGGAGAGCATGGGAGGCATGTGTGGGGGGCTTGCTCCCCTGCCTTTTGCTAGGATGTTATCTTCTCTGCCGGTCCTAAAACTGGGTTACTCTCTATGTTGCCATCCCATTCATTCTCTGTATTCAACAGCATTTCCATATATCTTTTCCATCTTCCTTTAATTCCATCTGGGTCGACAACGATTTGTCCCACTTCATCCTTCAAGCAACTCACTCCCATCACATCACACCTCTCTTTCGCTATGTGCTTTGCAATCCTGAATACTGCTTTCTGACCCACTTCCGAATCCAAGCGTTCTCCGAACATTTTCCTACATGCCTCCTGCGCCTTTGCTACCTCTTTCTTTGCAGCCTTCCTGGCTGCCTTATAACTTTCATGCTCTGCTGTTTCTGCTCCCGTACCCTTCGCCTTCTGCCACTCTTTGAACTTCTTCCTCTTCTCGTCAATCCTCTTTCCAACCTCAACATCCCACCACCATGTTTCCGAGTGCCTCGGTGGTCCTTTTGTCCATCCACATACCTCACCAACGGCTCCCAACAGACTAGCTTTCATTGACATCCAACCACTTTCAAGCTCAACCACATCATCCTCT